>NC_060213.1:40133750-40482500 GCF_021130785.1 Homalodisca vitripennis
CGAACGATACATTATGGCCTCCGAACCGGATTTTCTCTGTATCTCTTTGTGAACTTAACATTTGTTCCTCCGAGTCAGGATCTGTAGATTCTTAATTTTATTTGTGCCTCTCTGTCTCATACTTAATATTGTGGTTCTCAGAGCAGGATATCTAGTGTTTTATTATTTATTTATATATTTCTCCATTAAACACTTGGTTTACTAAGAAATAATATTTCCGGTTTTCTTTCAGGACAGATATCGTGATGCACATAGGAAGGAGTTGTTGGAAAGTATTTAAGGCATGTATAATCATGCTATGCTATATCAAGGAATCTAGCAATGTTGCTGGAATACAATATATAGTTTTTACATTGTAACACAGTTATTAAAAAATAAACGTCAAAATTTTCTATTTACCGTTAAGTACTTTGCACATTATAATGATATAGTATTATTTATTGTTTTTTTGCATGACGTAAAATTATTGGTTAATGGGGTGAGAATCATAACCACACTATCAAGTTTATTGTGAAATCAATAGTGCATTTCGAAGAAGAAATTGTATAACAGAATAAAAAATAACTATATTGAAACATTAACCTAGAAAGGTAATAATTTAATAATTACAAATTAAAACTATTACATTATAGTAATATTTTTGTCTAATTTGTGAATGTGTATATATATACATACAGCAATCTCAAACTTTCAAGTACAATTCCTAATATGTAAGGTGATAATGAAAATTTAAAAAGTAATATACATAAGTATATCCCAAAGTTGTTTATTCTGTCATTAACACTTTAATCCAATTTGTTTACCATAACTCTATACTAATATTAAAACACTATATGTGTATTACTGATAGATAGCGTTTTTGAATTAAAAATGTAAGATTCAAATATTTACATTAGTGCATGCTAGATGATCACATGACGTATAATCAAACGCTAGTAATAATGTATACCGTAGTCTAATTATAAGTTAGACCATTTGTGGACACAGCATCGCCCTTTGCTAATATGTGTGAGTTCATGATTAGCTTTGCACACTAAATTAGTCACTGAAGGAACTCATTTGCATTTCAAATTGTTTTAATTAGTTACAAGAGTAAAAATGTCCTATGGATAAAATAATGCCGAGCAGATTTATTATTTGGCATTGATGTGAAATAGTCAGGCATTTAGATTATAATGCGTTTCTGACGTTAGCAAGGACAAACTAATAAACAAAAACCAAGGATAATTATTATTTACAAACAATCCAAACTAAGCTTTGCTTCATAAACTAAGATATAAACGAAAATCGAGATTGTAAAATGTTTGAAATAGGATTCTATAATAAATGGGATGTATTTATTTTATGACCAACTTAAGAGATTATTAACATTTTATAGAAGTACAATACATGCATATTTTCAATCCATAGAATCGTGTTTAAAATTTTAAATTTTACGGCTGTTTTTTAAGTAAACTTTAATAGTGCTGCTCATACAAAATTTTAGCTTAATTAAAATTGAAGGTCAAGTCATTTTGTCGAAATAACGTGCAGAGAGACAGACAGACACAAGTGCTCAGCCAATAAGATCGTGTATTAACGTTGATACCTTACGTTGATAAACTTATTTTAGTGTTTAAAACTGTTTATCTTCTGATATTGCAGTAAAAGGTTACAAGCGTGACCGATATATCACAATAACTGTCGCCGAGCGCTTGATGGATCCCCTGCTGCAGGTGTTCTACTGCGGACGCTATCACAGACAATTGGTTCCATCCTCTGTTATACTCACCACTAAATGTTGAAATTTGTCGCAGCACTTCTGTATGAGATCAAGGGAGGTTTGGGTTGAAACAGATTGCAATTGAAAAATATTAAAAAATACATACATTTTTAAGTAGAATACATGGCCTTCTTTAAGTCGTGTCTTTATATGTATATATGTCTGTCAGTGTGTGCAATAACTTTGAGTAGAATGTCCTAGAGATTTGTAAAAAGATATATGGGTTCCTCTATTCTCCAAGAAGAACGCTATTTGTTTGAAGTTGATGAATAATTACAGAATGTATGCTGCAATTTTGTATGGAAACGCCCTAAAGACTTGAATATTTGTGCTTAAGTTCCTCTAAACTCAGAAAGAACATTCTTTGTGTGTTTGAGATCAAAATTCAAAGGGAAATCCGTAGGTCTCTCTGACCGTCTGTGTGATATCTCTTTCGTTACCTTCTATTGAGTCCCTCCTCACTGCATTGTAGCGGCTTATTAGAAATATCTTTTTGATAAAAGAGTTTTCCTGTTTCGTTTTTTCTTCGAACACTGTAATTTGATGTAAAAATCAATTATACTTTTAAGGTCCAAGGTATCACATTTACTGTCAAAACATTTATAGAACGCATATAATTTCTTTAAAGAACTAAAGAATAATTCATTTCATACATATATTACTTTCAATAAAACATTTAGCCTTTTCATAACCTTGTGGTTCAATAAATGAAATAAATTGAAGGGCTCACGGTATTGAAATAGACATATTTCCTTAATCAAATATACAAATAATATTGTTTTAGAATATATTTTATCATATTATTAAGGTAATAGGTACTGCTGAGAATAATCATACGAAAAGGTATTAAATGTGTTTTATCTTAAATGATAATTAATTTTTAGATTATTTTGTCATGCATATATACGGAAGAATTTAAAATATCTTGCCTGCAGAACCACAACGATGCAGATGGTCAGAAAATTTAACGAGACTTAACCATACTTTACGTGGTATCTATTTTTATATGTTAGCTTGAAAATTATTATTTAATGAATACCGAACAAATACATAAACGGTGACCTTTTCATTCGTAAGAGTTTCAAATCAATTGATGGGGATCTAGTAAGTTTGAGCTATGCAGGCGGAAGTTAAGTGACTGAAATCTTTGAAATATGCGAAGTGTAAGTACTGAGCTGTTTGTCCAGAAGGGTGCAGCACGTATATGGTATGGATACATATGCTACAAATATGTATGAGCAATAGGCTATTTATCCTTATATTATAAGGGTTGTATTGTTAAGATATAGACAGGGAATCTTTGTAGAACATTTAGTTTGTTCTTTTCTACTGTTCATTTTCATATTGTAAGATATCATTCGGGGATTTGAAGTGAGTTAGTATTATATAAAATATATAGAACGTCTTACTGAGACCATTATATAATATTGTAAAGTGAGTAATTTAAATCTAAATTATTTTAGTAGATGATCAGTTATAAGTGCAATAAATTAAATTAATTCTTTGGTTGTGCTTGCTCTTTAAGTGACTTTAGTTGTAATATGATACTTCATAATTTTTATAAAGTCGGGATAAAAATGTAATTAATTTTATGTGTTGCCATCAGCATTATAAATCAAACTGAAGACGAATAATTGGCTTTCAAATTTAATTTGTATTGCACATGACGATACCATAACTTTGTACAATAACGCACTACCAGGCGTAATTGTGTGAAGTTATATTGTACGCAGAAAAATACTTATAAAGCGAGGTCATAATTGATCAATAACTCTATATGCGCTTAGAATAAGAAGAGCACATTCATTATCACTGGCACTCTTTTTGGTTACAATAATAACGGCACATTTATTACTATTCATATTGCTTATGGTTAAAAAAATTAGACCTAATCTATTATAGTAACAATTTCACTATTATTGCGTACCTAATTGTTTTTAAACCTTAATTTAAATGTTAATTTTAAAATAAACAACACATATAGAATAAGTAAAAGTGACTTTCTTTATCTTCAGCCGATTTTATTGGGATCTTTAAACGTTATCCCTCAAAAATATTAATTTAAATTGATATTGTAAACTAACAAATTTTGTATTCCCTTAATAAAATTCGTTTGTCCTAGTAAAACTTGACTTAATCACATCAGAATATGTAACCATGTTTTATTGTCTGTTCGAGGTAACTTATTTTATATTTATTGGTAATTGTAATAATAGTATACATTTTGGGGGTATCATTAAGTAAATATACTATGCACCTGTAAAGATTAGTTCAACAAACCAAAAATATATTCGGATACTGAAGTAATGAGAGTCAACAAGTTCATTTGAATTGCTAAATTGCCAGTAAAATGGCTGGGGTTGCCAGACACTTAGCATTTATCCATAAAGGGTTGGTTGAGACAACCTTTCATTGCCTTAAGTCTCTTTTGTAAATATTCAATGAATCGTGTCATCATGAATGTCTTACTCTATAGCATGTTAAGGTAGATTTATGCAAATATATCCCGATAAAAATATTTTGTTCAAACTAAATACAATTCCTATGAGTTTAAAATAATAACATAAACCTTTTATACATAGCAAGTAAATAATTTTTAGTATAATTTAATTAACTTTTATAACAGGTTTCAATCATCCTATAATAATGATAGTGGGAATATTTTTAATGTGTTAATAGATTTTTTGTTATTGTAGTATAATTATAATGGAGGCGAAATTTAGTGAAGAACGGTTTTTGGATAGTTCTATATTTTCGGGTTGCGAGTTTTTATGTTTGATACAGTTTTGTGGACCGATGTACACGAATTTGACATGTATATTGCTAGATATCGGTTTATAAAATACCAATAATACCAATAATCGTAGTGTGCTGCAAATAGTTATGAAGTGGAATCATCTTTCTCTTACAATATTACCAGTCACAAATTTAAACTATTACTTTATTTTAGACACTAAAATAAATTAATTTTTAGACTGTTTCATGAATTTATAGTGAAAAAAAACCCCTGAAGAAACAAACAAAGAGGAATCGGACAATAATATGATTCAACTAACCATCTACTTATAGACTAAAACATAAAAAACAATCGAGGGCTTTGAGCTCGTAACCATTGCGAATACAATCAAAATTCAATTCACCATACGTATTGTGCAATTTAGAGGCAAAAAACCATCAAAGATGCATTGTGATATTTTTGAACTAAAGAGTAAATGGATACTAATTAGGTACATACAAATCTATGTAATTCCTAAACTATATTAATACAAAGGATGATATAGCAAAGAGGGATTGGAAAGCAAGGGCACTCCGTGTACAGTTTCAATTTAGTCACACAAGTACCACATTGGATTAACCAACAATACACTCTAATCTGAAACGTTAGTACTAATAAACCGGTATAAAGAGTATGCAACTTTTCCTGAAAAAAAAAAAACTAAACCCTATCTACACATTTCCAGGTAGCTATTGAAATGTTTCAATCATAAAAAGGTTTCGGTTCGCTATGTTAAAGTTAAAATAGGTAAAATTTTTTATGTACTTATAAAAAACGTAACAGTAGGGAGAGATGGGATCTTAAGACACCGTGTATATTTATATTTATGTAATATTTATAGTAATTATTTTACATAAATAAATACATTTGCTCAAACACGACTAGAACCAAATTCTCGTTTAATGGGAATAAAGATAAAATAATCTTCATAAAGCATGTAATTTTTAAATAATTGCATAAAAGGATTTCAATTTGCATTATAAAAGAAAGCTTTATACAGACTCACGTATATTCAAAGCCTTGGCAGCAAATGGCTATGGACAGACCAGTAACTAAGTCTGTGGTACGTTTGTTGTGGTAAGGATGATGGGCAGGAGATGTCCAGGATTGAGGTCCTTCCCCTTACAAAAGATAAGTTTAGTGTTATGAATAAGTTGTTATGTGTTCTTTTTATAATGTATTAAAATTTTATTTAGAAAATAAATATAAAACGGAATAAATAAATACATAGAGTAAGTAGCTTGTTTAATAGCAATAGTATCTATCTTTATTGCCGCCAGGATCATATTTCGTTCAGACACCTAGGTTTCTATCTGTGAAATAAGATTTTAAATATTTATTTTTGTCCAACACCTAAGGAGCTATTCAATATACAGAATTTAGTATATAACCGTCCTAATAGCTTTCAAACATTTACAGATAAGAATACACTACTTGAGTTTGTCAATCGAGATAAACTTAATAGCAATAAATCCAGATATTTAAGCGGCTTTCTGGTTTTCACCAAGTTTCTCAGAAGAAGTTTCGAAAATATTAAATGCAAGTATGTTAACGCTTCTAAAATTACAGGTTATCGAGGCTTAAAATATATATGCTAGCATAGTTCCAATTTATGTATTGAGCTACCCTAGACGGTAATAGTAACAATAAATTAGTGCATTTATAAAAAGTTCTAAAGTTATTTTAATTTTAGTATGAAATAAACTATGGTTATTAATATTAATGCAGAAAATAGAATAACAGATTTCAGAAATTAAGGTAGTTTCAGTAAAATATTCGAATCATTTCTCAGAAAGTGTATTTGTAGTTTTATTATTACATTTCTATACAACTGACATAAATATAAAAAGTATTATTGTAAAAGTACACAGTTTATTTTGGTTATTATTAGAATATTAGTAAAATTAGTATATATATATTTAATTAATCCAAAAAGAATAATAATTATGGTATATAAAAGCCTTTAATGTAACACTACAATATAGTGATAAAAAATTTTGATAGTGTACAAGTGTAAAAATAAATACTAACATTTTACAGGATAAGGGTGCTTTATATTATAAAAATTACTACAGGAAAAATAAGAAAGTGTATGTCTACTGATAATATCAAAACTATAGCTGCAGCAACACAGTTTTACATCCTGTACAAATAGGACTGTCCGCTTTTAACTATGAAATGCTACAAAATTTCATTTGAAAAAATCTGTTAATAAATATCTGACAAACATTTACAACTATGGCGTTAAGTAATAAGTTTATTCGTGAAAACGTAAAATTTTATAATTTAGTATAAATATAAAATCAAACTAATATTAAATGAAGTTTTTAGTATCGCATTTAAATGCGATAGCTAATGTCTAATAAATAGAGGATAGTGTTATTGTGTTTAAATATTGTGATACAATTCGTGCTATTGTAGAATTGGATAAAAATGAAATTTCAAGTATCCAGAAACCAATACTAAAAAAAGTTCGTTGTAATAATTTTGAATGCGATGGCCAATAACAGATAAATAGTGTTATTCTGGTTGAATATTGTGATACAGAAACACTTGCGATATTGTTAGAAAACTCAATTATTGCTTATGTTACGCAAAATAGCTCAGCATTAAACTTAAGTTAATCCTGTTCTAAAGAAAGCTACAACCATTTAATGGTTTAATCTCCGTAGTTGCTGCCCTCGCCCTCTATTATTGGTTTGAGACATCGATGAATATGCATGTGTTCATCACATCGTGTTTTACAATTTAGATCCCACTAACCCTTTACTTAAAACATTTTGAATATAAAGGCAATAAATATATCGTCTTTAAACAAATTTTACAAGTTAAATCTATACGGGTAACTTCAAGTTCATTAAGACTAGTTCTTATTACTTCAGTATAATAAGTGCTGGTGAAGAACAGGCTACAACTTATTTTTAAATTACTGGGCGATTCCCACGTAAAAAAAAAACAGTACTGTAAGTAATGCAATATCTTTCAAGAGTTTTCACATCAGTATTATATACACACAATGACACACAACTATTGATTTTTAATGTGGTTAAGAATATTAATTTACCAACTTAATTAATTTTAAATATTGATATCAATACATATCACGTGGTTATTAAATGACAATGTAATTGATGAACTCGTATGTGAAGATTTATGAATATTTTTCATCCTAATAGATGCTAAAAATAAAAGTCTATGGAGAACCGTCACGTGATCTCAGGTAACTCTAGCTGCGGGCTAAAGTACCATTTGGCTCAGGTCCACAACGATAAGCTCTGGCCAACATGTCACCGCCCTCTCGTTATTTATCTGCCCTTGGTGGTATCCTTGCAGTCCTTTTTCCGCCTGTTAGATCTTTCAGTCCAGTTTAAATTACAAGGACTTATAAATAATGTGGATTTTAATTATGTAATTCTTGTTTATTAAACTGTCATGTTTACAACATAAGAGAAGGTTCACGTACTTTAATCTTCGTTGTAAGAATCATAAGCGTTTACTGTCAACCAATGCACTGCTTAGCATTCAAATTTGATGATCGTTGGAAAGGTTTTGAAAAATAAGTCCGTATATTTCTCTGACTGTCCGAACGATATAGATATATCGTTTAGATAAACTGAACCAACTAGCAGACTTCTCAGAGAAAATAAATTTCCAGTAAAACTAAGTACAACCATTGGACAAGTTACCTTATAATCTAACATAGTAATATCTGTCAGAGAGAAACGAGCTATCTACTTGTAATTTGGGATGCAACCGCAATCGCTTCAATCAATTTTCATGTACGAAAACAAAGATCAATAGTACACTGTCATTATAATCCATAATCCTAGATTAAGCCAGAATACGGTACAGCACTACTAAACAAGGAGCAAGAGTGATGTATGTTAATTATAGAGCGCTCACGCTGATTGCAATCAGCACAACTGCTCGGCCTAGCTGTAATAACTAACCGGCTCCTACTCTCCTATCCTGGTCCTAGGTCAAGCGTCTAATATTTGCACTTATAGCAATTATCTAATTGTAACGTAACATGGGAACACATTACGATAAGTGTACTGTACATGTATAGTTTCCACTTTTATAAAATATATTACTACTAATTGATTATGTTTATGTGGTACATGTCTACATACGTATCAAATACCAAATGTAATACCCACTACAAAAATAAGTAAACTGTGAAATAAATTATTAATAAATTATAAATTGGACTAAGGAAATTATATTTTATTAATTAACTAGAGTTTTATATAAACCAGGTAAGAGAACGCCACAGATTGTTAACATAAGAGGCCTCGCTGAGATAGCCTGCAAAGTGTAAAAAATATAGCTTTTTGATTCGTGAGATTAAGTGGGAAAATATATAGCCAGCTAATCACCCGGAAAATAAATTTTTTAATGCGGTTTTATCTAAAATCCACAGATTTTATTTTTAAAGAAAAACTTACTACATGATTCATTTATATGTTTTCCTCGAAATGGTTTTCATATACCGGTATATGTTTAAACAATAAATGCTCCAGAGATATACGCAGAGGACTATAGTGTGGTAAATAAAGTAAAGTAAACGATATATAATGGGTATAGAAATATTGTAATAGAATATTGTAAAGTACACATTATTCTATGATTTTTGTTTAAATGACCTATATACAGGGTGATTCGGTTAGTGTTACCGGCACTTTCTGAGCTGATTGTACTATAAAAAATAAAGAAAAAAGTTCATATAAACATGGGTCCGGAAATGCTTCCTTACTGGGTTATGGCCAATTGAAGATTTTCACCAAAAAATTGTGTGCCAGGAGGTCAAATTGATGATTTGCCGCGTGTTTATGAAGAGATATTTATAGGCGAATGTAACTTTTTCTAACGGACTTTTAGATGAGAAATTGAATAAAGTTCATCTCATAGCTGTAATCTCATTTAGTTTTTTTGTTATACTACTAAAAAAACAGAAATAAAATAATTTTGAAAACACTTTTTAAGGTTTGACGGACAATTATTTTGTTAAATAGGCATTGAAGACCCACAATTTTTACAAAGAAACTTGCAGAAAATTTAATTCTGAATAAAATTATGTGCCACACGGCTATTAACAGCGAAGTATTAGTTTCTGGAATTTAATTTTACAACAAACATTCTACCAAGCAAGAAATTCCAAAGCAAAGGAAAACCGCATTTTAATGACATAGAGTAGCCTACACATAAGATTTATTAGGATGCAATTTAAATTAAGTTTTAAATAAATTATTGTTTTTTCATCTAAAGCTTATAATACTACGTACCACTTTCATAACCAGGTGTTCAAAAAATCAGTCCTTGTACTTCAATACACTTAGCAGCTCGCTTTCTGATTTGATCGAGTTATCCTCCGCAACGCTGCACGATTGTTTTTGATTTGTGCGGCGGCATCTTCAATTCGATTTATTAACTCTCCACGTGTATTTACTTTTTCCTGGTACACCAGGTTCTTCATCCAACCCCCATATACAGAATCTAATGGAGTTAGATCTGGTGATCTTGGTGGCCAAGTGTGTGGTTCACCGGCGACCAATCCATCGCCCCAGGAAACTGCTCGTTTAAGTGCATTGTTACATTATGGGAAAAGTGGGCAGGGGCACCATCATGTTGATAAATAATATTGCACCTTGCTGCTAAATGGAAACATCTTCTAATAATAGTGGTAGTTGTTCTGTAAGGAATTCTAGGTACATGCGGGAATTTAGATGTCCTCGGAGAATGAATGGTCCTATTAATCGATCATGAATGAGTCCACACCATACATTTACACTAAATCTGTGTTGAGAAAGTTTGCGCACGATTGTACTATGTGGATTTCCCTCTGCCCAAAGTGTGTTCATTGTGAAGGTTGTTGACGCCATCTCGGGTAAATTGAGCTTCATCAGTGAATAAAATGGTTCTATGATGTTGACGGTTTCTAATTAACCAGTTGCAAAAATTCCAATCGAAGAGGAGGATCTGTTGGTTGAATACTTTGAACTTGTTGTTTATGGTAAGGGAACATGCTATTTTTGCGCAAAGTTCTCCATACTTCAGACTGAGACACTGCGAATCGCCTAGAAAGACGCCGTGTACTGACACCAGGACTGCGTTCAGTAGCCATGATTATAGCCTCTTCCATATCTACATTATTCTGGGCAGGGCGATCCCGATAATTATTAATACTAGGGAAGTTTACCTGTTACTCTTAGGGTACGAAATGATCCACTGATCGTTTTTTGGGTTTGGAACTCTGCGATTAGGAAATCGTCTTCAGTATTCTGCAGTAGCAGCGGTTGCATTTCCGTCACAAACGCCTAAGACAAATACCATGTCGGCATATTCTTCCGTTGTTGTAAATAACAAAGGCATTGCAATTGTGATAGTAAGGTTACTTTAAAATACACTTCACTAACAAACGAGTAGTAAATTAATTGTATTAAATTGCACTCATTAAACTAGTACAGAATTGGTAACAAATAATTTGGATTCCTCAATAAATTGCAGTGTATTGTTGAAACAGCTGATTTGTGATACCAACTTATAAAAACATAATTTACCTTCTGTAAAGCTAACGTGACAAAGATATGTAGGTACATGATGTAACCATTTGGATAGTCCTAAAAAGTAATAGTATTATTGTTTTTTAGTTGAGCATTAATCTATTAAAATCGTATTTACAATTGTGTGCTAATCAATTATTTGTGTACCTTATATCATTACATTACGGTGTTTATTTACTAAATACGTATTTCTTGCTTGGTAGAATGTTTGTTGTAAAATTAAATTCCAGAAACTAATACTTCGCTGTTAATAGCCGTGTGGTGGCACATAATTTTATTCAGAATTAAATTTTCTGCAAGTTTCTTTGTAAAAATGTGGGTCTTCAATGCCTATTTAACAAAATAATTGTTCGTCAAACCTTAAAAAAAGTGTTTTCAAAATTATTTTATTTCTGTTTTTTGTAGTATAACAAAAAAACTAAATGAGATACAGCTATGAGATGAACTTTATTCAATTTCTCATCTAAAAGTCCGTTAGAAAAAGTTACATTTCGCCTATAAATATCTCTTCATAAACACGCGGCAAATCATCATTTGACCTCCTGCACACAATTTTTGGTGAAATCTTCAATTTGGCCATAAACCCAGTAAGGAAGCATTTCCGGACCCATGTTTATATGAACTTTTTTCTTTATTTTTTGTAGTAAAATCAGCTCAGAAAAGTGCCTGTAACACTAACCGAATCACCCTGTATATAGGTCATTTAATATATATAATATTATATATATAAATATATACATGACCTATATATAATATATATATCTAGGTCACAGGTATATATATATATATATAAATTTGTAATAAAATCTTATTTTCCAACCAAATTTGACAAAAAGATTTACGTATACTGTTTCTCATTCTTTAATTGATTAGTTTTCTTTTATTGAAAGTAAAACGTTTTTTTATATTATTACTTTACATTTGTTTATAAGGAAAATGACCAAATTCTTCTATCTGTAATGGGTCTTTTTATAAAACCTAACCACATAAATTTTATTTGTTATAATTTTTAAAACCAAAATAACGATTTCTTAAAATGGGAATACGAAATATTAAGCTGATATAAATATACTTTGCTTAATAAGCACACAAGAGATATTTATAGAAAAATTCTCTAAACAGTACTATATTGATTTGCCGTTAATGTTATATTTTGGTTTGTAAAATGTTAATATTTTAGAAATTAAAAAAAGAGATTGAAACTATTTCTATTCAACAAATGCAATTTCTGTTCTATATGATCGTGGGGTGTTAGTTTTGAGACAAGAAAACACAAAATGAGTTGCAAAACATTTCTAAAATGTAAGTACTTAAGCTTTTTTTCACATATAGAGTAAGGCTGTCCAGAATTGTACACTGAAGTGTGTGAATAAGAAATGGGCCCTTCTGCTACAAATATGTGTGGGTAATCGGCTATTTGTTCCTCTGTTATAAGTATTGTATTGTTATGCTAGAGACAGAGAATATTTGTTTTCTATATTGTTATACATCATAGTTCTGTATGTTTCTTAGTAGTACATCACATTCACTATATTTAACTAGTGAAGACAAACAAATACATTTGTTAAATATTTCGTTCACTTACAATATTTGTTTTCATATTGTAAGAAATAATCGAAGGAATTGAAATACTTTAGTATAACAAGAATATAAAGTAGGACCTATTGTAAGAGGTATATGCTATTTTAAAGTGAGATGAGGGAGGGCCTGTAAAAAGGATCACCAGCTTCGAAGATATTGAAAAGCTAAAGTGAAGCTAAGTCTGAGTTTGTTGTTATCATGCTAAAGTAGTTTTTTTTTGTTTTACTCTTATAGTTTAATGTTTATTTTTTAATTTAAAATTAAATTATTGTATTTTACTAGATAACATAAATATTTTTAATGCCGGAATATTAATTTTCACTGAGTAGTTTTTTGTTGACGAGGAGAGTCATGACTTATAGTTTATGCAAATATTAGAAGTTTGAGGAAAAATTTTAATAAATTTTAGTTGGAATTAACTAGATTAAAAACAAAAATCAGTATAATAGTTCTTTGTGAGACCTGGATAAGTAGTGATGAAGTGGGGTTATATCAAATTCAAGGGTACAATACATATCATTGTTGTAATAATACAAATAGAGCAGGTGGGGTGATTTGCTACGTTGATATTCAATTACAGGTTACCATTTTAGACATTAAATTATTAACTGCAGACATGTTAGCATTAAAAATTCAGATACATAAAACTTTTTTTAAATTTATTATGTATGTATAGGCTACATAGTTTTCCAGAAAACAACTTTACGCAGGAATTGCAAACAAACATAAGTACTTTAGCGAATAATTCCATTTTAATCGGAGACGTGAATATTGACCTAATAGGGGATTCTTTAGCAAGCCAAAATTATATTACCATGCTAAATGGTTTGGGATTTTCACAAATCGTAAATTGTCCTACTAGAATAACTTCCCAATTAGGGACTTGCCTTGATCACATTTTTATAAGACATAAAAATTTAGAACTTTTTCGTAGTGCAGTTTTTGATATTGCATTAGCTAGTTATTGTTTACTTGGTTTAAAAATCATGAACAAAAAATATGGTGAGGAGAAAATGAATACCAATTTTTCATTTTCAGACAGCAAATTTGTTATTGACTACAACTTAGTAAATATTAAATTGCAAAAAGTTACGTTTGCGGAAGTTTACAAAGAAAATGATGTAAGTATAGGTTTTAATATTTTCCATGATATGTTGTGTAATGTGATAAGTAATTGTAAAAAATCTGTAAATAGAGTAACCAAGTTACAAAGAGCTAAAGCCATAACTCCATGGATAAATAACACACTTCTGTCAAAACTAAATAGAAAAAAGCAGCTTTACAAAATTTTTAAACGAATGCCGTATAACAGAAATTTTAAGGAATATTTTTATCCCTTTAGTCAAAATCTTAGAAATAAAATAGATAAAGTAAAAAAAGCGTACTGTGCAAAAAAATTTAGATTGTAAAGGCGACTCAGCACTTCAATGGAAAATTATTAATGATTTGACCAGAGTTAGCAAGAAAAAAAGTACTGGTCGAATTGAGTTAGATAATGGAGAAACCGTAACAGACCCGTACCTTGTTGCTCATGAAATAAACAAACATTATATTTCGGTGCAAGTAGACTGTACTCAGACCGAGAGTACTCAGCCCGGCCATATTAATCTAAGAAACAGATTAGCGTCTTTTTTGTAGAACCAACTACATTATTTGAAGTGTTGGAAGTTATACAAGGCTTAAAAAATAAGAAATTCTCCGGATTTGATAATATCAATGCTACCCTTATCAAAAGTATAGCAGAAATAATAAATCCTGTCTTAGTTAACATTATTAATAAAAGTTTTAGCTGTGGGATTTTCCCAGATAAATTAAAAGCATGTGTTGTAATTCCAATATTTAAGAAAGCAACTTCAATAAAACTGGACAACCTGCGTCCTATCAGCCTTTTATCAGTTTTCTCTAAAACTTTTGAAAACATAATGAAATTAAAGATTGTAAAGTATCTTAATGATTTAAGTTTTTTTTAGCACAAATCAATACGGTTTTCAGCAAAGGTAAATCGACGGAAGACGCCCTTGTTAATGTAACGGATTTAATTTATAATAGTTTAAATTGTAGTAATAAATCGACCGGTTTATTTATTTATTTTAGGAAAGCTTTTGATTTGGTAAATCATGAAATATTTTAACCAAAATGGAGGCCGCCGGTGTGAGGGAAGTGGCTCTCAGCTGGTTCTGTTGTTTTCTCACGGGCTAGGAGCAGCGAGTCCGAATGGGCGAGTGTCTTAGTGCAATATGGATTAGTTTGTTGGGGAGGTATACATAAGTATTTAATAGACAAATTAAGGGTTGTTCAAAATCACTTTCTACGAATAATACTAGGTACGAAAAAGAGAGACAGTTCTTTTCCTTTGTATGTAGATTTTAAAATACTGCCTATTCAACATCTTTACGTATTCAAGGTTCTAAGGTTATTTTATTTACGGAGTGGGAGTATCGAAACGACCGATCTGTAATATGCAACTAGAAGTATAAACAGAAGAATTTTCAGAATTCATAGAGTTAATAAATAATTTTTTAAACATTCTTTTATATATATTGGACCAGCCTTTTTTAATAGATTACCTCAACATATTAAAAAAAACTAATAATATAAAGCATTTTAGTCTGAAAGTAAAATTTTGTTTGTTTAGTCTGTATAAGTCTCTAATTTTGGACTCTGAGTAATGCATAATTTGTATACTGTAGTTTTAGTTAGTTTTGTATAAGTCTTATCTGATGGAATAGAGTCAGCTAAGTCTGTCCGACGCCACAGAGTGCGGCTCAACTGGCAGCAACATGAAAATTAGACCTGGAATCAAGAACTAACTTTGTGTTTATATTTGTGTTTTAACTGACCACATTACTTGTAAAAGTGGTCAATCATTCCAGAGTTTTTTAAGTTTATGTTAACCATGTGTATTCAATTATTGGAATAAATGATTATTTTCATGTTATGGTAACAGTGCAATTGCAGTTGCTGACGAAGTAGAAAATTTTTATAACTGCAATAAATTAAATGAACTCTCTGGTTTTACTTGCTCTTTTAGAGATTTAAACTTTAATTTGATCCTTCAACTTGGATTGATACTAAAAATTTTTATTCGTTAAGTGGATATAAAACTTAAAAAAACTCGCAAATATTCATTGAATATTTAAATACAATTAGTTATATGGTTTTGGAAAACCATGATTAGAAAGATTCATCCATAAGCGTTATTGCTTGACGTTAAATATTTCGTGGAGGAATACATATCAAGCAAGTTCAGAACTCATCATTAACACTATCTATGATTACAATAATAACATAGCATTCATTATTTTTTACAATAACTCTCGTTAGAATAAGAAGAGCACATTCATTATAATTCAAAATTCATGTGGTTACAATATGCACGACACATATATACTGCCTACGCTTAAAAAAATCACAATCCATTATAGTAGGGAATGTACTATAATTGCATCCAAAACTTTCCTCAGACCGAAATACATATTTATTTTCAATGAAACAACACATATATAATAAGTATAATGGCTTTCTTTATCTTTAAAAGATTTTATAAGGATTTAAATTCACATTGTAGAATAATACATTTGTTTTCGGCGTAATTAGAGGAATATTAAAAGTTTTAACTCATTTACTGAATTAAATAAATTGTTCCTACTAAAACTTGGATTTACTACATCAAGACGAGTAAACTATGTTTAATAATCTGTGTGAGATAAACTTTATACCCGTATATTTATCTCAGGGGGTATCATTAACATAAATACTTTGCACCCGTAAAGAATAACAGTAAATTTAGGAAAACCATAATATAATTTGATACTGAAGTATTGAGAATCAACAAGTTCATTAGAATTGCTAAATCGCCAGTAAGATGGCTGGGGTTCTCCCTGTATTTGGCAGTTATCCATAAAGGGTGGATTGAGACATAATGTTATGGTACAAGACTTTTTTGTAAATATTCATTGCTAAGTATCATTTCCAACAATGTTTTATATAGTATATCATTTACATGAATGTTTTATCTCTATACTTTCATAAGTTATTTTTAGGCAAATATGTACTGTTAAATACATTTTTTGTTACAAAATAAATAACGTTCCTGTTAGTTTAAAAGTATTCAAATACTTTAATTAAATTGAGGTATCTTTCAAGGAAATAATTTTTAGTATTATTGCATCTATCTTACACACAGGCTTCAGTCATCCATAGGAATGAGACTGAAAGGGTATGGTTTTTTGAATTGTAGTATATTGTTTTATTATTATCATATTATTATAACGTACTGTATGGAGAAGTTTGGATATTTCAATAGTGTTATATTAGGACGTTTTTATCTTTCATTCGTAATCAAATTCAACCTTTTTGACAGATTTAAACTAAATATTTTATTAACATTGTATTATATCGTGTTAAAATATAGTTGTTTTTTATCTTAAAATAATCCTCATTATAAATTACTTTTTTCCACGATTTGTATTTGAATGAATAAAACTGTCCTAGTGTCCTGCAAAAAGTTAGGAAGTGGAATCATTTAACTTTAGTAAAAGATGATAGAAATGACAAAATCTAACCATTTATTTTATTTGGTACCCTATAAGTTAGCTATATTTACTTTTTTATGCATATTCATAGTTTATGAAGAAATAAAAACGGAAGAACACAATAAACGGAGGAATCGGACACTAATATGATTCAAGGAACAATTTAATCCGCAACTAAAATATAAATAACAATCGATCGCATTGAGGCCATACCCATTGCTAATGGAATTAAATTCAATGTACGATGCAATTTAATAACAGATAATCACCAAGAAGGCATTGTGATATTTTTACAATAAAGATATATTTGATACTAATTGGGCATAAACAAATCTAGATAGTTCCTGGAACAATACAATAGAATGATACAGCGAACAGAGATTGGAAAGAAACTCAGTGTACTCTATCAGGATTAGAGATATTCTTACATTTGAGGAACTTAATCCGAGTTGTATGTCTTGTACAACTCACAAGACAGCAAAGACAGCAAGCTAGGTGCCCCGCAAATTAGTGTCAGGGAAATAAATTAGTTATGAATATTTTCTACACATTGTGATGATTATGAAAAGCCTTTATGTGTTTCTGTGTCCCCGCAAATTATATTTAGGAGTGTAAGAGTATATATTGAGCACCATTGGTGGGTAATGAATACTAAGGCGCATCTTGAAGTTATTTTGTTTTCTCTATCTCACACATAAAAGTAGATTACAAGCACTGAAACTTAATCTTTTTGAAAAAAATAGGCTTCTTAACTGAACTATATTTTTTTGATCTGAGCAAAAAGGGCCAACTCAAACGTGGCAACTGTACTATTAGTTATTAAAAACAGTACTACTAATACGCGCTTTATTCTGCATAATGAGAGCCAGTCACTGTTTTCTAAAACTGTGAGCCCCTTTACAATAAACAATGGTATATTATCTACTTGATACCTATTTCTGATTCAACATAATTATAACTTTCCACCATTTTACGTTATAAAAGCGTTAAATAACCAACCAATAAGCGTTAATATTGTGACTTTAATCTTATTATTTATCGATACAGGTTTTAATACATCATATGTAAGTTACATTTTTTTTATTGATTCTTATCAAATCTATTACACTTTTGACCTTCAGGATTCTAAACTCATGTCCTTTAAACTCAAAATATTGTCCAATGAATAGATAACGGGTCAAAAGGTTGGAATACATTCTAGGGACTGTCACGTATAACTGGAGGATTGTTTGAATATTATTTACACAAGATATGCTTATAATTGCTAGTTTTTCATCAGAAAAAATCTTACCAAGGCGTTGGCAACCACTATTAGACTGTAAAATTTGATGTATTCATATTATTTTTATAATGCTAAGGCTTCTCAGGGCTTCTTCATAACTATTCCATATTTGTCGTAAAATTGCCGTTTATCATAAACATTGAGGCTCTTTCACAATTTATTTAATTTGGTCTACTGTATTGGAATCTGTTCCTATTACGTTTTTTACAGAAAATGAAATAAGCCATAGTATGTATAAAGATATTTGTATTCTCCGTATATTAGAATTAAGTGAATCAATTGGAACCGTTAACGCAGTGAAATGCTTAGGTATGTTAAGATTCGAAATTGTTTCAATAATATTTACTTTAGTACAAGGAGTTTTCGATACCGAAAATCAACAGGTCAGATTTTTCAGTTTCATTACAGTTTGCTTGTTCAAAAACTTTTAGTGGTTTCCAAAAACATGGCTTGGTTGAAGAATTGCTATGCTAGAGTGAATGGTCTTCCACCTCTCGATTCTTTAACAGCGGGGGGGGGGGTGTTTACTTTATGAGACGAAACGCGAAAACCTCTATGAATTAAGATCAAGAATCGATTATGTCTGCTATCCACTACACCAAAAACGGTAGCAAATCTAAAACAGAATTTTGTGCTCCCAGATTCATTTATGTTAAGAAGCTTATGATAGGTATTGCTAGTTGAAATATTGTGAGTTTTCAAACTTTTTCATACACATCGTGATTACTAATTAGGGATATAACGCCAAATTCTAATTCCAATTAGTCATTGGACATTGCATAGACTAACATTGACCTGATATTTTGTGTTGCTCCTCTTAATTATAATTACTTCAAAAGAAGATGTCGCTTGATCCAATTAAAAAAAATGTTACGAAAACCTCAATCACACATTTTAGGTTAGCCATTAAAATTTTTCTAATTTAAAAGGCTTTTGTTTCGTCATTTAACAATTTACAGAGGTAAAATTTATTATATACTTATATAAAAATAATTATAAGACAATAATAAATATAAGATATCTTATATATTTATAGTAATTTTTTTACAAAAATAAATAAACATGCTCAACCGTGTTTTGAACTCAACTTCGTGGGAGAAAAATAAAAGCTAATCTTCATAAGGTAATTAGATTTTATTTTGTTGAACCAGAACATTTCAATGCTGCATTATAATGCATTAAGCATCAAAATTTGTACAGACTCAAGTATATTTCATGCCTTGGCTGTGGCCAGACCAGTAAATAAGTCTGTGGTACGTTTGTTGTGGTAAGGATGATGGGCAGGAGATACAGCCCAGGATTGAGGTCCTTTCCCTTGCAAAGCATAAGCTGGTTAGCCTGATGTGATTAATTATGTTGTAAATATGTTTTATATCTACTGTCAATTGAAATCTAATTGAAACTGGAAATTAAACAGAATAAATAAGTACAGAGCAAACGTGGCTTGTTTCGTGGCTTATTTACATATTAAATGACGTCAGGACCATATTCCATTAGACACCTAGTTTTCTATTAGTACAATGGGATTACACAATTTACTTTTATACTACACCAAACACGCCATCCAGTATATACAGATATGTCTGGAACCATCCTCCTAGCTGCCATACCATTACAGATAAAAATATACTACTTGATTATATCAATATTATGTTCAAAAATCCACATTTTCGAGGTGCTATCTGGTTTTTTCACTTTAGTGGAAGTTTCTCAAAGGAATCTTGAAAATCTTAAATTCAAGCATTCAGATCTTAGTTGTATCAAACCCATATTATGGCTTCTAATATTTCAGTTCGACTTGGCATAAAATTTGGCTACAGTTGTTGAAGTTTTAGGTTTATTTTTTTCATTACCTAGGTCAAGACACCTCTCGATTTTACTGTTTGAAATATGTTTACGAGGTATGAATAGGAAAATTAAAATTTTTATTAATAAATAGAAAAAGGCAGAACACTTCAGTATAAATAAAAAATTCAAAATACTTGTTAAGCGGTACTAAAATTCAGATTAAAGTAAAAAATAATGTCAGAAACCTTTTTAAAAGATTACTGTTGACATAAATCCACCAAAAGGTATGAAAAAAGACATTGTACGTCACAACCTTTTTAGTTTTTCACTTCTAAACCTGTAAGGTTTTATAATTTATTTGAAAACCCAGAAAACTCTACCATGATAAAAGACATTGAATACATCCACTAGTAGATCCTGAAATAAAAATTAATTAGGCTCAATATTAAGAAATAGAGCCTAATCGATTTCTATCGATATTGTCATGATATATTCGTTTCGGACGAAAAGCGTGTATAACTATATATTATTACAGACATACCGTAAATTTAAAGTGAGTAAGCTAATAAGTTACTTGTCTATATATACATAATATATGACAGATTATTATTACTAAAACAATTTGATGGAAATTTAAGGTTAAAGAAATATATTTAAAAAAATTACTATTTGGCCGATATTTTAACCTAAAATATGCTTAAAACAAACCTAGACAGTAATAGTGACCATTTGTAACAAAATCTTCATTATTATTTTAAAAGGTATTAAACTAAACTAATTCAGTAAACACGTGGAAAAGGAAAAAAAATATATCAAAGATTAAGCAAATAAGTGAAAAGAAGTCGAATTGTATCTTACAATGTATATAATAATTTATAACATTATCTTTATATTAATAAATGAAATATTATTATTATGTTTCTATAGAATTTATATAAATAGAAATGAAATCGTTTTATTGTAAACTTACATGGGTTATGTTGGTTATTATTAGATGAGCATTTAATTATACGTTTCATTAGTCCAAAATTAATAATTTCGAAATATTTTGATCACACACGTTGATAATACATAAATTTACGAATAAGTACTTTAAAAGGATATCGGTTCTTTATATTTTAAACAATCACTACAGTAATGATTAATCAAATGTATGTGTAATAATAATATCAAAACAGTTTCTGTCCCATCCTAATCATACGTTCTGTACATATAGGTATCATTAATAACTGTAATGTAAACTTAAAAGCCTATGCATCTACTTACTTTTCTATAGTTCGTTTTGTAAATTGTAAGAACTGTTAACAACTTTAAAATAGAGAAAACAAAGAACTGTATGAATATAAATCATTTTAAGTACTTTTAAAATTGTTGCGTTAATAATAACTGTATTTCTATCAACGTGCTAGTGTAGAGTTTAATAAAAATACAAATATCAGGTATGACCAACCAATACTAAAAATCGTTTATAGTAATGACTTAGTAAGCGATGGCCAATAACTAATAAATATAGGGCTGTGTTGTTCTCTTTCAATATTGTGATACGTAAAAATTTGCTAGTGCTAGCACTTATTTATTACTAATACTACGCAAAATAGGTCATCATTAACTAAAGTTAAAATCCTGTTCTAAGGAAAGCTACACAACCATTTAATGGTTTAATCTCCTTATTAGGTGTCCTGCAATAACCGCCCTCTATTGTTGGATTAAGACATTAATGAATATGCATGTGTTTATCAGGTCGTATTTTACAATGTAGATACCATGAACTATGTACTTGTACATTTTGTGAATTAAGGTCAATAAATATACAGTTTTGGGCAAATTAACTATTAGTGTTGTAGTTAATAAAAGAAACGTAAGAAGTCAATAAACATTTCAGTATTTGTAATTAATAATTATTGGATAAAAATAATCTTTAGAAGACTATTTAACTTACAATTTAGCCTTATTAATAAAGTAATAACTACTTATAACATTCGCAATACTTTCTGTTCTTAATAAATCTTCTTTAAACTTATATTATTAGTCCTAAATCCTGTTTTATACGTATAATTTGCATTAGTTACAAATATTTTTTCATTAATATATAAATAAGACTACCTTATATTTCAAAGAGAATTGGTTATAATTTCAGATTAAATTTAATATTACACTACAATTAATATAAATCTTGTTTTATATATGAGTTTTAATATTTGACAGAAAAAAGTAAATTGTGAAACCTGTCATAACTTTAAAATTGTGCAACCAAGTAAATTAAATAAAGCAGTAGTTATGTGCTAACACCTGGAAGATTTTAAATACTCGGACGCTATATCGTTTAAATATCATTAGAATACTGTTACTAAATAAGGTTTCCAAAAATAATTAGAAAACTTCAAGCCAAAGCAATATTCGTTTGTAGTGAAACAATAAATTCTTAGAAATATTTTAAAGACAAACACACTTAAAGTCATGGTTACTTAAACAATCAAACAATTAAATAGAATGTGTCAATACTACTATAAACAAGGTAGGACCACTCTATGTATACCACGCGTACCTACCCTAATAGCTTTTTAGATACAGCAAAAACAAAAAAACTGTTAAAACAAATTTGGCTTAAAGTAACAACTCAAAGTAACAATGGTCGCATAGAAATAGTCTCATTTAGAATTTGTATTCCAAGGCTAAATTTTACAAACCAATAGTGGTATATGTGAAAACACAAGCCTAAACAATTCATCCTTAGAGGAAATTATTTCAATTAAAATATGTACACATTTTTATTTAATTTAAATAAAATAATTTCATTTCCCCGGTACATAACGTAATAATTTTTCATTTATTATTTCGCTTGCACACACAATTATCTGTATTATAGTGATATGATTTGTATTTGATGTATTACTGCTACTGACTCTTTTAAGATTAACTCCTTAAAAGATCACACATCTGCTTAGTAATAGACTTTGAAGATAAAAAGGCAACTTCAATATTTTACGTTAAGTTATTTAGTATGAAACCTAAATTTTAGTGGTTTCTTGTGAAAATACTTCTTAATAAAAATATAAATCCTGCAGAACTATACTAATATCTGAATTTTTTATTTTTAGTTATAATTTATAGTCCAATTAATACAGAGACTGCTTTCAAAGAAGCCTATATGTATCTAGACTGGACAAACATGTGTGGCTTTGTTTATCATACAAAGTAACTTGGTAAACACAAACAAGGGCCATTAGTAAACAGTACCACCCAGGTCACAATATTGATATCCATTATGTACCCCAACATGTAACAAACCATGGTATTGTTTCACGTACAGAACAATCAGTACAATCGTACAAATCGTTAAAACACCATTAAATTAATCGATAACGTCGTATTTTTAGTATTACAACATATTATAAATAATGATTATTTCAATTAATGTTAAAACACGTACTCTTTTTACGACAATATTTTATATATTATTACAAAAACATGCTGATTTTATGGTCATTATTGAGTTTTATTGATGAAAAACAACTTATACACAACTCT
The DNA here is from genome assembly GCF_021130785.1 of Homalodisca vitripennis. Lineage (NCBI taxonomy): Eukaryota > Metazoa > Arthropoda > Insecta > Hemiptera > Cicadellidae > Homalodisca > Homalodisca vitripennis. Next base: position 40,157,566 of record NC_060213.1, read on the forward strand.
CATTGAAATGGCTGTCAAAGCAAATCCCTATTTAGGACTAATGTCTGCATTAGGAGACTCATAATAGACTATTACCGCAATATTTTTTCATCCAATATGATTCATTATTAGGTTTTTATAATTTATATCTATTTTGTGATGATGAAAGTGTTTCATTCAATGCTAGTGGCATTTTAACTCATTTTACTGAATATTTTTAAAGGAAACCGAGTCAAACACATTAAAAGCATCCTCCCCGGGATTCGAACCCTTGACCTCAGGTTAGAGAGCCGTAATGTTACACATTATTAAGGTGATAGGCGGTTTTTTGGGATGCATCTTGTTGTTATTACTAATTAAATTGTATGAAAAAATCTATCAATTGTTAAGGTGTATTCCTCTACAATCGGTTGAACAGTCTGTGTACTCGTATAAATATCGAAAACTTAAACAAATTCTGTGGAAATAGAATCTGCAGAGTCAAAAATAATTATACAAATTGTTAGTTCATTCTTTGGTACCTAACTAACCATGTAATTTGGGTTTGTATACAAGAGAAGTGGGTTATTTTTATTCGATGATTTAGAATTATAATACTTATCTTTTAATGTATGAAGCTGAAAACTCGTTCAAAATTAGAATCAAATCCTTACTATAAGTTCCCGATCAGATTTCAACTACTTAAGTTAAAGAAAGGTGGGAAAAAGTTGGCTACAGTCCAGAACGATTTACACTCTCTATCCAAACCCTAGCACATAAATGGACGCAATTCTTGTTTGTAATGAATATTCTACAACAGGATCTGCTTATTCATATACTTTTTGCTCTACTGAAAATAATTCCACATCTTCAGAAAATTTTTACCTTATTGTATATTTGTGATGACTAGTTTATCTTAAATACTTTTTCTACTTTTACAATCATATGGTAAGTTAATCATTGTACGTTTTAAGAAAATCAAGATTAGCATATGTTGTTTCATATTTATCTAAATTTACAGAGAGGTTTAAGACTTGACATAATTGCTTGTGACCAATAAACTGACTATATCTGATGGGTTATTTAAAAAATATTTGTTATAATCTATAATATGGGATAAATATATAAAGAAAACCGGATTTTACAGAAATATTTCTTATTGTACAGTGAACCAGAACTTAGTAATACTACGTTTCGAGTTTGACAATGTGAGCTCTTTCTCACGTGAATAAATAAACTGGGTCATAACTACAATCTAAAAAAACATAGTCATACAACAAAACTAATTTTTGAAACTTAAATGAAGAGTAAAGGCAACGATTTTATCTACTGTGAACGGCCAATAGTAAATGCCCATTGTCTCTTTAGAGACAAGAAGCACTATAGTGATTGCAATGATTATACATTTTAATAAAAAATAATCTTAGGTAATTACACTCTATAGTGTGCAATTTCTAGGATTAAAATCGAAAGGAGAAATAAATATTTTATTTTCGTGCAGTACTATTGATCAAAAACGTAACATTGCTTTTGGGTAAAGAGTTATATCTTACCGTTTATTTTAGATAGTCTTTGCTATGTGAGACATCAAGATGGCTATATTACAAATATATGGACTAAACTAACTTGCACTTAATGCTTTTGTTCTATAAGTACACTGCTATAGTCTAAGAATTCATTAGGATTTTACAAATGGTATATAATTTTACTGTACCACTAACTTAATTTGGTTATGTTATTTTATTTTCTTTCCTACTGTTCAGAGTTGGTTTAAACAAGGGTTTTATGAAAATAATGAAGCTGATACGTTTTACCTTACAGGTGAACATAGTCTTTCGCCAACGAGTCATATATGGGTCTTTGTACAACTTGTTATTTTCCGTTTATTTCAGCTTTGAAACTGTGTTTACAAAGAGAGAACAAAACGATGAATCTATACAATCATGATGAAGACATAAATTTTCGTGGATTTTTGTTTACTGGGATATATACTAGGTATGAACTGAGGGCTTGATCAAAAACAGAATCATATTCTTTATTTTAATTTTTAAATAAATTTATAAACTTACATTCCCAATAAGCCAAGTTCTCGAGTTAAATGGTTTACTATATTGTACAATAACATTATACAAGGTAAAACACATTAGCTTGAATCTTAAAATTGAAAATCGTAATTAATTTAAACCTAGATTCATCTAATGACATTATCTTAAAATGTCGAGTTGTGTAACTTTATGCTGCTAGAAAAATGCAAACCGTCTTTAATAGATATAAAACTTTGTTTGTTTTATTACTCAGTGATAGGCTAGAGTATTAGGTTATTCTTGATTCAAAATATTTGAAAGTAAAATACATTCTCTATAGAGTTATTTGTAATGCTAATAAATATTAATATGCTTAACATACTAAAGGCTAAATACGTGACAGTTTGCCAACATTACCTAAATTATGCAGTACTGCTATTAATAACAAGATCAGCAGTCCTAGAACTTGTCTTATATCTTCTCATTTACTTTTTTAAACGACCATGATAACTGTCTTTTGCATACATTGTTTAGAAAATAATTAATACAACGCTTGTAGCCTCTATCATATTGGGAAATATATGCGTTTAGATTTTTTTTAAACAATCACCCACTATGATAAAATCAAGTTATATTGTGCAAGGTTTTCATTCATGGGAGACATTACGTTTTTAAGTAAAAACTACATATTTAATTTACATCGAGTAATTTACACACGCGTGACGTCCCACGTAATATTTACGGCAATAACACATTATTTTACTATGTATTTAATTTACATAGTATTATTTGTACATAATTTAAAGTAGTAAAAACTGAGACACATGTAATTAGATAGTCAATTTAATACAGGAGTTTTTTACTCGATTACCCTTTTGAAGTATAATAGTAAATAATAAAAAATTAAGGTGAGCGAATTTCCTTCACGTGAATACTCACACGTGTTAATACAACCGACAGGCCATCCCTTATAAAAAAGTAAAAAATAGAACTTGCCGTTTCTAATTTATTTCAATTTACTAACTGTTCTCAGTAGTGCTCATGTAAATCTTTTAATAAATATTAAATTTATTATTTTTTTACAAAATCATTCTATATATAGTATATATGGTGTATAAACTCATACAAGGGAGAAGGTTTCAGTTTTTTTTAGAATTGTATAAAACAAATATACCAGAATTTATCAAGTACTATTGTATACTTTAAGGAGTTTTTAGTCTTGAAGGTTAGTCAAACGTTTAATAATTGTATGTTTCCTTAAGTAAGAACTTCATAGGATTTTTAGGATTATTATTCTTGATCAATTAACAAAATGCATATCTGCACATTGTTTCCAGTCACTGCAATAGAAATGTTTAATTATATGTTTAAAAAATATACTTTTAAGAAAGATGGTAAGGGACAAGAAGCTTGGGGTGCGTGCTAGAATGTTCAGCTAAAACATTTAGGTTTTAACTTATACTACCGTTTAACTCACAGAGGCTTGGCTTAAGATTTATCTACATTAATATCCACATCAGTACACAGTTGGGAGTTTTTTTGAATATTACGAGCTCCATAAATAGTTAAGACGAAATATTAATCCAGTGTCTCAGTAGGGTTGGTGAGATCACCTAGAATTAAAAATAAAACATTAATATAATACAGTTTTACAAATTGTATATTTCATTTTAAAATGATTATATGATTTAGCCGGAATAGAATGAGGGCCAGTATAATCTCACTGAATACAAAACCATTGTAATTACCTTTGTATAAGGAGCTAGAATGGTGGGATCATACTAATAAATATAATTTTAATTTCAAAACTTACTGAATTAAATACAATTACAAAATACTCTTGATTAAAATTTTATCTCAAGGAGTATTGACCTTAAAATGTACACATTTTCGCACAATAAGTCAGTACCTTATTCTTCCATGTATTTGATGTGAAGTACGTTTTTTCTTCCATAGCCTAGCAGCGCATAATTATTTGATGGATTATTGTTTGCTGTAGTTGAAAATCAACAGCCTTCATATGTCGACAAAAGTAACTATAAGATACGTATGTAAATGGTAATGCGTATTGCATACATCAAAAAAGTTAGAGGCTTCACATATGGTTACTGAGTGAATCCTTTGGCCTAATAAAAATTGCTCTTCATGTGCATGAATGAATATGATAGTTTATTATATTTATTTTAATTATTTTGATGGACGCATTTAATATTATTTGACACTATGACTGCAACTCTTAGATTATGCCAGAATCCAGTGCAGCAATACCACACTCTATCAAGTGCCAGGAGCATGTTAATTACAGAGCAGCTGATTGCAATTAGCTCAACTGCTCGGCCTAGTTGCAATAACTAACTAGCTTCCACTTTCTTATCCTGGTCCCAGCTCAAACGTCTAAGACATTATCTTACTAGAGTAACTTATGTGTTGTGAGGTGAATTATAAATATAGATAGCTTCAGCTTTTATTAAACTTATTCTGTGGTATACTTTTACATACCTATATATCTATATACACATATGTATAATATATGTATGTAAAACCATGTATATTAATATATATGTATATGTTTTACTGTTTTACTATTATTCATAAAAACCATTAATGAGAAATCCACACCACTTGTCGCTTAACAGGCTTCGCTGACGATACTTCTTGGGATTCTTGAGAGGTCCTGCTTACTACTAGATATTACATCTTAATATATATATTTATATATGTATATATGATCCAGTGATAAAATAAAATTACCAAATATATTACGTTTAATTACCTATTATTGTTTAAATATATCAATTTATTTAGCTAATTATATTGTTTATCATTGACTTCAACATGGTTTTTCCATAAAGTCAAGGACAGAAAACGCCACTATAGCCGGTTGCGTATAACAGGCTTCGCTAAGGTTGCATGGAAATTGTTTAAGTATAATACCTAAAATGACTACGCGAGATATTCTGAGAAAAGTATAACGCCAGCCCAATCATATAAAAAATAAATTATACTGCCCCCGGAACACAAAAAAAACACATAATGCTGGAGTTACCAGGATTCAGCCAAATTCCATAGTCAGACAATCAACATCACAAAAATTCATTTTCTTATTTTTTTTTTAAATTAGGTATTGCTTAAAACAACCGGACATCCCGCATACAAAATATAAAGGGAGAAAGTTTCATTGTAATACAAGATTTTACTACCATCTGAATTAGTGTAAAAATATAAAATTACCGTGCATCTTATATTTTTTGAATCAAGAAGATTCTATATAGTCGAGTTGTAGTGTGAGGGGGGGGGGGGTGAGACTGATACTCATATATTATCAGAATATGATTGTTTAATACACCAATGGCAGAAACGTCCTCGCTTACACATTAATCCAGTACTGTCGTCTACGTATTTATTTCAACAGTGGGAAAGTTTTACCTTAAAATTATTCAACTCTAAAAATTGAAAAGGTAGAAAAAAAATATAATATAGATGTTACTACTAAATTATTGCTTTAGCATTAGGGATATTTAAAGTTAAACTTTAATTAAACAATTATTTGAGCATGTAGCCACATAAATTAAAATTTTTTCTTTCAAAATATATTTTTCTTTATTTGCTAACTTCAAAAGTAAGGTTAAAAATGCCCATCTTGCCAATGAGCAGTTTTATTTACAAACAAAATATATTTTCTAAATAAAAGCTAAATTGGCTTTTTTTTATCGACAATATTTATTTTTTCCTATATTATATAAAAACCATGAAGGAGAAAATCCACACCACTTGTCGTTTAATAGGCTTCACTGACGATACATCTTGGGATTCTTGAGAGGTCCTGCTTATAAATATATATATAATATATATTTATATATCTATATATATATATATATATATATATATATATATATATATATATATATATATATATATATATATATATATATATTCACTTCGAGTGTATAAAAGCAGAATTGCTCTGTTATATCAATTATTAAAACTTCTTGATACAAAGTTCCTTTAATATTTCGGCGTTTTTGCCGTTTTTCAAAAAAGGTATTAATACAAAATAACAATACAGCACAAAATTTACAAAGTAAATAAAATAAATTAAAAACTGACATATTAAATAAATAAACAAGAATTTTTGAACATGTGGTTAAAACCAAAGAGAAAATAAATAATATCATGAACAGAGAATGAATTTAGAAAAATAATTTAGAAAAAATATTATATAATAAAAACAATTGATCATGTTCATCTTTTATTCAGACCAAAGGGTACTTTTGATTTTAATATATTAAACTGATGTGCCTGTTCCTAAATTTCTTAAAGTCAATTTTGTTTCTATCTTCGGGTACTTTGCAAATACCTCCTGTCAGTGCATAACATTGTTCAAAATTTTGTTGGTGCCTAATGCTGTTGTGAAACCAATTTTTCATCCTGTTTTTTTAGACGAACAGCACGATGAGTATTCATTCTTATGTGCATTGGATTTGTTGTCAATCTAACATAATCCATTGCACAATTTTTACATGTTAATTGGTTAATTACATTTTACTTTTGCAATTAATTTTCTCCTCTAATAGGGTAAAAGTTTTTCTTTGTATTCACTACTGGTGAAAAAAAAATTTTTTGGACGATTTTATAATTTTGCAAGTATTACATCGTTTTTGTCTTTACAGGGTTGACACTTAAAATTTTTAAGTATTACAAACGATGTAAATACTTGCAAAATTATAAAATCGTGCCATTTGTAAATCGTTGAATTGAATGTGATTAACTACAGTTAAAAATCACACTATCCATCTTTTGGATATTCGTTTCTGTAGGACAAATTAAGGGAAGAAATATACTCATATTCAGTGAATGGGCTAAGATTAGGTTAACCATTAAAAAAACAAGACTGCATACGAATATTTAGTAATTAAGTAAAACTGCAACGAATATGAAACACGTCAAGACTAATGATTGGTATTTACATTTTAAATAGTAAAAAAAAAAAACAGAATGTACATTTGTTTAGTTTAGAACGAAAAATATTAACGCCAAATATTCAGTAAATTCTGACTTTACACATCTTAGTGTAATTTCTGTAATTATTTATATACTATAGATGTGTGTTTACTGTACTTTTTTGAGATAACAATAATTCCGTTTAGTCAACTATACTAGAATATAACTAGCTTAACAATAAAAAATAGTATATGCCATGTATTTCAAAGTAAATTTTGTTTCTTTCAGCCTTGGATTCTAAGTTAACTGGTTAAATCAGCCGAGAATTTACGTTTAGGTAATGACATGAAATATCGTTTTACATTAACAGGTGCAGCGTCACGACAAAACATATGTCATAAAAAATGTTATATATATATATATACTATATATATATATATATATATATATATATATATATATATATATATGCATGCATGCAGTCAATACTAAGAAAAACAAATTACACCCAATAGCGGAAAATAGAGTTTTTCAGGTTTCTAAAATAAGTTTGAATAATGCTTAGCCAAATTCCATATTTACACATGAACAAGCACAGACTACAATCTTGTCTACGTGGAAATTAAGGTTCACGCAATATTAAATGTTTACACATTAAATATTTATGCGGATATCTTGGCATAAGGTGCTTTCACATATTTGTCCATTAAGTTACATTTGATAGTACAGTAGTGTCCATATAATAAAAGTTTTCGCGAGCTAGTGAGGATATTGAAATAAAATAGTTATTCTTTTCAAAAACTTGTTCATATGATTGTACTTGAGTTGTTTAAATATTTATTCAGCTACTTCATCGTTAGCATAAAGGTTACCTCTTTGTATATTTACCTAAGCTAAATCCTGTGGAATAACATGTGTTATCATCGAACTCAAGATCGCTCATATAAAAATTCATCTACGTGCAATCTTTCAAGTCTATAGATAAGTTCGTTTTAGAGATATTGTGCAGACATACAGACAAATAATAGACAGACAGAATTGAAATTTGTCCATCCTCTCAAACTATAGTCTTTGTTAATGCTCAACCGAATAAGATTTGACTTTCAATGACGCCATTGTGATTTTAAAATACTCTGATTCACTATGCAATTTTTATTTATATATCTTAAAATATCTATATCTAGTTTTACCTTTTTAATAAGTATATATAATTTTATGGATCAGTTTTAATCCACAATGGCAATTTACTTATGTCATATAAACATTTTTAACAAAAAAACGCACGTGCTAAAACCGTGGTCTTCCAATGTTTAATTAAAATTCCAAATAAATATACACATGGCATAATTTACATGAGCGTAGCATATACGCGAAGAAGAGTGAGGAGATATATCACATATACATAATTTCATGAGGTTATTTAATGAGAAATGTATTACTTGTTTTATTAGTTACGTAAGCTAAATTATATAGATATGCACGTTATCAATTCGAACAAGAAATCTTCTTTATTTGAAGAAATTGGAAGCTGTGTTGATTGTAAATGGTGACTTAGCGGCAATTAAGTTTTTTCTGATGTAGCGGTTCTAATTTAAAATGTTTGAGGTTTCTTAAATAAGTTCCCTTTTCATCTTATTAATTAACTTACCTTTATTTAACGATAAAGAGTAAAGTAATTATCGGTTGTATAAGCTTGTGCGTCTTTGAATTTGTTATGAATTTAATATTGTAATATTCAACTTGAGCATATAACATGAAATTGGTAAGTACGTTAAATTACAGTACAGTATTACTTTAACTTTTACACAAGGCTTATTAAATTTATACAGTACGACAGAGACGTAGTGCAACTTGTTTTACACAAACTAGGCATCTGAGTTATGTGACAATGTGAATATAATAATTAAATTAATAGTTCGTTGTAAAATTTGGCCGGACATCTTCAGAGTAACTTCTTACTGAATAATTAACTTCATATAGATAAGTAGGTTATTCATCGGATTGATAATCGTTTTTATGAGTACATTTTTAAAGTAACAGGAGTTACTATATTAGTTAAGAAATATTACACATGCAACACATGTTAAAGTTAAAATCCTCAATTATGGGAAATATTCAGACATCGAAACACACACTAACATTATATACAACAAAATAGTGATAAACTTTCTAAACTATTTTTAAAAGGCAGCAATGGAATCGTAAACATAATTAACTCAAATACATAAAACATCATTAAGAAGTCATATTTACAGGTTTTTTATTGATTAGTGACTAGACAAGCTTCTAACTCACGAATTGACCCTACTCCTCAACTCTATTATATAAGTGAATATATATATATATATATATATATATATATATATATATATATATATATATATATATATATATTTTTTATGACAATGTTTTGTCGCGACGTGCACCTGTTAATGTAAACGATATTTCATGTCATTACCTAAACGTAAATTCTCTCGGCTGATTTAACCTGTTAACTTAGAATCCAAGGCTGAAAGAAACAAAATTTACTTTGAAATACCTGGCATATACTATTTTTATTGTTAAAAGCTAGTATATTTTACTTAAACGGAATTATTGTTATCTCAAAAATTACAGTAAACACACATCTAGTATATAATTACAGAAATTACACTATGTGTAAAGTCAGAATTTATGAATATTTGGCGTAATATTTTCGGTTCTAAACTAAACAAATGTACATTCTGTTTTTTTTTTACTATTTAAAATGTAAATACCAATCATTAGTCTTGACGTGTTTCATATTCGTTGCAGTTTACTAATTACTAAATATTCGTGCAGTCTTGTTTTTTTATGGTTAACCTAATCTTAGCCCATTCACTGAATATGAGTATATTTCTTCCCTTAATTTGTCCTCAGAAACGAATATCCAAAAGATGGATAGTGTGATTTTTAAATGTAGTTAATCGCGAGTTTTTTGAATTTCCAAGGGAAAAGAACGTATCATATCATTCTTAAATATACAATTTCATAATTGAGTTTCTCTCATATTAGCAGATGCTTTTGTCACACAAAATATTCTGTTCTTCTATGAACCCTATATACAAGTTAGTGATTGTAAAGTTCTTACTCTCGATAAAAAAATTAAATTACTTTATTGTTATTATTGTTACTATCAACCGGTTCGCTTTTATCGTTGGAAAAGTGCATTGGCGTAGGATAGTATAGGCTTACCAATTATTCTAATAAACCATCCAATTTGAATGTATACCTAAATGTAGTATTTTGGAAGAATTAACTCTGTTATAATGCCTGAAAATCAATGTTGAACAGATTTAGATTTCATTACTTAAGATACTGGCATCCAATATGTGTGTTATATTTTAAAAATAAGAATATAATTGGTTTATTTTTGGAGCAAGCTGATTTGTTCCGTTTACAGCTTGGTATTGATTTTTGAGAGCGTCAATTATTAGAAAAGTAAAGTTTTATCATTGCCCAACTTTTTAGTTTACAACTATTTCCTATTTACACTTATTTAACACTTGCTTAAAATATTATAATCGCAAAATTCACTATAAGTACTGAATGAGGTGGTTTGTGAAATATTTTTGTAATGAATAAGGTTCATGATAATAGATCATAGAAAAATATATTGTCTTCGTTTGGTAAAATCTCTAGTTATGCCTTTTTTATACTATTTCATCTCAATGTCCAATAGTCAATACTGATCACAAGCAATTTCAAGAAAATATTTGACGGCACCACAGTACGGCCATGATAAACTTTGAAATCAGGCCGATAATAACTTTAAATTGGATTAACTATCAAGAACACAATAATATTTTTAGTGTTTTTCAAAAAACAATGATGTAGACGGCAATAACAAAGTATATAAGGTTTGTAATGAACACGCTTTCATTAAGCATAAATAATTTGTTTGTAAAGTTGTGCACTTCGCGTCTCCGCACAGAAATATGAAAACCAACATAGATTAATTCCTAATTCCAGTGAGTAAAGACTTTCTTACACCATCCGAGTCAGAAATCTCTTCCGTTCGGCAAACTATCCAGATCTAGTACTGAGATTAGCCTATCTCTTCTTTAGGAACATGATTGTACGTAAACGTGGTTCGTGCATTTCTGAACTCACTGGACAAAATTTTGAAAAGAGTATCCTAAATTGTGTTACCTTGTTTGAATTCGCTTAGGTTTGTGATGATTAGATAGACAATTTTAAAATGTAGTATTCGCCTTTCTGAAATGAGAACCATACGTCATAAGTGGTGGTTCATAACATTAACTTATTACAGTAATTTTTTTAGAGTACTATTGTTCATGTTCTGTACTTATTCATATCTTTATTCATTTTCATAAAATCCTCGTACAGGCCAGTGGTCCATTTGGATGGACATTTAAGGCTTTAATTGGATTTGTCTTTTTATTTATTTATGTTAATTACAAATGTTTAAAACACTGTCAACAATAAGTCTTATGATATTTTATAGTATTTATAGTATTTTATGCAACGATAATATAATTTTGTGATAAATGTGTAACTATCCATAATGTATAAAAATGCAATGGAAGATGTGTTGAACCTCTTAAAATATATGACAAAATTATATGTAGAATAACGTAAAAATAATGGATAAGTCATAGTAACACTTAAACGGTTTTAAGTAATCACTACTAACAGTAAATTATCAATTAAAAAAAAAAAAAAAAAAAAAAAAAACAATATCAATAAATTAAAATATTTACCTATTGTTTGTATTTAAAACTGTACATGTGTGAAGATGTTTACAACTATGTTCTTACGTGTTTAAAGTCAGTAACTGAAATGTTTTATTATTCTGTAATTTTGGATGAAAATCACATTTCAAGAAACGTGCTAAGCCATAGCAAGGTAAAAAATGTTATCTGCCATGCAATGATTAACTGTGTCTATAAATTTTGACCATTCGTAAATGAATCTTCCAGATCTGTTTTGGGGGTAATGAATCAACCTTTGAATTAAGTAGGCAGCATTCTCGTTTCTAAAGAATAATTTTTAATTTCAATTAATTTTTTTCTAAATCTTATTTACAAGAAATATATCGTATGATATAATTTAATTAGTCACATAATAGCAAAACAAAAACCAATTTCACTTTGTATCAAATAATCGTAATATACAATGTAATGATGATCGCATAAATCTGTTTTATAAATCTTCTTTTTTTAAAAAAAGAAATTTTTTATAATAGAAACATTTTCCCTTGTAACTTAATAACATGGTATAATATATTAGAACAACGCTAATAAATACGGACACAAGGTGATGTATTTTATTTAACAGTTAGTAACGCTTCAAAACCCCCATATATGTTCCACCACGGGGTTGTGGTTACACGCGACATCCTATATCACAGATTGCACCATTCATTACTCTGTTGTTTTATAAATGTCCTGACACAATCGGTGATGTCAATTTCAGTATCTAGTACAAAATTGTAATACATTTTATAGGCCTACGTTTAATATTATTGTTAAATTACTTTAATCTGGCGAGAAGTTATCAGATTTGTAATGACTTTTTAATAAATCATGCATCATTTGTAAAAATTTTGTAATTACCTCTACTCTACCAACACTAGTCAATGTCTCCTTGTAAAAATAAACTTTATATTTTCAATATGAAAATTAATTATTATTTTGCATCCTATTTTTACATTAAAAATATTTCCCTTTTGTTTTAATGAAAATACAGCGATCAGTAGTGATTTATCATTTGTGTGTAATAATATTATTACAAATGCGGAGATTTGTTACAAATGTTTTTCGACTGTATTAAAGACAGTCACAACAATTTTTAATTATATTTGTAAATTTAAGTCATCAATCAGATGTCGTGTCTTGTGTTAAGACCGAGAAAGGTAACGAACCGCATTCTGCCTAGCTAATGATTATCTGTGTCTCTGGATTGTGTAATCCGTCACTGAATCCTCCAAATTTGTTCTAGAGATTCCATAAATTAAGAAATTATGAAGATTATGTTGAAAAAAAATCGGTTATGAGTATTACCCACATGAATTCAATATACATTTGAAAATATTTTATTATTTTTATTACAAAATATATACAGCTTTAATGATTAAAGCGTCCTGGTTTATAAGATATTTCTCAGCATTTTTCCACATCAACCCGGGCCTCAATTTCAAGCGATATGAATTTTATACTTTATCAAGTTCACTTTATTCTACAGCTTAGTCATTTTTATTGTACTAATTTACATATTAAACAATCAAATAATACAAAATATAATATTGTATTAATATAAATATAAATTTTGCCTAATATACATTTATTATAATCAACACATTTCATGTATATCTTAAATCTGCAATTCTAACATTTAATGTATTGCAAAATATTATAGTGAAATTAAAAAGTTTCTAACACCATGCGATGCGTTTTATTGTGTCACGCTTCCAAGCCTCAATATATGTCCCACCACTGAGTTGTGGTTACGCATGGTCACCCGATGTCACAGATTGCATCATGCATTATGCTTTGTAAAATTGGAAATATGCATTGCTTTTTTTAATTCCAGTATTTTTATACATTCATTATGTTTCAATATCCTTAAGTTTATGTAAATCAGACATAAAAGTATCATCTCTTGTTATGAAAACCCACTAATTCAACCCCCGCTCAGTATCACTGACGTGATGAAGATAAGTTTCCAAACGTCCTTAAATCCTTAAATACAGTAAGAATAATAATTAAGTAACATTTAATATTTAGCATGGCAATTAATCTAAACTAAACTCAGTAGATATAACTTAATTTTGAAACATACGGATTGATTTATAAAACTGATTCATACTTTGTAAGGAAGAAGTATGATGAATGTTCATAGGGATTATTAAATCCATGACAATTATTGAATAATATCTATGATTTCATTAGTTTTTATTTCATGTAAGACTATTTGGGATGTGTAACGATCATAACTTACATGTTATGATTATCGTAATTTAGTTACGATAAGCATGGGCCTGTGTGTTGAGAATGGGGTGGATGGAATGGTTTTAAAAGATCCTAAGATAGTATTTAAATTTTATCTAAAGTTGGTATTAACTCTAAAAAAAGGTTGCTGGTACTTTAACGAGGATATTCATGATTTGGTTACAACATGGGGTAAAATCAAGGTTTTCCGTCACATTTATCTTTATTGAGGATTCAATTATGAAACAGGAACAGCTTGTGCTAGTTGTCTTTGTAAGTTCTTCAGTTGATTAAAACTGAAACACAACACTGATCACGTACATTTCTATTTTGTCTGTTCCAATAAAAATGGGTAAGTACTATATACTTTTTTACAGGCAGATTTTTGCAGAAGTGCGTTGATATTTGGCTTTAGATGTAGTCATATGCAAACAGTTTTAAAATAGATTGATTCCAAAATCGGTTTTGGTGATGTTTAAGATGGCCTGTTTATGCTCAAACGAAAATTTTAACTCTCAAATTTGAAATAAACTCAAATCTATAACGTATTTATAGGTACATTTACTCGTACATATAATTAATAATATTGTAACCATGATGAAACGTTTATTATTATAATATTAGCTATCTTTGACTTCGCACTCTTTGTTGTAGGTTTTACAACTGTATGAACACTTATTGTTTGACTGATATATATATATATATATATATATATATATATATATTTCCGATGGCAATGTTGAGTTTGCCTTCTTCCCACGATCAAGAAAATATGTTAAAAAGTGTATATGTATGGTCATTGTAATTTAATTTGTTCTTTGTATTTTTTGTTCCATTGCCGATTTTGCCTCTTTCCCGAGCAACAAAATATCTATTGATACACAGATCTATGAAACCAATTTTAATCAAAAGACAAATAGTTTAGATTTCATAACAGTTTTGAAATGTAAAGTAAAAATTATATTATATTGTTTTATATCTGTACGGATAGCAGTTACGCACTGCATTATACGAAATTTAGTAGGTGATACACGTGTAGGACCTCTGCTGGTTCGAGTTGATTATATTTCCGATCTCTATATTGAGTCTGTCTTGTTGCTACGATTAAAAAAATTAAGTTAAAAAAATTTTAATTCAAAACATTGTACTCTACCTCTCTCTTAGTATGTTTTCTTCCATTATAGATTTATTTTGGTTCCCGGCGGAGAATATATATATATATATATATATATATATATATATATATATATATATATATTACAGATCAAAGAAGTCTCCTTCTGTAAAAAGAGAACTAAAATGGGTTTTATATAAGTTTTTAAATATATTTCAAATAATATAGAACTTTTGGAGCTGGAGATGGTACATTAGTTTCAAAGAAAGTCCAGCGAAATTTAATCTAGCTTAGTTTTTGATGACTGACTTAAAGGGAGTCTTTGTAGTCAAATTCGGACCTTCTCTTCTTATGTTTTTAAAATATTTTCTAAAGTATATTAGTACTTACCTAATCGCTGAAATCTAAATTGGCTTAAATAATTATAATTACTCATTTAAAAATGTACACACCTTAAATATAAACAAATTGAAAATAATAAACAATGTTTACAAAGAACAGTTGATACACTTTTTCAGGCTAATGCAATTAATATTACGTAACTTTGAAATGAAATGAAAAATGTCTTTATTAGAGGTGAAGTTAAGACTATAAAGTCCTCTCTACCACTTAACATCGATATTAAATTTGGAGACCAAGATGAAATTTTTCGTTGTTTAAAGACCAGTACAGTGTAACCTGAAGGGGTTTTTGAAATAATAATACACCGATATTCATCCCAGGAACCGTATAAATGTCCATACAAATGTTCAGGATAATCTTATTGGATAATATTATACGCATTACCGTATTTTATATTGATTCTTATAATGAGTTTATACAAAATATATTTATTCAATCATAAATTATTAAATATTTGACACTTAGTTTACTTGACGAGCAGCCTTTTATAACATTAATAATTAACAAAGATTTATCAAGGAGATTCTTTAAAGTTTCCTGTAACCTGATTACTCTTAAAAGAACGAAGATGATTAGATCAACTCGATCTACTCATTGCATAATCTAGGCAGCAAAAAGCAATCATCTAGCTCTGCATAAGGAAAACTGTACTACTTGTTACAGACAACTAACTATTAAACCTTATATATAATATTTCTTTGTTCAAATTTAACTCTTGAATGTTTGGATGATCAATTAGAACGTAATATTTTTTTTATTTAATTGAATTGATCTATTCTTATAGATTAAGTATGATTAAGCTTATTCACATTACACCCATGGATTTTTTATTCCTTAGGTATCTAAAATATTGAATTCATCGAACGTGTTTAAACACTTTATATGTATATTTGCCTGACAACACATTTACGAATGTAATTAAAAATAACAGACTACACTGTCATATTATGCATATTTAAAAAAAATACTTACTTAGCCTCTAGATATCGGTATAGTAATTGTGATATATTGTCGGTATTATAGTTAGTAATGAAAAAATATAAATTCATTCGCTTAGAGTACAGTGTATCATTATAGATCAACTATACTATGCAATTAATCATGTAATAAGTTAATCGGCTAATGACCAACGTTGGTGTTCACAGGTCCAACCGAATATAACTTCTAATGACTGCAGTCCAGTCTGTTGTTTTGTACGAAGATAAGTTGTGGACAGTTGCGCTGAAGAACGAGTCGTATTGAATGCGCCTCAGGCTAGAGCAGCGTCAAGCACGCGTACTGCACGGTCTTTGAAACTGCAGTTTTTTTCGGTCGCTGGAGTCAACCCTGTCAAGCTCTTGGCAGGGGAGAGGAAGACGATCTATCAGTGACGTGTTACCGACCGCTTCAAAAAAAAAAGAACGCGCTCGCAATGTGTGGACGTGAGTCCCGGGGACGATATACTTCAAGGCTCATCCCACAGGTCCAACATTGGTTGAAACGGAAGCACAGTGACATCGACTACCACCTCACTTAATTTCTAGCTTACAATAAGTACTTCCAGTGTTATCTGTTTTGCATGACAAAAACCGGGTCACCGAACTGCATCTATTGCCCGGGCGTTCTCAAGGACGCGGAACACACTTGCTCGGGTTACGAGGCAACACGCACTGTTGGAAATTTTTCGGTGATACAGTCTGCCAAGTGATGCTCGAGTGTCAGCCAAACATGGCTTTTGGTCGTTCTTCGTCTAGGTCATCCTCCACTGTCACGTGGTCTAGACCTTAGTTGTACGAAGGCCAGATCGGCGCGAGCCCCGAGAGCTTGGGTTAAAATCTAACCTAACCTGAAGCAATGTGAAAAATTGTTTCCGCGTTAGGATCCTGAAGCATAGAGGATGTTTTTAGTTGGCAGGTCAAGTCGTTTTAGGATCCCAGAACTACAGGATGGCCACCTGTTATGAATGCATTTTCCTTACCTTTCCCTGAAAAAGTACATGACATAACTATGTAACTGAACAATTCCAACGAGGCATTCGAAATGTATCGACAAAGCATTACATATATGCAATATTAGGCATTTTTAGGCCTATATGTTATTAGGCTTGTTGATTAAACCCTAATTTACAATGCAGGCAAAAGCGATATTTATACTTTTACGACGTACATATGATTGATTACTATTGTGAATATGTGTATATTCACACGTATTTTAAACGTAACTTAGGAAAATATACATGCAAACACATAACAAACTATATTTGTTGATATTAACATTAAAAAAAAACTAAATTTATGTCTCATAGCATACCATAAGTAACATACATTGGTAAATAATAATGTATAGACAGTAGAAAAGGGCAGATAGAAAGTTACAAATAATAGCATCTTGAAAGCCAAAGTGTGACATCGGCCATATGTTTATGTCCAATACTGTCCCATAGCATACCATAGTAACATACCTTGTTAAATTAATGTCCAAGTCTAATACTGTACCATAGCATACTATTGTAAAATACCTTATCAAATTATTGTGTCGACCATAGAAGACGACAGTTATAAAGGTACCACTTATAACACAGTGACAGGTATAGTGTAACACGGCCGTATGTCCAAGTGTAATACTGTACCATAGTAACATACCTTGTTAAATAAATGTGTCGACCAGAGAAGACGACGGTTATAAAGATACGAATATAACACTGTGACAGGTATAGTGTAACACGGCCGTATGTCCAAGTGTAATACTGTACCATAGCAAACCAAAGTAACATACCTTGTTAAATTAATGTATCGACCATACAACACGACAGTTAGAAAGGTACCAAATATAACACAGTAACAGCCAATGTGTGACCCCAGCTGTATGTCCATGTCTAATCATGTCCCAACACCGAGCTATTACCATTACTTCTGGTATAATGGTTTTGTTTGCTTTCCTCTGAAATACGGTAAAATATACCTGGCAAAAGAATTAAAAAGGAGTATCCCAATTAAAACATTACATCAGCAGTGATGAAAAATCCACTATGGCCCATACGTTTTAAAGAAGAAATGTACTGTCATTTTAACTAAACAATATTGTCTTTCTGTATTTTGGTAGCAGTCCTGAGTAAATAAACATTTTCAAACATTCGGTACTTAATTTTTTTTTATTATACATTACACAAAAACAGAATACACGGAAATATTTCTTTTTTAAATAATCAACCTCAGTATTTTCTTATTTTAAAAGAATCTGTGAATTTTACTATTTAGTTTTCTAACTAAAAAATTGAATTATATTAGTTAAGACCTCAATATTCAATTTTGGTATGAATACAATAGAATATCATATTGCAATCGTTAGCAATTTACTGAGTTGTTGTACCAATTTAAAGCGACGAAGCACAGAATGAAGAGTTAATGTTACTGGAATGAACTGCACCACCAGATTTGAAGTTCCCACAATTCATCTGTGTTTTACTTTCTCTGATATCGTTGCATTGTTCCCAAATTATTTAAATAATTTTTTGCTATAACATTATATTAGATACATAAATCTAATATAATCCGGAGATTTACTTTATTGAGTTCATTGGTATTAATAAAAGTTTACCTTTGAATCTTGAAAACAATTACAGATTTAAACTCTTTTAAGACTAATAAGTTGTCACACAAAACTATTTTTTATCCCATATCAGTTCATTTTAGCCCTCTTTTTGCTAACATCTAATTAGCTATTCTTCTAAATCCTTTACTTCTACTTTAATCAGTACTTATTAAATAATACTACAGAAGGACAATTCAACTTACTAAAGTCTTACACAAACAATAACAATGATAAAAGATAAAACACTGTTATTGTTTGATAACAGTCTAGTAACTTTAATAGTTAACTGATATAATATGACAAAATAATAAATTAATACCGGGTTCATAAATTAAATATTTTTATTAAGTTATGTATCACGACAATATTCAAATAGTAAATCTTCTGGTGGGCTAGGCAACTAATAAAAACGCTAGTGTGCTGAAATCATATATTTTCACTGCCTTATTAAATTGCATTTATACTAAATGGCGTCTTGTTCTTCATAATTTACAATACCACAATCATCTATGAACGGAATCAGTTTATTTATTCAGATTTTTATCATTGCCACCACTACTCATAGGACGAATAAAAAAATATTATATAACGCTCAGCGAAATACCATGCAGCGACATGCACCTTCATCAAACACAGTGCTGCCTAAATAGAAATTAAGCACCGTCCAAGATTTCAAACCTACAGGTTAGTTCAGTTTTGAGTTACAGTGCAGCCAGTCATATATAAAAAAATAGGCAGCTGTACAGCCAGAAAAACAGTTAAAAAAGAAACTTCATTTTTTTAATGGAGGTTTTGTAGACGAATAAAAGAAGTTACATTTTGGAGGAAAAAAGAGTTGAAATAACTTGAGAAATAATTTTTTTGTTAACGTAAGCATGCAGATTTTCGTCAATATCCATTCATTAGTTTCGAACGCACCAATAACTTAAGTATTGGCAATTTGAAAAAAGTATGTATGATACAAGCTACATTTCATTATCATAGGAAATTTAAAAGTCATAAAGTTTCGTACATAAATACCAAAATGCAACAACCCTCACATTTTTATTTTACGCTGTCACAGCATAAAACAAAATAAAAAGCACAAAGGCAACCTGTAGATTTTATTTATATTGTATGCCGCAGCAAAAGGATTTGCTTATAGTCTAGTAGGATTTTAGTTTAGCTTAATAAAAATACTGTATGGGGGAACCATTATGTATTTTTTCAAGAGCATTAATTTTACATAGTTGTTGAATATAATAGCTATATAATATTTAAATGATTCTTTTAATTTTCTACGGTAAAATTTTTCCATAGCAAATAAATTATATCATTGTCGAGTTGTTTCTAACAAAAGTACCTTTAAGTACAGTTCTGTACTTGATATATACAATGTCGATATTACCAACCCATAAAGCACAAGGGCAAGCGTTTAGCCCTTATCACGTCATAAGTAAAACTTTATGACAGCAATAACAGATATCGAATACATTGCAGCACTTTTTCAATATTGGAATACCATAAACATCACCACACTCGGGACTGTGGCGTTGATATTGCGGTTCACTGTAAGGTCGTTAGCGATTATTGAGATATCTTTACTTTAGTCTGTTTGTAGATTTGTAAAAAGATACATATCTAATAGTCGTTCTTTAACATCTAATACCCCAAAGAATCAGTAAATATTTTAAAATTTGGAATTATCTGCCAAACTACCTCCCTCCCAAAAAAACAACAACCATGTGAAGCCATTCTAAAATAAACAGTGACTATATTGTGTTTGATAAAGGTGGGTGCTGGGCTTTGTCTGAACGTCAACAAAGTCAAACTTTCTTCGTCTCGAGAACCGATTAAGCTATCTAGATGTAGTGTAACACTTGCTAATATGCTATTATTCAGGGTAATAATAAACCATTAATATTGTGTGTTTTTATCCACTTTTGGAGTATATAAAAGTTGTAATAAGTCTATAACGCACTATGTTGTCTATTGTACACATCTCTTGTTTAAGAATAATTTGCCACCTACATATCTTGAAATGTCTAGTATATAGTTTTAGTCAACGTTGTAATCGAGTAAGGTAATTTAATTCGTCGAAATATTTGAAAATATTATACATTTAATAATATTTTCTAGACTATGGGCACCCAATAGCAGTTTTAAAAAGTTTGTAGCAGTTATAATCCATAAGTTGACCGATAAATTATTTAACTACACGAAATACAACGAAATATTGAGAACTTAAGGGATTATATGAGACTTAAAAGCTACTTACTTACTTACTTATTGTGTTTTACTGCAAGAGTGTGTTTATATTTATAATTATAACCTTCAGTAATTTTAAATTTGCTTGTTACCAAGGCAATTTTTCAAAAAATAGTGACATAGAGGAGATTGAATAATTAACAATAAATTTGGTTTAGATATTATTTATGATATATCAATTCATTGTTACTAAACTCGTAAAAATAAAGCAGAAATTACACGTAAAAGTAAAATAATAATCGTCAAATATTCATAAAAAGCTCTTAATTATTTATTAATCATACTTGTCTGAGTTTTCATATCGAACAAACTAACATTAATTGAGTACAAGAAAAGTCGTAAATATATTTTAACCAATACGTTTAAAAACATGGGTTATCACTGGCATATAAAACCAAAAGGGATTTAAAAATAAAAAGTAATGCGGAAAAATTTGATATACTATATGTTTTTTCCAGTTCAGATGTTTGTATATTTAACTGCTATAACTTAGAAATTATTGCATAGGTAAAACGGAGAAGAACATTTAAAATCCACTATAACACTTTAACTCCCACGTGTATTATTTATATACGCACTTAAGTTTATGGGCGGCCCATGTGTATTTGTTTTATACACAGTGAAATTATCCTTTAAAAACGTTTTAAATTTAAGTACCTACCCAATATGGTCCAAGTGTCTCATTGTACTGGTAATGGGTACAGGAATATGTGAATACATGAAAAAATAGCCTTATGCCCATAGGGAGCTGTTTATGAAGTGTGTATAAATATGATACACATGGGCCTGGGTAATAAAATCATGTACGCAAGACGGGTCAAAAACACCCAAGAACCTGAATTTCTTTGTGCAATGTAGGAAAATAAGTAAACGATCTAATGTAAACACAAATGTAATTTTAACTAAGAGTAGTAAAAAACATTACAGCACAAAATTTATCTTGCAAAAAAAAACCATTTGTAAAGGCCTACTGAGTATATTTGGCACTGTTTTTTTTAGTTTTGAAAAAACATTCCAAACACAGGTATTGACTGGAACAACCATTGCATTTCGTTTTCACTTGTGCAGATTTCATCACGAATTGTATCCGAATCCATTATGAACACAAATAAAATAAGCACTAAGTTACACAAACCACACTTCACCTAACCTCTTTCTGTTGTTCTGTTTGTAAACCAAAACATTGAATGACTAGTGCTGCCCCCGGTGGCCAATCCCCGGACCACTGCAACCAGTGGCAGTTTGGGCCCAGACCAACAAAAAGAGCCATTAGTTGTAATGATAGGTGTGCAGATAAGCTATACACAGCATCATAAACATGACCATTTCGTGTGTATAAATAAAATACACATGGGCTGAGTGAAAGTTATTGTGTGTATCAAATATATACATATGGTAGCTAACGCCTAAAATGATGAAAGCCACTTGCGCTGGAGGTAAAAGTACACTTTAAATGCCTGGTAGTCAAAGTGTAGAGCATACCATAGCCCTTTATAAAACTTACAGACATTCTAAATTCGCTGACCACCATTAATAATGGTGACCAATCTTATACAAGAATATCAGATAATATGTAAATATTGCATCATTCCAACAAAGGACAAAGATGAAATAGGAATACATATCAACTGGGTATCTCAATGAACTCATGAACTGGAACATATCCATGTAACGTAAATTTCTCCTTATGCAAAAATCGTGTTTGGTGATGGGAATAACCCTCTTTGGTGATTAATGGGGTAAAGATGTACCCTAAATGTGCACAGGATGTTTTGAGTACGGTTCAATCTGGAGTCATTGCATTTGACATGGAATCTCATGCGTAGATAAAAATGAGTTAGATGAAGGTGCATGTCTATATATGGGGGTTTTATGAGCATCGTTGAAGTTTATAATGCAGCAGGATGGCAGATGTTTGATTTTGAGTTCCTACAGGCTTTAAGCTAATTATTTTAGGTTTCTATGCCTGACCTTTTGAAGGGTTTTTCGAGAATTGAATGTGCTGTAGACTTGAAATTTTCAATTAATTTTTTGCAAGGTCTGTTAAACTACACGTGGTATAGTGCACTCTTAAATGTACGTATAACTATATCCATAAAAATATAAGGAAACTATAAACACAGTAATTCCACTCATTAAAAACGACGCAAAGAAAAGATATAAAGACATGTCAACAACAGTCACCATCAGAGGCGTCTGGAGACCTCCTATAGATATTTTGTTAGATATGGTTTTAAACTGTCATCAACACAAGCAGTTCCCTTCCTTTGTTTCCAAACGCTTTAACTGTCTGAAGCAGTAGGTAAATTTATTATTTATTTTGGTAAATCTTATGATGTTTAAAAATATTAAGTTTAAACAAAGGAAAATCCGAAAACCGACCAAAGTTAATTGTAAAACTGAGAGGCAATTATTAGTTAATTGTATTAATAATAGACATATATTAGTAATAGAGGTGATTTAATTGAAAAATTTTCTTAGTTATTTTAGGTTTTATGTTAGGTTGAACTTATTGTATAGGAAATATCATGACAGTAATGTAAATATTAAGAAAGATTTCCTACTTTTCATTAAGAAAATTATTCAGTGTGTTCCCCACTCTGCCTAAGCACTGTGCGAGCAATTATTATCTTTAAAGCGTTCAATCAATGTTGTAGTTTCCATGTAATAAAAACACAATTATTTGTGTAATATTTTTACAATATAATACATTTAATTACTTAACAGATTGTGAATAAAGAGAGGTTAATTACGAAGACATTAGTAGAAGTCACGTTTTAGATGAAGCTGTTATAACAATGCTGGATAAATGTACCGTGGTGAATTTAATCAGCCTCCAAAAGTAATTGCATCTAATTTGTTTCTATTGAAAATTAATAAACTGGAATATGTTTAAGTTGTATATTCCAACCGGTATTTCAATTGCTTATTGAGTTTGTTAACTTTATTTACATCACTATAATAATTTTGATTTAAATAACGCCTTTACCATGAACAGAAGCTTCCATGATTTGTGTGAATTACATTCCACAGTGATTACATAGTGATTAATGTGGTTCAAAAATGAGGTTAACAAATTTTATTTCTATTCTATTTATGTAGTAGACTTTATTCAAAAAATGTTCAATGCATGAATTTACTAATAATTAAATTATCACATGTATATAATTTTACATTCATCTAAACTGAGGGCTCAGTGGTGTAAAGGTAGCACATTCACCCGGCAAGTGATAGATCCGGGTTCGAGTCCCGTTGGATCAAGTACTTTTTGTGATTCATTGTTTATTGAAAATTTATAGTATGAATAAATTTTCAGGCTTCTGTACGAGTCAAATTCTGTCCTGAAAGATTATAATTTTCCAATCTGATTAGGAGAAACTGTTGGAATCTGCAGGTGAAAGTTAGGCCAGAATAAAAAGAATCATCTTTAAGAGACAAACTGCTTCAAAGTTGATAAGTAACAGGAAAGAGTTGGGGCTCCAAACTAATGAAAAATTGTAAGGCACTTTTCAAACCTAGATTTAATTTTAGGATTCAGCTTCCTTAGGATATAGAAATGTTATAATTTTAAGATTTTACCGAATTATATTCTAGGTATCCTTTCAAATGTTTGATGTATATTAGTTATAGATCTTGTATGAGCAAATTGTTGTGTTGTGTCGGTAAAAGGGTGTGTTACTTACAGTGCCCGACTACTTAACATATATGCATCTACTGAGATTTGTCACAATTAGGACAATGAATTCTCCTAGATGCACACTGTTTCTAATGCACCGATTAGGCTGCAGAAACATATACTTAGCTATAAGTACTTAACGAAATTCAATATTAAAGAAGAAAACTAGAAAGTTCGGAAGATATATAGACAAGTTAATTAATAAGGCAATAAATATTTTGAAAATGTAGCAAATCATGTATTAATGAGATCTGATATTTTAACATATCAAATTGAAAAAAGTAAATGCTACGGATAACATTTTATACAGAACCCATCACGGCCTTTTTAATATAATGTTTATGCGCTAGCTCTTGACCGAACTGTCCTCGAGACGACAAACTTGGGTTCTTCTTCGACGAGTATTTGGAAAAAATGGTCAAAGGCATGTCACCCGTCTGTCTGTCCGCATGTGTGAAAATTACCTATTTCCCTAGAGACTTTCTACAATGTATCCTCTTTGTCTAAACAGAGCTATATTGATTTTATGTTCAAAATATAATGAAATGTACCTTTTGGGATAAGGCTATTGCCTTTTATACAATTTAACTTAAATAAAAAAAGTCGTTTGACAGGTATTTGGTCTTCCGATCATATGTTAATTTAGTTATTTAAACGCATGTGTGACAGATACGGCCAAATACAAAATAATTGAATCGGAAAAAGTAAGCGCTCTGTGGTGTAATGGTAGCACATTCACCCGGCAAGTGAGAGATCCGGGTTCGACTCCCGGCGGAGCAAGTACTTTTTGCGATTCAATGTTTATTGAAATTAAATAAGGCTATTGCCATTTATACAATTTAACTTAAATAAAAAAGTCGTTTGACAGGTATTTGGTCTTCCGATCATATGTTAGTTTAGTTATTTAAACGCATATGTGACAGATACGGCCAAATACAAAATAATTGAATCGGAAAAAGTAAGCACTCTGTGGTGTAATGGTAGCACATTCACCCGGCGGTAATTCTAAGCAATATATGGGTCAACCTCGATTTTTCTCATATTACAATATAATGTTCCAATAGTCAATTAGAAAAGGAAATGACTAGAATTTCTTGCCGGAAAGCAGTTATAGGGAGCAGGCAACCGCCAGACGGTCATGTGTTTAAAATTGTTTTACATACATTACCTACATTATATTGTAATATGTAATAACAATTTATCAGTAATTTTTTAATAAAAAAAGGATCACGCACGATGCCTGCCCGCTGCGCAGCGCTTCGCGCTGCTTGCTCTTTTAGAAAAAAAATTAACTCGAGTAGTTCCAAATTTGAAGCCCTGATCACGTCATTGCCTCTGATCACTAATAGGTAATTCTAAGCAATATATGACCGTCTGGCGGTTTCCTGCTCCCTATAACTGCTTTCCGGCAAGAAATTCTAGTCATTTCCTTTTCTAATTGACTATTGGAACATTATATTGTAATATGAGAAAAATCGAGGTTGACCCATATATTGCTTAGAATTACCCACCCGGCAAGTGAGAGATCCGGGTTCGACTCCCGGCGGAGCAAGTACTTTTTGCGATTCAATGTTTATTGAAATTAAATAAGGCTATTGCCATTTATACAATTTAACGTAAATATATATATATATATATATATATATATATATATGAAAGTAGATTTTTCCCATTTTATAAATACATCATACAATCAGTAAAATATGCATAAATTATATTAAATGATTTCAAAAGAATAAAAGAACTAAGTATCACGAACGTATGTATAACTGAAGTAACTCGGGTAGTAATTGTGATCGAAAGGTTAATTGTAACCAAAACTACAAACTAAGTAAGGTAGTATTAAACTGTGCAGGCATTAAGCAGGGGAATTAGCTTAATTAGGTGGGTGGTAAATGCCCTTCTCATCGCTTACTCAAAGATGATCACTCTGCAATGAAGTCTTAATTCCATCAATCCATTACTGCCTGTTAAAATTTTCTGCAAGGGAAATTTTCTAAAACTTATAATTAATAACGTATAAAATGTATTTCAATATTGTGGGGGGCACCGATTATTGTTGGGATACAATGCATTTCGTCAGTAGTTTATTCAATGTAAAAATTCGATAAGTGTACCTTTAGCATTCTTTGATAAGTGCTATATTATGATTGTTTTATAAGCCTTTTTAAATACTATGTTACTATTGCATTGCCATTGCATGCTTAAATTTTTATACTTGCATCATATAGGAAGATTGAAATGTGACAGTAACTGTGTATTTATAAGTCAGTTTTTGTGACAAACAAAAGGCATAGCTGTTTGAATACCATGAAAAAATGCACAAACTGTGTGTTCATAGTCCAATCGTTACAACTGACCAAAGTTAGCTGAATACTTGATTGATAGTTAGGTCTTTATTCTCTGAAATCCATTCCCGATTAGCATGTCACCAAGGCCTAACTATATACTGCGCTTTGAGAAACATAATATTACTATAAATAGTAATATTTCTAGGCTTAACACTTTAGGCCAATACTGTGACATATTCAGTTTAGTCTGTTCCTTAAATATTTTATCACTGCAATATCATAAAACCTCGCTTATTTTTCAGCTTTTACTGACATAACATTTTTGCACCTATTTTACATAGGTACAAATATAATCATGTAAAACTCTATTTGAGAGAAAAAAAGTTAATGGGTGGATCAGAAATCCAAAAGATCTAGAGGCTAGACCTATGAGGTTATAGAGATATTATAAAGATTTATAAATATGAATTATAAGAAAGCCAACCAACAAATTGTAGAGTAATAGTTTACCTGAGTAGTAGAATCTGTTTCGATGAGGTAGTTAGAGCGATTGCTATTTGTATAAACACAACGAGTTTTCCTCGTTCATAGTGTTACCTCAAAAATTTTCTAAACTCCAATGAAACTGCAATTATCTATAAAGATTTTAGGCAAGCACACCAACTAAAATCCTTGTAAATATGTTAAACGTGGCATTTAAAACCCATTATAGTTTTGAATTCTCAAAGATTTATTTCAAAGAGATATTTATATTATAAATCAACAAAACGACAGGTATAAATATCAAAGTATATTTTATATAATCAAAAAATACCTTGCTAACTAATTTATTATATCTTACGGATTTAATATTAGGCCTACTTAATTGGAAATTAATATAAATTTTATGTCTGTCATATAATGACATATAACGTTTGTTTTTATTAGTTAGATTGTTTTAGTTGGGAGATGGAAAAATTGTGAATCTCCTTATAGTTTCACCTTAGTCGCTGTTATCAGGCAATATATACTTTGGATAATGTTTGTGTGTAACAAGAAAATAAATATTATCGTACTTTTCTTCTAGTGGGTACTAGCAACAAATTCTTGCTTAGATTACCAAAAAACACTCATGGTCCAACACCTTCTTAAATTTATATCCATGCCAATTAATGCAACATGTTGTGACACGTACTGCCCTGAACAGCTTAAAAAAGTTGATAAAAAACATTGGTTTATTTTCTGATTGAGCCAGAAATGATTTTATTTTGCTTATACTAATAGCAAAAAGCTTATATCTCTGAACGAATATTCTATAAGTAAAAACTTTATAAATTTAAAAAATATCCTATGGAGGTGCAGTTAAATACAAAAATTGTATAGCTAAATGAAGAATTCCTTTGGTTGGCTCATATCTCTAAGTAGTTGTTCGGAAAAGCGTACTAAACATCAGTGTAAGCCTCATGTCATGATTAAACAGTCATTTTCAACACCAGTTGAAACCGAGAATCCAATACTAACATAATTTAGATTTACACCATTCTGAAAATGTGGTTCTAAGCTCGCTTCTAGCCTCAATAGTCAGGTGTGCATAACGACGGTGGTCGTGGTATGTACTTTAGGGTCCACAACTGGTATTTTATACCCTGTACGACACTGTTTACTCATCACCCCTATCAGGTTTTACTAAAGGTTATACAAAAATACTGGTAGTAAAAAACACTGACATCAATACAGTGTTGGGATACACTACTGTTGATAATTGAAAAAATGCTTTTTGTAATGAGATGCTTTGGCGAAACTACGTTTCGCCACGTCGGTTTAAAAGCTTGCAATGCAAATATTCCTTCCAACATCAATATGGACTACTTTTGGGTTGATCTGAGATCCACCTATGAAAATAATCTAAAATGTTCTGTTGTGCCTTTTATAATGAATATTCTGAATATACTCGTAATTTGAAAAGAATATAATTATTATTATACTAAAGCACTGCATAATATTTTTGAAAAAGTTGTTGCTCGAATTAAAATCGTGTGTGATTGTCGCTAAATTAAAAGAATATGCGATTATTATATATCTGTGAATATAGAAATACTTGAACATGCTGTTTTTCCTTTCCCCCGTAGAGTTTAATCCTGGTTAGTTTATACCTGACAGTTGATACTGTAACATTACATTTGATACATACATAGTTCATACATTAGAATACATAAATGATACGCAGTGCAGGAATAAATAATGTCACACTTTTCTCTAGTAAACTCAACTAATGGCCTGGGGTGGTACATCAATAATCGCAGTTTTTTCCACAACAACATTTTTAATTTCGATAGTGTTTCTGATAAGGAATATCGGCGGCCCTATGGTTGGTCATGTCGGTTACGTTCTCCGTGCTCCTATCCTCTATTTCAGGGGTGCTACAGGCAACATACGTGCTCACTTTTCTAATGGCGTACTAGAATAACATGGAATAACATAAACTTGTTCCAAGGTTTAAGTACACACCGTGAGGTACTAAAAGAAACGATGGCTGCTACAGAGCCGAGGACTCTAGACGTCTAAGTTGATTAGAGACCTGAGATTATGGGTGGGTGCTAATATAGGGCGTTATATATTTCCTTAACTCAGCTCTTTACTGGCCCTGGAAATTTTGGGTTTTACCTGTTTAAGATGGATATGTTTAATAGCTCAGAATGACCATAAAGGAACGAAAAGCACGACGACGCAACCATATGTTCTTTTTCTGAAGACTGTGTGAAAACGAAAGAAGAAGTTAATAGACATAGGCCTTTCTCACTTTACACCATTGTTACAAAAATATCTTTGAGCGAAATACTTGGAATAGTGTCTCTGGTTATATAGAAGGGTGCTGAAAACTAAGAAATTATAAAAAAGATAATACAGCCTTGGTGTTGCCCAACCAATGACCTGATTTTTTATGACCCTCTGCTGACTTAAGTAGGCGCCCTGTTGAAGTAACGATGCCTGGGCCAGTGGGTGCCAGTCCTTTTCGCCCATTAAAGTCACTAAGGGTGCTTTTGTATTCTCACCATCCATTAAAAAACCGCTGATAAAATACAAAGCATAATTTAAAAGTATGTATTTATGACTAACTTAGATAACAACCCATTCCATGTAACAGAAAATAAAGCAAATACGTTAATCTTTTGCTTGAACGACCACTAGAAGCGTCAAGGATCGGAGAGTCCATTACAACGTACCAACTTTACGGTAAGTGAGGATATGGAATATTCAATGAGGTGAAGAGAATTAGTAATCTGTAACTGTGCATGAGTGGTCGAGATAAATATAGTCCATCTGTCATGAGAGTTACCTGTTCCAGCTGTCAGTAGTTTTGTCCGCGTCAGACGTTTTAAAGTATTTCTGTGCAATGCCATAACCTCTAACACTGTAATAATTAATAATATTCAAGGCTTTTGAGTTGAAGGGAATCACCAAATACAACCAATATAAATGTTTATTATTTTAATTAAGTTTTATTAGTATAATCAGTGAATAATTGCTGAAGACTTTGACTAAGAAAGAAGCTCTGCGTCAAATACAATAGTTCGCTTTAGTCATAAACTGTTTTTAAATAGTATGAATACTTGTGTATGGTACAATTTTGTATTTTGGAATGTTTTAATCTACAGCTTTTTAATTTTTGGATGCAATAACATGTCATAGCCAATTTTTTACTGTTATGATTTAAATATTAAAAAATATCGTTTGAGTAGAATATTTTTTTAATTGTTTTGGACAATTATTCTTTTAATGTACACCTTCAAAAATTTTTGTTACATTTATTTTTATATCAGGGAATTTTTAATACAGTTCAGAATATTAGGTATGAAAGTTGTTTGAATTATCACAGAAAACAGATTAGTTTTGCATTAAGAGATTCTTTAGATTATGTATAACAATAACTACTTCGTAATATAAAAACTACTTATTTGCTTTAATTTAACTGTGTTTACTAAGTCCTTCTACGGAAAAACAGTTCAAGATGTTACGTGTGTTGAGATGTGAAATGAATAAAACAAGGAAACCCTGAACTAAAATAATTGAAAACAGAAACTATCTGCATCGTATGACTATGACTCACCGTGCATGAAATGGAACAGTCTCACTTGTTGAAAGGTTTTCTTTCACTTACTTATTTTTTAGTTTCCTGAATGAAATTGTTTTTCTTATTACAACTTTGAGTGCCAACGGCAGTAGCTTGTTCAATATATAAAGTAATGAACCCAGATTTGTCCTAATGCTTAATTAGTACGAATATACAGGACTTAAAACAGTTTTGGAATGACGAATAAAAAGTATGCAGTATGTTATATAGAATAAAAATATACGAAGATGAAGTTTAAGTTTTAAATTTGGAAATTTATAATTAAAATTGTAATCATTACACCGTAAACTAGCCCTCCACATAATAATGGGCCACGAAATATTATTGTAATATCTGCGTTAACAATAATAAGTGACGGAATAATTGATAACAAAAAATGTAGAAAAAAGCCTTATTAGATTTCTTTATTAAACATAAAATGAAGAAATATCGGCGCTTGTGAAATATACCGTCATCACTGTTTTTAAAGAAAGTGAATATATATCTCTGCAGCTTGATAAAAGCACATATGTAAACAGCCATGGGAATTTAATAACTTTTGATATATTTGACTTCATTTATTGAGTAAGAAACTTTTTTTGTACCTTTGCACATAACCCTGACTAGTAATAAGTTTTTTAAATGTCTTGCACATTTGTAACCTAAATTGAAGTAGACTAGACCAGGTGTGTAGGCTTGACAAATTATGGCTCCTGCGATAAGATTGGGATTCATACTGGTTTAGTGGGTAAATTGAAGTCAGTTGCACATCGAGAAGCATTTAAGAGTTTTTATCAGACAATGAAAAGTACCCTTGAGGTTGCAGTGACATTTTTCAGTGAATAAAAGTAAGGCCTATATTTCCACAATTTGACATGTTGAAATAACAAATGTTATTTAAATATTTATTAGTGCGACAGTTTCAATTTGTTGTTACTATACACATAGTTGATTATACTTGGGCATTCAGTGTTATTTTGATTTTGACGTGACAACGTCTTAAATTAGGTTGCGGCTCGGAGTCACTCATGAAAAAGTGTAACGCCCGGTAACGTTACGATGCCCGTCCAGTGGGTCCGCCGCACGGGATCCGCACGGGATAAAGCAGATAACTGTGGGTCCGCCGCACGGGATAAAGCAGATAACTATGTTTATTCGTGAAAATGTGGAGTGCTTAGATTCGTCATTTACAACAACTACAACAATAAAGGTAAATAATTGTACACTGATATTTCATTATCGTAAACTATGATTGATTGATTAATTGTTAGATTGACACAAAAGTTGAGAAACTGAGTTTATAGGTTATGTCATACTATTGACAAATGTTGATAGTGTTAAGTAAATTATTAGTTTAAATCACTCTGCAATCAATCGTAATTCAGTCGATTGAGAAGAAACAGCGCGTATTGCTAGTCAAACATTTAAAATAACAAATTATAACCTCTAACCTGTCATAACAGTGCGACCAAACAAACGAACTAAACCGACCAATCACCACGCGCGGAGTTAGAATTTAACTGTGTTTAGCAAGAATTTCAAATTCCAATTTTAGTAAATGTTTTATTCAACTTTACCATTTACAATAAAAAATTTTAATTAATTTCAAATTATGTACAATGTTTTAGTAAACAAAATATATTTCTATAGTTAAAATTTGTGCAATTCTTATTTTCATTCAATTCCTTGTTCCTATTGTGCAATTTAATAATATTCATATCAATAAATATTCTACCGAGAAAAAGACGTTGTCACGTAAAATCTTCGCCCGTAAAACCGACTTTACAGGCAACCATAATTTTTTTTTAAGTTAAAGTTTCACAAAAGTGGGTATATAGTCCATAATGATCATGAACCCTCTTGTTAAAGGGTACTTAAGGAAAACGAAATTGTCACCGGATGAAGATGATGTGCTCATTAAACCTCTTTTGTGATTAAAGTACATGGTGTACTTTGAGTATGGAGATATATTCTGCTAAACGAAAAAGTATGAATACTGAACCATTTAACAGTGACAAAAGTTCCGGGATATCCCAAACCTGATCTTAACATTGCAATAACGTTACGTAAATCCGGAGTCAACAATTTTGACTTACTGTGCTTCTCGTAAGTGCATTAGTTTCCTTTGGTTGTAATTTTTAGAGTCCTTATTATTGCTGCCTTTGAATAATTTGTTTTCTATTAAAAAAACAGTGGAGCCAATGCTATTAAAAATTTACAAGGTGTGAGGGGTCATCACAACGAACCTACACAAGAGACATAAGAACGAAAACAGCTTAAGTCGGTAGGCTTGAATCGGAATCCGGTTACATTTGGTTAGAAATAACCCTCGTGACCAGAACATGAATTGGCTTCATTGAAATATTGTCGGATATTGAACTATACATAAACATAAGTTCAGCCGCTTTACAAAAAGTAATGAATCTTTCGTGTTGGCTTCACCTTCTTCAAAGGATAAATGAATGAGATTAATGGAAAAATCCTACCTCTTGAATCTTAACACTATTCTAACTCATTCAGATTATCCGATCATTCCGGAAGTAGCGCAAAGGTCCTTTTATGAATAAGTGTAATTTCTTACCTTCTTGTCCTAAGAAAGAAAAAGGCTACATGAAAAATCCCTGTCAGCTTTTAAAATGAGGGGCTATTAAAATTGAAATTTTCATACAAATTACAGGATATTTTTTCGAAAGTTCTAATGAGTTGTGATTTTCTTTGAATTGAAAATTTAGAGTAACATTTAACTTGGCTTCCATAGATACAATAAATAAATAACCTTATTGTTAGTTATTTCCGTGGAAACCAGGTGTATTTCTTTAAAAAGACTTGAGCTGGTAGGACGTGCTTTTAAACAATTTTCTTCTTCTAAAAAAGAGGCATCTTAAATGTGCCAGGTGAAAGGTAACTCAAGAGAAAGAGTTTTGGAGGCAGTCTTAGCATGGCTTCATATTATCTTTGTATTACCAAAAGGAAAGTCTAGCCAGCATCTACCAGGCTCTTTTCTGCAATAGGAGGTCACACCTTAGGAGGTATTGAGTGATATCCTCCAAGAGAAGACTTTAAGACTTAAATCAATCAGTTGCTGCTATTTTAGAAGGAGTTTATTGACTCAGAAAATCAAAAACATGAGAAAATTCTTCTTCTTATACAAAACAAACGCCAACGTTAAGTTAACTCTAAGGGGAAGGCTTCAATGGCGTTCAGGAGGGCCTTCTTAAGAGGGCGTCTACTACTAGTCAGTAATTAAAAAAAACTTTCAGTATATTAACAATATATTTGCTGTAAAATTATTCACAGGCAATGCTAATTAAAATTGATTTAATAAGTAAAGGTAATAATTTAATTGTATAGTAATCGTAGAATGAATTATAACATTAGGTTTGAACTATTACTTTTGTTAATAATATTTATGAAATATTTTTTATTTTAAAGAATACAAATCTAATTCCCATAACGTATTTTCATTTGAGAATAATAAAATATTTGAATAGTGTTTAAGCTTAACCATCAAGAAGGTCTGTATGTCTATCAGTCTCTCGGTAAATACTCTATTGACCATATTTTTAGTAAGATTTTTCCATACATTGTACAACGTACCCTCTTTGTACGTCTACATCAGCTTAAGTTAATTCTTTAAATCAATTGGTGCCACGATACAAAATCGTATTAAGTTATTATTTTATATATTTAACGAAAATACATAGAACCAAGAGTTACCTGTAGTATCGTACGAAATATTTAGGCTCTACGTGTATGAGTACTGCTTATTCATGTACATTATATTTCTTCTGTCGATGTTACCTCGCCTTGTTGCCATGAACAAAGAAATATGTCATTAAGTATTTTTTTATTTATTTTAATTGCGATCGTTACTTCATGTCTGGAGGTTCAGTGCCTTTTTTGTGATATTGCAATGTTTTCCCGATCAAGAGTAATAAAAATATATACATAATAAGGTCTAAGAAGCCTACTTCTCTACAAAGACAACTAATATGTGTTGTTTTAATTTAAAATAAATATTAGATAGTAACGTGGTCTTTGCTACCTGCAATTAAGTACTGTTTAAGCACTGCTTCCCTAATAGTTGGCCCAAAGTAATTTTAATATTATATTTTTACTAAAATATTATTATCTATTTTGAAAATATTCTTATTTTGTAGTCAAAAGTGGTTGCAGAAACTACTATAAAGGTTAATCTATGCTCTGAAGACATTAAACGTAAACAAAATTTAATATAATTGTTAAATTTAATTATAGGGTTGTACTGTAATAAAAATGTTTACACACGACATTAATAATATTTGATAGCTGCAACGTAAATTAAGAGACCAAAATTGGATTCTCACAAATTCCAAGATCAGTTTATTTTAGCCCGTAGAATAAAAAAAGGACTTATGTTTGCCACATAGAAATCAATATTATTTCAATTTGGAAACATGTGATATTTGTTTTTTATTATTTAAAGTTAACTTAAGAATATGTCAAACGACTTATTATAAGAATGAAAATGTTAGCAATAATAACATTACACAACTTTAATAATATACACATTATAACCAAGCACACTATCTAAGTATCCTCATAACATTTAATTCCACTGTGGTATGTGACACATTTTCATAAGAAATATATTCACAATACCTCTGGTGAGCGTTCTTCTCTCAAACTTCCTCCAACAATCAGCAAGCATTCAAATCACACTTCTGTGCCACATCCTGGGAATATCATCATATATTATACGTGAGTAAAATTCTGTTATCGTCATAGGGAGGGTTGTGTTTAATATTTTCGGAATTAGAATGACTTTTGGGTTAATTTATAACCAAACTCTATTGAATTGTTCGCTAAAACAATTAATTAGAAATTAACTTAATATATTCATGCACGTATATTTTAATACCCTATACACAACGAAAATTTGGATAGTTAATAATTATAATTAAGAAGAATCTACATATTATCTATAGTTGCTAACATAATAAATATATAATAGAACTGCTTAGCCTCGTACAAAAGCACTTTTAGATAGTGGGTGTTTGCTTTTAAAACTCATTTTATAGATAACAAATCATACAAAATAATTTAAATATTTGTTCGAAACAAATCGCGCCGAACTAAAAAAATAACATTTGTAATGACTTATTACTTTCAAATATAGATATTACTATTTTTTATAATGATTTTTTAGTAATGTACTAAATAAATAAAAATATATCGTTACTTTTTAACGACACAAACTAGTTAAACTTGTTACAATATATCTTAAAGTTCTATAGTATTATGTTTAATCCAGCTTTTGCCAATTCAAAAATTTTAAACATTAAGGTCTTCAGTTTAATTTACAGCTAGTTAAACGTGTAAAACTCTTTATGCGATTCACATCTTAAATATTTAATTGATATTGGAAGTTTTGCACATATTAATTTAAATATTATCGAATGTTTCATTTCATGGTTTCGTTTATCTCTTATTGTTGTTGGTCTTCGACTGTTACAACACATCAAAATCAGAGTAGATATAGACACAGTGCAGTGACATGATATAATAAAATTAGATCCTCGGGTATATAATTCAGTATCTTGAAGTATATGTTTGGTACATTTAATCAACCTATAACCTGTAATTTACCTATTGAGTATAATTTACTTTCGTTCTACAGAGTTTTTGGTGGTAATGGTGTTACTGTAATGCTCTTAATCAAGAAAATATACACGTCTAAACGTATTCTTGAGTTAAAATGCATATACTTTCATTTATAACAAATATACTTCTAGTTTAGATAGTTCTGACGCTATATTAACATTAATAGGTTAAGTAAGTTGATCCGAAATGTCTAATTATGTCAAATATTAACTACCTCTGGTCATTTGAGTCTACTTACCGTACCGTAGTAGCGTTTGCATTGTTGTCCCGATAAGAAAATAAGCATTAAGTTAGACTAAAAAAATCTGCTTATGGTTACCAATTGAGTACCTCGGGACAATATAACATACTTTCGGTTAGAAGCATGTTTACACGTCAAATGTAATCGTTAAGGACATGGCAATTCAAAAACGAAACATAGTCTTTTAAGGATGGCATAACAATTTCATCCCCTAAGAATGTTAGTAAAATTATAAAGATGTTTTTCCTATAAATTTCATAAGCTACAACAATTTCAAATTGAAAATTCTGGAATATCGGGAAGTCGCAAAATTAGTAATGAGTGTGTGAGTGCTCTGATTATGAAATATAGAGATTGCAATGTATCAGATGCAATAATACATTATTTAATATGAACGTTATATTTGTTTAAAGTATATGAATCTCTTCATAACTAGACTAACTCTCACTAACTTAATAAAGGGACTAATACAAAGTATCACAAAGTTTCATTATTTACTTTAGTTTCTTACTAACAATACGTAACAAAATTGAATACAACAATAATCAGTATACCTAAAACTGGATTAATTTAAATGCATTATACTCGTTCGAGCTTAGTGTTGTTATACAAAGGTTTATTAATGGTTCACAGAATAAAGTTAGAGGATCCTAACTACAGGAGAACTAGTCTGCACATTGTGAGGTAATGAGGTATGGAAAACTGTGAATATGGTTCAGAAATAAAGCCAAACGGATTAGCTTGGACTACTCCGAATTTTCCGGAGAATTAAACTTGCTACAGCCCTTTCCTCACAGAGGTAAAATATACCAGGTGAGATTATTAGGAGGTTTTTTCTACGAGATCTATTACTCGGCGTACTTTGTTTTAGTTTATTAATAGTCCTTTTATTTGTTTTATTAGACGTAATAGGTGTAAAGTGATCCACTAAACTGAGTAGTTTAACTGTACTTAGTTTTCTAGGGGAAATACAAATTAATTATGTATTTGTTAGGGTAGATAGACAGAAGAATATTGTCTCGAAAACTTCAAAAAAATGTCATTGATAAACTCAAAATAAAATCTCCATTGATCAAAGTTCGTTACCTAGTTATGAAAATGTTCATTTAATAATACCCAAATTCTCACACTACTATTTTTACTGTAAAAGCCTTCCCAAAGGAAAGGTTTTCTTGTTTAAATAAAATGAATTAGAGTTAACTTCTTGATAGGATATTGAAATATAACTAAATATTTAAATTTCTTCAACAGTTTAAATTATATAAATTTACTACATTATAAATACGTTACACCACATGTAACGTAACATTCCTTGCACAAATGTTTACTTTATCATTCTTGATGTACTTCGGTTAGACAAGCAGGCAACCAAACAGAAAATGTCCACATCGCCCAAGCAAAAGAACATCTGCCTTCCTACCGAGTGATTAAAAACGCTAAATCAATTATAATGTATAAACAAACACTTTATCCGAACAAATTCTACTTTATGTATAAATGAAATACCATTCTGAACATACCGTCTAAAGATGAAACCTTCCCGATTATCCTGCAGATAATTAGGATATGAAAAAGCTCAGCATCATACCCGTAATAAAATTACTTTGTCAACATCTCATTCGTCCTTCGGATATTCAGCAGAAAAGAGACATACATACATTCAGCAGAGGTTTTTGCCAAACCTTTTAGGTAAGTGTTACCTCAATGTTTACATAGGTTACAATGCTAGATAACGTCCTGAATAAAGCCCTAATAGGACAATCTCTCCTTAACAAGAGAATTATTCTGTTGTTCGTTGCTCAATCCTCTTAAAATCAATTCAATTTGTCGATATTCAATATTTCACCTGATACTAGACTTTATAAAATAATATCATCTAATGATCCAAACCATAATGCACCATAAAGCTTTAATATCTATTTGATTTGATAAATGAAATATTTAATATATTCGCTATGCCTATATTATAAAAATAATACAATAGTATATGGAATACGAGTGTTCCATTGATTTTTTTCATCACTCGTATATATGCAGGGCTATGGAGCTTAAAAAAGTAATATACCTTTAAGAAAATTTATCTAAAATTAAATAAAGTCTCCTTATTATGCTATATAGTGCGTGTCTTCTAGAATATGAAATTAAAATGGTTCATAATCACAGAACTATCGCACACAACGTGTCGTGTAACAGGATTTTCTGAGGTTTTATGCAAAATTAAAATCTATGGCTAATTTAATTTTTAAAACGTCTTATGAACAGAGAGACAAAGGTCAATTAGGAAAAAAAACATTTGAATCCACATGGCAGATAAAAGGTAAATAACTTCAGCCTACTTATATTTATGGTGTGACATCTACCACCATAAAATTTATTATTCTTTAAGAACAAAATTATTCACGCCACATCGTTAAATTACACTTTTTTGTTCATGTTAATCTAGATGTTATAGTAATGTTTAAATAGTGAATATCCTCGTGTACTAGGCAGCTACCAATACGCAAGCATGTACTAAAATGAAATCTTGTCACATTTTAAAAACTTAATTTCTAATATAATATGTTTGTGTCCTTAATGCATTACTTTATCAAACCACTTATGATGTAGTATATACTCAGTTTATTTACAATTGTTGTATGCATTTAATATTTTGAGGAACGCTGTAAAAATATTCTATAATGCTCAGCCAAATAAATGGCTTGACATGCACCATCTTTATACATATTGGTGGTTGCATCTTGGAAAAGAAGGATGCATAAAAAAGACGCAAAAAAGGAAATTAATTATATTTTCAGAATTAGATTATTGTAGATTATTAAAAACAATTAGGTTTTGGAAAAAAGAGTTTAAAAAAATTTAGAAATATAACTACATGACGCACACCGACATATGAGGAATATCCTAGGTAGTTTTTCAACAAATATCTCATTACTTACTCCAAGTTAAGCTGCTCTAATCAGAATATGAAATAGAGGGACAATTTCGTTTCAAATGGACTGTAAATTATAGTCAAAAACAAATTTTTCTTCTTTTCGTTCATTCCTTCATCTAATGCCACTTACTACATTATATTTTTCACGCATTATTAAAATAAAATAATTCCTAGAATATTACGTTTAAAATCATGGAAAAAATGTTTCCGTTATAACTGTACAACTACTTTGAGAGTCGTCACATTTACACAATATGCATCCTTAAATTTTTACTCTGTCAGCAGTTCCAGCACATCCCTGTAGGATGCTCTGTTTCCCACCTTTAATATACAATAGTATCTGTTTACCTCAGTGTTCTGTCAAGGTATTAAACATTGATTATTCCTACATGTCTACAAGCTCATCAGAAACAAGTTCCTATTCCAACTAGTGTTACATGAAATTAAACAAATAAAATATACATTTGATACATATTATGGCAGTAAATGGCGTTAGATCGCCTGACCAAGTAACATAAAAAGGTTTGCTGAAGTAAAATATTTCAGGCCTATAACTCTATTCATTCTTTAAATATCCTGATAAAATAAGATTTGAGAGGAAAGGTAATTTTGCAACCTCTGAACAGACAAAAGCAACACATTGCCTAATTTCTATGTAACTGGTTCAGCAAAAAATCTGTTTCTTTTTTTGTTCTCTTAGGACAAGAAGCTTCTAAATTGCACTTATTCCTACAAGAACCTTTGCGCTGCTTCCGGAGTGACAGGATATTCCAAATGGGTAAGGTTATTGAGTAGGGACCGCCTCCTATCCAGATCCACGAGGAAGAATTATGGCACTAAATCTCAAAGTCATATCTACCCAGAAGAAGAGGAGGCCAGCTCTGAACCAGCCTCTCCAGACACAGTAGGCAGGGGTGGCACACCCTTGTTAAGGCTAGCAAAAACCTCTGATTTTACGGAACAAACCCCACTAACTCCAGTCATCTCCCACAGTAGACTAGACCTATCGAATTGACCATGAACTCCAGAATCTCGACATTTGTTGTTAGTGGTGTGCCCCTCTTGAACATCCATAATGTTGCCCATCCATATTTAAGTGACACATAGGTTTTTGCTGTGTTCAGTGGTGGGTTCAACTGGAAGGTATAAACCGGCCAAACATGATCCCCGCAGGGTAAGCCAAAACTCTAAGGTAGTCGTCATCATGGAATAAACCAGACACTCACGTAATATGGACTATTGGACATGGAGGTATTAGATGAATTTCTATATAATTAAATTGTTATAACTTAGCAAAATATACACAATTTATTTATTTTTTGTATTGCACTGATCTATGCGCTTTGCTAATGCACAACCATATAGAATTAAGTTACATGCACCATTATTGAACTGTATCTTGCCTAAATGCTAATAAACTGATATAACTGAGTATTTCAGGAATCATACATATTATAGAAAATCCTAACGACCTATGCTAATAAGAAAACTCATTACTTGTGTTAACAGGGAAATGTTAATATGTCAAGTGTTTAAATTCATTACAAACACGTTTATTTAAGCTTATTCTCATTCCAAATGTATAACACCAATATATAGTTGATTCAAACTGTGTGTCCTGTGCCTGTAAATATAATGTTTTGATTTTGCAATCAAGTGACAATATTTATACCACTGCATCCCAAAATAATTTACATTATACGATTTTAAAATTTAAGTACCATCTCCAAAACCCATTTAAAAATTAAAATTGTAACAGTTTCAGAATAGAGCTCTTAAAGCTAGAATAGATATAATTTTGCTACGTTCTGTAAATAAAGGACAAATCAATGATATTTTAGAATACCTCAATACTACTGAATTACTAATTGGTATAGATACAACTATTTTTTTTTTGAATGGAGCAGTTTAAATATAAATTACCCTACTAACGGTGAATGTAATTAATATTAACATAATTTAAGAGGCCTATTATTATAGTTATATAATGGCATAGAAGTATGTCTGTAAAGAATATAACAATGGCTATAGCATTATGTTTCTCCAATAATTGTACTTATCAAGTCAACAGTTTGACGATAACAGTAATAATTTTACGTCACTGCAGAACTTGGATTCTAGGAAAGCAACGTTTCCGTATCCTCTGTAAAGACAGATGCCGTGCTACACGAACATTGCTTCAGGCATTTTTGCTGTTACCGCAATTAGCTGGTAACTGTAAATCTTACATTATTTACTGATACGATGGTTTTAAATAACGCCATTTGGAATTTACGAATGTTTATAAGTATTTGAAAAAAGTAAGAAAACGTATTGTTAAAATAAAATTATTTCACATCTTAATAATCAAATTTAGTAATACGTTAGGATCATCACAATAAGATGAGTAATGTGTGTGTACTTTGAAGCCATAGTTTGAACAGTTTAAATCAGACAACCCTGCATTTATATTTTGTTTGAATGCTATTTAGTTTGAATCAATAGGAGCTATATATGAATCGAGAACAGTAGTGTAGTGAGATTAGAGGTTTATTTTTCTTTCTTTTTTATCTCATTTAAGCCTCATCGTCACCTATGCCACCTTCGAAGTGCACTGGTTTTTATTATTATTACGTGATTGGACCTTACCGGGATTTGAACGCGTTATCTCTCGGTTATAGAGCCGTCTACGAAGGAGGACTTTAGAGGGCTTCTTTCCTTTGTCAACATGAGCTCTTGATGCTGTGTGCTGGGCTATTTAAGCAAAGTATTTTGTAAAAATTACTAACCAGGTTTCCGTTTTTTTTTTTTTTACATATTGAGAGCTACCGTGTATTCAGTTTTTGTATTGTTTGTTATTTTCTGAGAACTTCAATGTGGGCCATGGCTTGTCACAATAAATCTGTTCTAAATCAGTTATTTATTATTAGGTTTATATAATTTTAGTGTAACTACATGTGTGATACATTCCTCTATAAACTGCTTTTCTTGCGAGAAATATTGCTGGTTTTTAAAGCTAATTAAAGTGTAATAAGTTTTAATGACGGCCATTATGGAAAAACTAAAAATAATTTCTTGATATCTGAACCATAAATATCTGAACCATATTTGGTTAAATTAAATTTATTATTTTTTAGGATATTAATGTTCTCGTAAAAAGAACATAGTCACAGATAGATGGGACACTACCAAGGGAACTACGGGACACCCTGTATATTTGTTAGCTCCCCTATGTACTGTCTTATACAACAACGGAAATGCAAAGTTACCATTTCTTAAAACGTAGTTTTGTATTCTTGTAACATTTAAAGATAAAAAAAATACGAAATCACGTTATCTTTTTAACTAAAGCTGTAGACAATGATAAGTAAGTTGTAAAATTTTAGTCAGTTATATACTTCCATTGTCTTCTGAATTTAGTTAAGTAATTTTGTATGAACACTGTGTTTTAAAAACATTATCTGCTTTACTTAATTTAAAAAAGGTTAACTATCTACGATTTTATTATTGTAAAGCGTGTTAACTATACCATTAAGCAGTTTTAATCCCTAAGCGTATTGCTGTTTTTATAGCTTTAAACATTAGGGGTTAAAGAACGTATTTTATAAAAATCCATCCCGTAATATTTCATACTCTCATACGGTCTTTCAGTCATGATACTGATACAAAACAGAGCTATAATTAAAGTTGTGCACTTCAATGCACTGTTCTAAAGTTAAACCGTCCCAACTAACCGTAAAAATTACTCCTACTAAATCTGCTAATACTTTTATTACTCCTAGACATGATTATAAATCCATTTATTCATGTAACGTTTTAGAAGTTCTATCTCGTCTACTATCTTAACTGTTACTACTCATTCTCTTTATATTAATAGTGCTGACTTTTGAAATTTATATTTAGACTATTTTAATGTATTTTACGTGTGTCTAAAGCATATTTTACAGAATATTTTGAACTTATCCTTCATTAAATGAAAACAAACCTAATATTTGATCCATTCAGTGTACGCAATAAATAAATTTACTCTTGTAGTATAAATCAGCAGTTCACGTCTGTTTAACTAAGTAGAAATCATTTGGCACACGTGTCTCTGTTCAATTACATAGCACGATCAAGAGGTGAATATGTAATGGAGAAATGCGAAGATATTTTGAAAAGTTTAGAATTATTTTGTTTATAATTCAACTAGCAGAACCTAAACTAAAACTATCCTTTAAAGGTTGTTTAAGTGTAGGAGGTCGTTGTCATGTTTGTTATGATAAATATTTAATTTCATGTATACTATCATATGAAATATCTAACAACAAAACTTTTTCCTTAAGTTATACTTTAATTGATTTATAATTATTATATAATAACATATGCAACGGAGTATTGAGGGGTCCGATAGAATGTAAAAAAGAAGACACAGTTCACATACGGACAGACTGGGCTTTGACTTGTTCAACGTAAAATCTATAAAGATATTTTTTAGACCAAGAGGAACTTGTTGCTAGTTTAGATTCCCTACGATCTTTCTATCAAGAGCTATTGCAAACTGTCAAATATACCAACAGGTATAAGGATGGACTGCCATCTGAGATTTTCCCATTAAAATCAAAAGACCTATTCCAAGAGCTATAAGAAAATCATATCTCAGGTTTCATGCCTTTATATCCTTCTATCA
Organism: Homalodisca vitripennis; assembly: GCF_021130785.1. NCBI lineage: Eukaryota > Metazoa > Arthropoda > Insecta > Hemiptera > Cicadellidae > Homalodisca > Homalodisca vitripennis. The sequence continues at coordinate 40,202,314 of NC_060213.1, forward strand.
AGATTTTTGTAGAAAGACAGATTTTGATCTTTTGCCATTAAAGTTATTATTGTTCTTCTTGATACCAAAGGATAATTTATTCTAAATTTTAAAACGTCAAGATCAATCCATCAGTAGATATTCCACATACATCGAATATAGAGGTATTTTTTTAAATTTCCTCTTTATTCACTTAATTACTAAATCACTAAGCAAAATTTTATTTCTGCGGGAGTTTGTATTACTTGTTTCAATATTTTTGCGTGTACAGTACAATAGTTAGACACCTTATATCTGAAAAGTTTTAATTAATATTTCTGCCATACCTTAATATTATTTTTAACAAAAGATTGTATGGGAAATTTACTTAATACAGATTTTATTAAATTATACAATAACAAACACTCCTATAATAATAAAAATTTGTATTTATATGCTGACTTTAAGGTTACAAGAAAAGACAGTCAAACCTCCAACTGAAACTTGAGGTTTTATTCCTAAAATATTAAATGTATCTATAATCAATAAAATTACATGGTTATAATTCATAGATCAAAGCTTCAAGCACTTCTTGTATAAAGACCATTTACTTTAATTTTAAGAGCGTTATATCTAACTTCAGTTCAGTAACAGCTCTTACGCCTCTCCTCGAATCCGAGTAAAGTTGACGTCATCACGTACATCTGCAGTCTAAATAGTTCTGCATGTAGAGTGGGGAATCACGTTAAAGCACACGTCACGTAGTTCGCAGTATTCAACAACTTCATTTACACTTGTTTTGTTGAACTCATATTAGTTAATATATTTACAGTAGTAAATATCTGCACAGTAAAATATTGTGATAATGTATCGTAAAAGAAAATTCTGAAATTCTTTTAAAATGACCGTTCAAGGTATGTAAAATTTAAGAAGGTAAACTTTAATATCTATAGAACATACTTGGTTCCAATTATTTAATTTACTATAATTTAAGTATATTTGAGACAAATATTTTTAGATACTTCACTTTTCTCATAACCAATATTAATAAATAAGGTTGATCTAAATAGTGATTAAATAATAATGATTATATATTATGATCATATTTCTTAAATATGATTAAAATGACTTAAAAATAACAAATCTTATGTAAATAAAAATTCGAATTAGTTGGTAAATAGGCAAATATGTCCTCCACATATAAAAATCATAAATCTTTATGGAAATACATTTTCTTACAACCAGTGAAATACGACTCATAATTTCAAAGTATCTCCTTATACTAATATTAATAATAGTGGGAACACCAGCAGCAATTTGGTAAATAAAAATAGTGATTTCCCAGATATATACTACAAACTAATAACTATTAAAATTTTAGAATATAAAAGTACTGAGATATTCTATATTTATGTGGCCATATTACGGATTAAATATTCCTTTACGTTGTATGGAAAACTGTTCAAAAGAAGATTGTCCATGCTCTTTAAGTCATTTACGGTCTGGAGGGAAACAGGCAGTGCACTGAAAAGTTTAGTGCCGGTGATAAGGAGTTGCCGATCAAGAAAACGTGTGCTATGCTTAGGAACTTTTACTTTGGTAGACTGCCTAAGGTATATTAAAGGTGTTAGATGTAATGAATAGGTGTGTTTTTGCGTGAAACAATTTAATGTGTTTTCTGACAAATGTTTACATAAATGTGAATAGACGGAAAGGTAAGAGTATTGGAATCCTTGAAGATTGGCCAGCAGGAAGACTGGCGTGGTTTCCCAAATGCTGCCCTCTTTTGAAGTTTGAATATTGATCTAAAGCGTTTACATTCGAATCCCCAAATGGCCACATCTTAAGACACGTATGAATATATCAATCCATAGTATGTGAAACAAATTTATTGGAGTGTCTGCAAATTCGGATAAGGTACGAAATAGAAATATTACTGAACTCAAATCTTCATACAAAATCAATGTGATCCTGGAACTTCAGTTTGTTGTCAATATTCTGCCTGATAAATTTTGAAATGCCACATACTTATACCTCAATCTCTCTTAAAACCAAGTAACTCTGCTCCGATAGTTTTTATCTAATGAAATCAAGTACCTGAGCGTTTGCTTCATTCAGCAATAGCCGATTTCTTTAAAAGAAATAGATGAAATTATTGGTTTCCTAGATGCAAAATATCAAGTTCAGTTCGTCGCTGAGCCTTTATGAATATAGAGGTGTCATACTCAAACAGAGAAACTTAAATTTTTATACCAGTAATACAAGAAGGCAGGATTTTAAATAAATACGAGAAAAACCACAAGACCCAGGAATAATACGTCTCGTTAGAGAACAATATGGATTATCCAAACTCTATGGATAAGTATTACTTGCATGTTACATATTTCCAAATAATATTCTGATATCAGAGACACCAAACAACGTAGATCGTATACGAGTATCGACAGGATTTATAGAAACTGTAAATGGCTATACAAAAGAAAGCTGCACCTACAAATTCAGACTATTTGTTAACCATCACTGTGTGTGTGTGTGTGTGTGTGTGTGTGTGTGTGTGTGTGTGTGTGTGTGTGTGTGTGTGTGTGTGTGTGTGTGTGTGTGTGTGTGTGTGTGTGCTGTGTGTGTGTGTGTGTGTTTTATTATAATATGAGGTGTGACTGCTTATAATTTTGCAATGATAAAATGGCAAATTAAATTAAAAAATTGAATTTCCCATTAAAGTATTACTTCGTAATATCTATAACTCTTTCGTTGAGATTAGTATTTGGAACACATTTTTGTTCAATATTGATTTATTGAATAATAATAAACTTATAATACGTAATTATAAAGCGTAATTTACCGAAATAATACGTATAAATCACCGTCTAAGTGCCTCTGACGTATCGATTAACCAGTTCAATACCATTGGTACTGCAAACGTGCTGTGACAGTTACTGCACTCAATTAATACCAAACGTGACAGTGAATGTATTGAATCACAACACAATAGCTGCAGCAGGAGATATTGTGGTAATGACATAAACCGTGTCTGAGAGACGAATAAAGCTACAATATCGTTATAACTATAGGAAACACAACTACTGGGGAATGGTTAAAAAGCTGCAAAATGATTTTAAATAAAACTAAGCCTTTAAATTTTCTTAATTTTGTTGAAACTTATCTCCTTCTTATTAAGATTGAACTTTGCTACTGTTACAGTTCCTAAAACACTTGCACTGCAGTTCTGACAATGACAAACGTCGTCAATCGACTTAAGTAATCCTGTACTTAGGATGTAAATTTTGTTAAGTGTTCTCAATTTAAGTTTAAGTTGACTCGATCTCCCCATCATAGTAACTAATTGGCTATAAGCTACATAATCCTTACGTGATAGAATTGTTTAAATGACCGCTATATTACTTTTCTTAATCCAACAAGCTACAAAGAGAAATATGAGTATGATTATGAGCTGATTTCATAACATATATGCAAGTGACTATAGTACTATGGACGAACGCAGATTAATAGCGATTTTCAGCCATCTAGATTTACGAGAAAGTTGATAATCTTGAATATACATAAGGCTGAATTAAAACGTGGCTGGATATATTTAGAATTGGTATTTTATTTATACCAAATAAAGTAATAACTGATAAATATCCGACAGCTCTTTTTGGACAAGAATTAGTGACTTATTTTAACGATTTACTACCTGGAAAATTTGAAGTAGCCACTTTTATATTCATAACGCCCTTTTTGCTGGGTATTAGTGAAAATTATTACACAGAGGGCTGAGAAATCTTTCTTTGATCTGTTTATTTGCTGGTCTTCTACAGGATATGTCAACAACGCGTTTAACCATAGTGTTATATCAGTTTATTCTGTGAACATGATTTTTAATTTCAGTATTAAAATAAATAAGGACAGGAATAGACACAACGCCAAGTTTTACTTAAGAATAAAACTGTCTATTTGGCTATTGACTCTCTTGTGGAAAGCAAAATTGTCAAGAATTGCATTGAATTTGTTTAATGCGTTAGTTATTAGGAAGTTCCTCGTTTTTTTACAGAGTTTATATGATAACATTAACAATAGGGCCTGCAAGTGAACTAATTGAAGATATTGTATGTCCTTATAAGTTTTATTTAGTCCTGTAACTTTTTTCCCTTTCTACCAAATCCATCAACTTGGTGTTTTTTGTGAAAAGAATGCATGCATTACGCACACACTCATATATGTGTGTACGTGTAGTGTACATTGATATATTTGTGCATGTTATAAGTAGGTTTAATTATATTATTATTTGGATCTCAAGTTACCGTTGTACCTTATAAGTGGTCGACACAATCATAAACGTTTAAACGCTATTAACAAATTTTAATTTATAAAATTTTCACTGATATGCACATTAATGTTTAAATAGTGCACTCTTAACAAATCATCACATATTATTTAATTAAAAATATTCATAACTATGCAGTAACAATGCACAAAACAGTCCTTATATGTACAAAATAATTTTCTTGTATTACTTAACTACGATGTTTACGTAGAGAGACAGACGATACGAGTCGCATTAAACGTCCCTGACGTTACACGCCACAATGTTCATGGCTACTACATTCATGGCTAATATACCTCATGTATACAGTATACAGTTTGATTAATCAAAATAAATGTCAGTCTATTTGATTGCCTGTTCTGGGAAATGGTTATACATTTAGGATGAATCTGTTCACCATCGATGCAATGCAATTGCAGTTTACACTTGCTGGAAATAATTGTATGCAATTTCGAATACAATTTACTTAGCAAACAATTGTGTTCTTAAAGAATAAATTTTATAAAATTGCATTTATGTGGATTTTAAATTAAACATATTTCGAAATTTCATGCAAACAGTACAATTATCAAGTTGTATATAGAACTATAATCTGATGTAACCAAATTAAGAAAATATTCCATAACTAGAGTTTTTATCAATAAAGTATGAAAAGTACCTTACTAAATTCTCTGGTTTCACAAATGTTGAGAAGAACTACCTTTAATGTCAAGGAACTAACCATCTGCTCCCAACTTTTGATAACAGCCTACCCCTCTAAGGCCTCGACGGAGTACAACCCTCTACAAAAACCACGTCTCGGTCTCTATTTTAGATCCTTGAATCTAGTCTAGCCTAAGAGTGGGTCTATCTATTTAAAGCGTTAAATGCTTTATAATACGGGACATCAGACAGAACTTCCATTTTATATCCTTTCCCTAAGCTATTGAAGCCAATATCTTCATTTCACTTAGCAACTATAAAGTAATAACTTGTTTACGAGCTCAAAGTCTTTTGTATTTCTTTAAGTGATAATTTAAGTATTTTATTAGGTGATATTTAGCATAATAATACCATCTTTTATAAGTTTGGTAAAAAAATATTTTTTTAAGCTAAAAAACTACCTATTCATAAACAACTTGGACGTACTTACTCACACATGCGTGCGTGCTTATGCGTATTTGTTCATTTTTAATGTGATGAAATACAGTTTAATATTAAAGATGAAAGGATTCCGAAGGTAACAGAACACCACATATTTTGGTATATGCAACGTAATCTCCTCTTAAGGTAAGAAACCAAAATAAAATAACTGTTATTTCTATATGTTCTACAAACTGTTGAAATCCATAAATGATTTACATATAATTATTTAGAAGCCTAGGCCTTGTTCTAAATAATATTGTTTTTATAATTCGTATATTGGAAGAATTTAAAAGTTTTCAAGTTAGATTAATTTATATAATGTATAAATATATTATTTAATCTAAATATATGTTTCTGACGTAAATATATTGCACTGACGTATTAGTCTATACAAAAATATAAAGAAACCAGTACACATTTTTATATTTGCAATAATACTCTATCTACCTGTTATTTACAAATCTTTATGTAGGATATTTTTCTTAAACTCCTTTTTATAAAAGCCCAATGCGTGTTAAAGTTGACAAATTTAATAAATATTACACTTATATGACTATTAAGATCCATCTAATTATATTAAATAAATTTGTATTCCGTGTATTGCTTGAGGTACATATTATGATGAACTTATCGTATATACATATTACTGAGCTCTGATATCGGACGACGTTAGTTATATGGAAAGCATAAATGTCATATGTTATACGAACAAAAGATAGTAAATATTGAAGAAAAAATTTAAATATAAACTAATAGATGTAATTTATTTATGTTATTACATTGTGTTTATTACTTAATAAACCGGTTTCTTTTTTTCATATATGTAAAGTTTGACCTTTGATGCGAAACATACCCTTGACAGTATGAGTTATTTTTTATCAGTGGGTATACTGATAAAAATACTTACAGTGGACGAAAACCTTTTTAAGAGTATGAGTACTTCTGATTGCCTTCTTGTCTTGATCAGTAAAGTACGTCAAAAGCCTATATTTACATCAATTATTATGTTTTGCTGTATTGTATTTGTTTGCCATCATTTTATTTGTGTTGTTCTGTCGCTTAAGAAAATATGCTAATATACACACCCAAATCAGAGAAGTCCCCTACAGTCAAAAGGAAACTGAGACATTTTGATAATTTTTTTTAAATTTAGATTATAACTTTGTCGTTGATAACTGGATGAAAGTAATGGACAAGGACGACATACTTAATATTTGGTAAAAAGGACAGTTAGTAGTATATTTTTACAAACATTTTAATTTTTTATTAGTATATTTTCTTACTCTGTGCTGAACAGCGAATGCAGAAAAGGTATCAAGCTTATTCTATGTTTTCAATACTAAAAAGTAACAAATGTTGTATTATGAAGTAAAATATAAATTTGTGCTTTATTCAACAATTTTACCAAATAAAGTCAAATATATTTAATAAATCCTTAAAATAAATAACATTTGATTGCTGTAATGGGAGTTCAGAGGCCAGTGGGGCATAGTCAGTTAGTTTATCTGCTTAACAGAGACCCTATGAAATCCGATATCAAATTTCAGTTCAATCGGTTCAGTGGTTCATATGTAATTCAGTAATACACACACGATCAAAAATGCAGTAACCATTATAATTGTTATATTGTAATATTGATTTTTATTTGTACTTAATTTTATTTTACTCAGCAATATACAGAAAATTTCATAAGTATGATTGTTTTCATCAACGATTTTTAGGTCAAAAACTAAATAAAAACGTTTTATTTTACAAAACTATTTACGATGCTATGAATACAGCAATATAAAATACATTATTAATATTTAAAAACTTTTAGTAGTTGATATTGATGACTGACAACCATTTTTCATACAACGTAAATAAAACAATATGTCTTATGAAGTATTTTGAGAATGAGAATGCCGGCCAGTACTCCCATTACAATTTTTATTATTAGATATTTAATAACGAAGCGCACTGTGTCTGTATACCAAACACTTTATATTCCACTGTGGTATTTGACACATTTACATAAGAAATATATCCACAATACCTCTGGTGAACGTTCCTCGCTCAGCCCACCCCTAACAATCAGCATGCATTCATATCACACTTCTGTGTCACATCCGGGGAATATCATCATATTTTATTCGTGAAGAATATTATGTTAGAACTAGGACGAATTGTGTTAAAAAATTTATGAACGACAATTACTTTTGGAGTTTAATGTTTCTGAGTACGTCTCTCTATTACATTCATCCTTATGATAAGTTAATGCATATGTTCATCCATCATGGATTTCAGCTTCTCTATACAACGGAAACAATAATTACTATATTTTATAATTAAATAAAATCAAAGATTTATATACAATCTAAGATAGTCAATAACTAACATAATTGCACAGCTTCGGACAAAACAATTTTAAGACAGTGTGCGATTGCATTTAAAGACTGGGTATATAAATTACAAGCAGTATAATTTAAATATTAATATTATTATTAAATATAAAATAAGGTTTAGAAATAATAACTAATACTGGTCATCATTTGCTAATTTTGAAAATGTATATAAAATATTTTTAATATTGATCATATTTTAGTAAAATACTTTTTATTACGTCTTATAATTTATAATAATCAAAGATAGCCTTTGGTAACTATAAAAAGTATCTAGTAAAATGTCTACATCATTAATGTAAAAGAAATATATACATAACTATTTATAAACAGCTCAAACTAGAATTTGTATTCAAGGAGGTGTTACTTTTCTATTGAATCAGATTTTTTACCAGAAATACAAGATTTTCAGTTAAAAGTCGCCCGTAGAATGTATGTATAGAATGATGTGTACACTTCTTTACTCTGTTTGGACATCATAAATAAGTAATGTGTTACTGAAATTGTTGGAAGTATAAATTTAAATATTATGGTATGTTTCTTTGCACAATACTGTATATATTTTTATAGATGTTGGTTTTTGTCTGTTGCTATAGAAATATTCGAGACTAAAACCACATAATGGCATTCTGTAAACTGTTCCAACTTTATCTTGCTTAAAGTTATATACAAACAGATATTTACTGAAGTGTGGTTTAGTAAAGTCTTTAAGTGCATTATTTGATTCCAAAAAATTTTAAATATTTTAAGATATATTTTAGTTTTGACTTATTTAGTCAACAAAACATATGCAATGTATGTTTACACATGACTGGTAATTATAATAATCAGTCTAAACAATCAGTTATATGATTGTCTTGATATAAGTGGTCTGCTCTCAGCTATCCCCGCAGACACAAGAAAAAGCGGAGATATAGTGCAGTTACGTGGTAGATAGTTGTTGTAATCATTATGGACCCTTGAGTACCAAATAGAGTGTCTTGAGGTACTAGTTATTCTCATGTCACTATCCGCACACATTAGAAAATGTACAGATATAGAGCAGTGAAAAGGTTGGTCCATGTTACAATCAATCGGGACCCTCGAATGAGTAACTTGAATTACAACTTCGAGTTTACTTACGCATTAGAGAAGGTATATCACAGAGTAGTCTAGTGTTAAGGTTGGTACTTGTTATAGTCACTCAGAACCCTCGGGTGTTTGTTTGAATGTTTTGAGGTACAACTTGTTCTGCTGTCATCTATCTTTTCACGCGAGAGAAGGTAGGGACACAAAATGGTGAAAAGATTGGTACTATTTATAATCAATCTGATCTTTCGTGTATTTTTTAATGGAAAAGACATTTTTCATACTTTCACATTTAATTTATTTAAAAAGCGCTTTCGCCGGTTAAGGCATAATCAGTTAGATATTGTTTACAGAAAAAACACATGTTATTTCTGTACTAAAAGAAATAAAATGGAAAGTGCTTGTATGACAGTTTTAAGAAATAATTGTATTTCCCAACCTTCTGTAAATTTCAGTGATATTTTTATACCATTAGTAAAAAAGAAACCCATTCCAAAATTATGAATTGTAAACCATATTTTTCTACTTAATTCTTTTATAATTTATTAGTTATTGGTCTTTATAATTAGTTTAAATTTTATTCTATTTATGATATTTTTTTTTTATTTCTATTTTACACATGTGTTTTTTCTGTAAACAATATCTAACTGATGATGCTTTAACCGGTGAAAGCGCTTTATAAATAAATTAAATGTGGAAATATGAAAAATGTCATTTCCATTAAAACCTACTCACTTCCATCAAGAATACAAAGCAGAAAATGAAAAACTTTCGTGTATTGTCTGAAGATCTTGAGGTGCAACTTGTTCTTTGTTGAAATATTCCCTCACACTATAGAAGTTATAGATACATAGCCGTAACTAGGTTGATACTTTCTTTAATCAATATAAATGCTAGGATGTATGATTGACTATCTTGATATTGAGTTTCTCCTGCTGTCTACTACGAACTGTGTAATTTCGTCGCTAAATACTTATTGTATTTAAATATCTGTTTGTGTCTTTTTTTCAAGACTCCTTATTGAAAAAACGATAGAAGATGATAGATATCTACCATTAAATATGTAACTTACATTTTTGTTAAATTAAACAGGGCATTAATTATAAGGCCTGTCACATAGCAAACTTTTTCTCTAGTTACTGATACTGTTAAAACAGTGATAAGATAGATGGGCTTACATACGAATTAATACTAAATGTTACTTTAGTTGCGTTGGAAAATTGTAGCAGCAAGTCTTACAGGAAAACAATTTTTACAAATAGGTCAAAAGTTTTGAGAGTACCCGGGTGAAACAGAGCTAAGGATAAACACTGACCTAGTCCAAGCTAACGAAGCTATTACCTCCTGACCTCCGGTGACCTAGTTCTTACTGAACTGTTTAGTAAAGTGCGAGCAAGCCTTCTATTATCTACTACTATGAGGTATCCTAATAATCTTGAGTTTATATTGGTTTGATATGTATTTACCTTAAGGTACCCAAGGAAGAGTTACACGTTCCAGTTCAATACACTGTGAAATCTACCATTTTTATAAATATGAATGTTTGTATTTTTGAGTACCTAATATTAACAAGATAAAATATTGACATGACCTGGTTTACGGATGTGAAAGTTGCTGTCATATTATATATTCGCTGAAAGTTTATCACTTGAATTAAATAAAAATTTATATACAGCTTGTGTTGAACACCCCTACTGTTGATTTTTTAATTAATTGATATAATAATAGTATATTATACTCAGAAAATTTTTAATTTTTGTTATCCTTTAAAATATAGAAATATCAAAATATAACTATTCTATTACAAAAGTATTAAAATAAATTAAAATTTGTATGCCTGAGTAGTGGAATATTGTGTCCATGATACTAAGAGAGTTGAAGCATATAAGATAGTGGAAGCATTTACAGTCTAGTACAATGGGGTCCTATAATAATTTTGAATCGTACATACACATGTTTATAGTAGTGCGTATTATTTCAGGTTGAAAGTGTAAAAGGAATTCCACTGAACCTAATTTCAAATTTAGGATTTGAAATGTCGCGCACGTCATAGTAGTTTTCTTTGTGTCCACGATCAACAAAATATACTTGCTCGGTCTGAGAAGCGTACATTATTAAAAAAGTGTCATTATTTTCATCCGTTTTAATCTTCTCCCGCACCAACTTATTCCCGGTGGCCTACAAACGTTTGCATTGTTAACCCGATGAATAATATATATATATATATATATATATATATATATATATATATATATATATATACATAAATACATACATATATATATATATGATATTCTGTAAAGTCTACTTTCGTCAAAAAGTTTATAACTCCAAGTATTTTAATCTAGTTATAGTTTAAAAAGGTTTGCTGAAATAGCGTTTGCATCAACCAAAATAATAAATATTCAGGGTGTTCCGTGAGAAACCCAATAAACTTCTCAGGTTGATTCATCCCATCAAAATAATGAAAGAGGTCTACATAAACATATGTTCGGCAACGCTTTGTTAGTGAACTATGGCTAGTGAAAGATTTCGCGCTGGGAAAAAACGAAAATAAGGTGTCATTGAAATCTACTTCCTGTACCATATTAGTGTTTGAATTGTTGCCCAAAATATGAAAATTAATATTATGTTTGGCTAAAAAATATTTCAGGTAGATTCGAGGGCATAAGATAGCAGGATGTTTAGAATTAAAAAAGACATACAATTAATAAATTTGTCTGTGTAGAACATAAGCATGTGTGTACAGTTTTATCATTGTAGGATATTGGAAGTGAAAAACAAAATATGGGTCTTCTAAGGGTTCCATCCCCTATTTTACCGCAGTTAATAATGTAACCTAGATAAAAATTATTTAGTTTTTCTAGTTAGGTTATAAGGTATACATGTATTAAATTTCAACTTTATGGGATATTAAGAAGTTGGATACCTAGAGTCGAGTGTGTGAATGATTGTGTCAGGTCTTTGACATTTAAGTATATCATATATTATAATGCATAAATTATTACGAAGCTTATAGTAGTTTACAGTGTGTAATACTCTATTTATAATTTAACACACACAATTTGAAGTTCTATCATATCAGACTTCAATAAAATATTTTTTTAATCAAATATCTTAGTAATTGTTAATTTTATGCACGATTATATTCTCAGTATACTTTATGACAAGAGGTATGTATTTCCAAATTAAATATCCATGACGATGAGGTATATAAGGATTCAATTCTACTTGCCGACAACAGATTTAAGGAAAACAAAATTGTAAAATGAAAAACAAAGTGTTTGACACATAACTAGTGGATTTATAGAGATTACTTCAAATCAGTTTACGCATCATTGATGTTTATAGTTTTATATTTTTATAAATATAGATAGCAATTAGTTCTGATAATGTTACAAAGCGGAAGTACACCACACCACGTGTCACGTAATAGGCTTCGCTTTGGTTCCATGTAATGTTTCTATTTATAGCTGCACGTGATTCTCTGAAACTTGTTACCACGGCAATGATTATACTTAGTTCAAACAATATGGAAAATCTCATAAATAAAAATTATTCAAAATATTGTATCCCAAATTATAAATTAAAGAACAGTTGGGTCAGTTGTGTTTATCCTTTTTGTTAAATATTTATAGTATTCAAGAAATAGGAGAGAGAGAGAGAGAGAGAGAGAGAGAGAGAGAGAGAGGAGAGAGAGGGATGTGTCGCAGAGCTAGTGTTTTAGTTTTTTCATGTCATTTTTATTTTTGATTTGAAAATTTTTCATTGTTTACCTTATGTTTATACATTCTTAATTACGAAGCTTTTCAAAAGAACAAACTATATTCTTTGATTTATTTGTATATGTAGTACTACAATTACGAATTATTATATTTTTATTCGCCTAATAGTTTTCGCCTCAACTGTGTCAGTTAGAATAGTAATCAATTTAAACTAGAAAAACATGATATAAGAGTAAAAACGAACTTGTATGCTGGTTACAACGAAAATTTAATTATATGTACCTGATTTATGCATACTAGCATTTAAAAATATCGCATGATTTCGTCATATTACATCATTATGCTATTTAAGAAGTATAAGGCTTGGATTTCGATAGTTGCGTGTGAAACCACGGGTAACGGTTAGTTCCGTATATTAACAAGTCTAAGGGTCAAATCAATTTCGATATTTTTTGTGGTACCACCTCTTCTGTTAGAGCTCATTTAATTTAAATAAATACTGCTACATCGTTTTTTGTACTAGGAAAATCAAGGGATAAAATAATACAAATAAATACTGTACTATGACAATATTCTTAGTTTTATTCAAATTATATTGAACAAAAAGATGTTTCACCAGTTTAGTAATTGATAATAAATTAAACGTAAACACAATTACAGTAACGGGACACACAAGCCATTATATTGAGGCGTGTGAAAGGCACATCTGGCCGTGTAACTCCACTATTGTCTCGATATTCAGTTTATGTTGCTCGGTGACAGCCACAGTTCAGTATTACTCAACTGCGATTAGAACACATATTTTAAAATTCATTTCTGTATCTCTGGTTAGAAAATGTCTCTAGAACGAAGTGATTTATCGATTTGACGTGACTTCGCAAAATCCCTTACCATGATGTTTGGATTAGTTTAATTGCACTTTAACTATCCAGTTTAAAATTAAATTTATATATGTACATATATATATATATATATAGTGTTTAGGAGAAACTTCCCTAAGTACCTTGCAATAATGGAAAAATCTATGAAACAAGAAGTGATTGTTTTTCTACAAAATATGGCACCCTGAACAAACTTTAAGTACAACATAAATGTTCTTCAAGTAAATATAATTATGTGTGGACGTCAATGTTTTTTATAAAGTGCAGTTTTATAGAACGTTCAGTGCAGCAGATGGTACATGGAAGAGTCTCTTACTAATAATTGGCACACTCGGTATAAATATGTTTCTGCATTACTTTTATGTTCCTTACTACTTTTATATTGTAGTTTTCATTAAAGGAATGAATATAAATTACTGTTTGTCTGAATCAAACTTTTAAATAACATTTCCTATCTTGTTAAATTTTGTTCATAATATATGTTGTGTTAAAAGTCAATATTTTTGTACCACAGCACTTATCAACATATGCTCCTCCACTGTTTATATTTTTTAAATGTTTAAGCATATTTATGTATCATGCAATACAGAATGAGGAATAAGTATTAAACTCAGCACTAATGCAAAAATTAGAACAACACAAGAACAATGAACAACAGTGAATATTGAATTAGTGATTATATACCAGTACTTTCCATTTAGAATTTATTATACTGTAATTACACTGTTAATGGTAAGCTGAAACAATTATTCATGACATCGTGTCTAGCTTGACCTATATAAATAAAAAATTCTTCCTGGAAGACTAGATTATTTCACCCCATATTCTGAGCGTTTAGCAGAACCTACGTCACCATTTGCTGATAACCGAAGGCCGATTCCTGTTTGTCATTACACACAATCACTGAGTTTATGTTATCTGACAATAACCTTTTATCAAAAACATTGCAGACATTTCTATTAATGCCATTGCGTTTCAATTGAATAGACCTTTAAATTGACGTAACAGATTGGGTTTAAAATTTGAAACTTTAAATGTACTCTATTATATGTCCACACTTTATCAGTAAAATGTAGAGTAAACTACCTATAGACTTAAACTTTGAATGAAGCTTAATTTTATAAGTAATCAAGTTCGATAATAGTGCATGTTACTGCATGAGAATTTAATGAGCAACAGTAAATAATTTACATTGTCCTTATGGCTAACCAGGATTACAATGAGAAATTTGCAAGATCATATGTAAACAAGCGGAATTAAAACGTATGATATTTGAATGCAGGACATAGTAACACGTGTAGACTAAAGATAGGACCTGTAAATTCGAAACTTGGCATGTTACATCTGAGAAGCCGTTTACATCACAAATCATCTAATTTTACTCCTATATTTTACTTTGGAATACAAAGATAAATTTGTATTACAAATAAACCATTATTTGATGTTTCCTGTATCCCATAATCTTACTTTCATAATTATTATTTATTACGATAGGTATTCGGTATTTACAAAGTGATGTAATGTATTACCAAAATACCATCCTTAAAAAACTGTTACAAAAGTTTGTGTTGAATTACGTCAATAAAAAATGACTGCTCGCCTTATTGTGGTAAGTATGTTGATAATATTACATGATTATGTAAAGTAGGATATAACTACGTTACACCGTTTGTTCCGGTGGCGTAGTTTGTGGACAGAGGACAGACGTAGTTCCGGAAGACAGAAGGTG
The DNA here is from genome assembly GCF_021130785.1 of Homalodisca vitripennis. Taxonomy (NCBI): domain Eukaryota; kingdom Metazoa; phylum Arthropoda; class Insecta; order Hemiptera; family Cicadellidae; genus Homalodisca; species Homalodisca vitripennis. The sequence continues at coordinate 40,217,505 of NC_060213.1, forward strand.
CTTAAACCATTAAGGGCATAATCTTTTTTACGTGAATCCCGTAAACTTTTATAGGACCTATAATGTAACAAGGTAACCAACCAGCTCCCTACTTACTGAACTGGACATTTAATAGTATTTTTACGACGTACTGAGTTCTTTGTATTGATTATCACTCCCTAATTGCTTTGAAAATTGAAAACAGAATTTCAGTAAATACTCTGCTTGAGGATATAATCAGTTTTAGACAAATTTCGTTCTATTTTACAATGTATAACATATATTTATAAATGCGTTTAAAAACTTAAATTAAATTAATTTACTTCAAAAACTAAGAGTTACATAAATATTTTTTATTGCAAGTATTACTTTTAATTCTTTTTATAGGTGTGATGTACCCTTCCTCAACCAAGGCTCATAAAGTTGAAATGTTATACTTCACATTAATTTCCAAAGTATAACTATGTTATCTAAACGTAATTCTTACATATTATGGAACTGGTTTTTAATGTTATTAAGCCTATGCCCAGACAAATTCACTTCGGTAATACTCTATATGGTTCACTATATAGATTTTTACTATTAGCACTGAGACCTATTACTTTCATTCTATTGAAGTTAGCACTTATGTTTTAGATCTATTCTTAGATGTGCTCTTTGGTACGTTTGATTATATACAGATTGTTAAATTCAACTTAAGTTAAATGAAAACAAACTTACTATTGAATTTAATCTTACGAGTGTACGCTTTAACTCAATTTACCCTGTTGATACATGTAGCCAGGGGTACTAAACCTCAGTTTAGTTAATTATAGATCGTTTAATACAAGGTTTTTGTAACCATATGCAATACAAAAAAGCATGAACAAAGCAAAATTAAAGTAAATCGTATTTTAACACATTTAAAATTATATGCAGTAATATAACAATCCAAAAAGTATTTTAACTATAGGTAGTTGCTGTCGATTTAAGAGTGGTAATTGTTTTACTTCATAGTTTCAGCTGAAAAGGAATATTTATTAAAATAGTTATTCCTGTATGTCATATTTCACATACTTGTTAAAACACCAATGCAATAAAGTATCGAATGATCCAAGTAAACATAATGAAAGAGGTACCGAAAACATAGAGAGAAAAGCGGACTGTCTATAAATTGTTCCTTATGTATAGAGCTCTTCTTTGGACCAAGAGTCCAAAGAAAAATAAAAAAATAAATGCAATTATAAACTCTGTATGGTTTGTTTTTCAATAGATATCGCACATATTGACAAATATTCCAACAGACCGTCTGTCAATTGACCTTTTTGACAGCAAAATAATAAGGATTCTTCTAGGAACCAACAGGATAATTTTAAGTTATTAAGAGCATTCAAGGCCTGTTTAACACTCATATGGGCAGACAGAGGAAAAAAAGACATATGGACCACTCTTTGGGCTTTTATATGCCTTTGATAGTGAGAAAACTTTGTATCAATATGGAATCTCTAGATTCATTCCAAGAAGTGCACAGACATAATTTGCACTTTCACCATTCCTTAATTCAGTAATATTTTCCGTGAACCACGATTAACCCTTGTACCTAGATTTAAGTCCATGAGAGCTTTCTATCAAGATTTATTGCGCAAATGGATGTAAAACGGCAATATTTCTAGAAGTCCTTAATAATATAATATTCTTAATTTTATTTGTTTGTTATAATTCCTTTTATGGGCAGTTTATACAATTGTTGCGTAAATGATATTTCCTGCACTATGTGTTACATTAATGAGGTAATTTTTTATAAAAGTTTATATAAAATATGTTGTTTCTATTCCTGGTTTTGGTAACATCAAGTTTATTTCTATAAATTAAACGAGTAGGAAGCATAGTGTTTTTTTACTCGACAAAGGAGCTTATTTCAGCATTAATAACATGTTAATGAGGTTGTCAAGTTATGTTATATGTTATTTCTTGTTGGATTGGCATATATTAACCACTGTAACTCCAACGATTCAAGCTTCTATTATCACGTCTCTACATCTCTTCAAGTACATGCACAAGTACATTCTGTGACAGGGTGGTACTCATGATCATTTATCATAAAGACCTTAAGGACATTAATTTTAAGACTGAAACAGCTTCATATTTTATATAGAAGAATTAGTATTTCTGGTTTATTTTTTCACTGTGATTTACTCGTATTTACCAATTAAAGAACCAGAATAATTATTAAACTTATTAAAATGAATCATTTAAAGATATTTTTATTGACATTGAACGTTATCGTACGTTATTTTATCAAATCAGTATAAATTATTGGACATCGTAAGTCGCCTTATTGTGCTATAATATCAATTTCAAATGCTAAACTACTCCTCAGTTAGTATCGTATATAGACAATGTATTTCGCAACCTAAATAATTAGTCATTCTCTCAGCCCCTACTTAAACTTTATTCAAAATAAATCATATAGACATTTTTATAAACTGAGAGTATATTTCTTCAATATAAATTAAATTGACAATCTTAAATATAGTATGTTTAGATATAAATACTCAAGGTAAATTTTGGTTTGCCTCAAGGTAGTGATTTCCAACTGCAACTTAGAATTAGCTTACACTTCCACCAACTACAGAGCAACGTGGCTTCATCAAGTACCTATGGAGTCTCTGGATCCGTTCTGAAAATCGAGTAGGGATTGTGATGAGATTCAACATGTAGTTCAAGTTTGAAGTTTATCAACAACGTTTTTTACATGTGTTTTACTGAAATTTATTAAATCATCTATTAAAACCATATTGAAAGCATATCTATCATCATAATTATCTACCTCACTAAGTCAGTAAAACACACATGATTCTTAACGTATACCTCTTAAAAAGTTCTCGGTTATTTTATGAAATATCAAGTCTAACGTTTAAATAGTAACCCCCATTAAAATATCATACTTGAAAATTTGTCATAATTTTGGGTATTTTTGGAACAAAAATGTTTTAAAAAACGTTGCATTTAACAAAAGTAGCGTCCGAAAGTTAGGTTTACTGAAATTTTAAATATAAAAGTATGTGTTATAAGAGGTCCTATTTGTAATATTTTCACTTTCTGCTTGTGAAAATAAATATTGTTAATGACAATTAGTACAACATTACTACTTTTTGCCAGGACTATCCATAGGATCCGGATCAAAAGAATTTAAAGATATTAAAATTATATTAATTGTGTTATTGACAATAATCTCCTTTTAGTTTTTTTCAAATACCGAGTTGAAAGTGATTATTCCGATATCACTTAATAGCACTTTTTAATACAGTCACTAATAGTATTGCTCATAAATAATAATTTTGACGTTTTATTACATACTTGGCACTATGTAATTACAAAAATGCAAGTATTCCGCAGTACTCAATATTATTCTTAGTTCTCATGAATGGATAATTTCCTCAGAAAATATTTTGTTTGTCCTTATGTATCTAAATGTTCCATTTCCGGGTACATTTAGGATCCCAGACTCCAGTAAATGTTCCAAAACCACAACTTAATGAGGACAATCCACATGTAATACATTACCAGAACGACCCTAATCTGGGATAAATAGAGAAACACTCTGCTGTGGTTCTATACTGGAAGCTCTGTCACAGATTTGCATCATTAATTTGTCTCTCGCTTTGTACAAATTATATGCATATGTTTACGGTATTTCTCATGTATATCATAATAATCTTTTCACTTCAAAACTTTAATACGTTACGAATAAATGGACAGATTTGGATTTTGTAAAATGTATTAATGTATTTTTCTTAGTTATAAAAAAACAAGTCCATTTCAGGTTCGTTATTGGAGATGATCTAAAATGTTCCAACAATTTTCTAATGCTTACTATTGTTATAACATTTTTAACAGACCTATACGTTTTGAGGACTAACTTTACCCTCTTCATTAGATGTCGAAGACAACAAATAAATACACACATTTAATATTAACAGACACTCTTAAAAATCTGTAAATTTTAAATTGAATTTCCGAGAATATACGACATGTTTTACTGTTAGTTTTTCTCATAACGTCTTGTGTTATTGGTTATAGTAGATATTTTAGATTTTTGTAAGAAAATCATTGATACATTGATTAATATGTTTTAAGGTGTTTTATTTGAGTAATATCATTCATTGATGAATATTAAGAGTATTTAAAAAATATCTAATGATTATTGTATGATTGACTTTACAGCTTTCTTTAGAGATCAATGGTATTTAATTTCGCTATATTTTATGTTTAAAAGTGTTTACACATCTATTTTGTGGAATGAAAACTATGAAATCTGTATTATGAGTAAAATATCAACATTTTGCATTTTAGATCCAATTTTTACTGCATAGGAAACTTTATATTCCTCATCCTGCAGAAAGTTATTTTTAGGGTATTTTTCTTATATTACACATTGCATTGTTGGACACCAACTTTTTCTCTTATATATTTTTGTATCCAACTACAAGCATTCAAAAAATCTGTTTCCGTTCTAATTTTGAACTTTTGTATGAAATTAATTTTTCATAAAATTCCTAATAATGTAATTAGAAGCTACTGTCTGGTGTCCTTGCAAGCAGCTCGCCTGCCCGACCGTTGGTGGTAGTTCAGAAGTCACCTTTAAGCCGTTACTCCCCAGGTTAGAGAGGGCTTCTAAGCCCTAACTTCACCTGGTAAAATAAGACTATTTTACTTTATCACTGACTTAAAATATCAACATTAACGATGATAAAAACTAAGTAACCCAGGCAGGATATGTACTTTTATACTGTATACTAATACTTGTTTTATTATAGAAGAAGCGTTATCTAAATTCGACAAATGACTATCCTAGTCGTTCTGGCACATCACTAACAGAAGATTGAAGCAGCATGACCACTGTTTACATTGTGTCCCCAACTTGTCATTTTTTAAATATAAAATTCATTAAACAGTTTTGTCTTTTCTCTCCATAAAAAAACTACAACAAGTTTGCCTTCTTCGTTTCAGTATATCCTTTCTATTCATGACATATATTGTACTCTACACAATTCTTAGACGACCTCTTTATTATTTATATTAGCACAATTATTTCATATAAACATTTACTGTTTAATGCGTAATAAATTTTCAAGAGTTTACGGGAATTCTACACAGTAGGGTAACATATTAAATGTTATACCTATCTTTATGATTGCTAAATTTGTATTGGTTTGTGTTTGAATAAGACTAATTTGTCGTGGTCTAGCAAACTGAAGAAACTGACAAAAATGTATTAAGTAGGATTTATTTTCGTTTTAGTATTTTAAATTATATATCTATGTTTAGTAAGAAAGTTTAATAATTTCATTACCTATCTCCCAACGTGTAATAATATAAATACTTTTAATATAAAACTATATGTCATTTTACCTGTTCAAATCATTCAATATACGTTTTAAATGGCTCCAAATCTATTTATAATTTATGAGAAATTTATTTATTTTATGGCATTGCTATTCAATTATGTTTTGTTTTGTGATTGGTAACCATCTAGATTTCAAAGATTATATTTTTTATGAAAGTATGTGTTTTTTGTTAAAGACAAGTTTTGAAGTAACACTAATTATAAATCTCCCAATGCATGGGAGATTCTAAATTTACAAATTTAGAAACTACGCCTCCATATTTTCATATATTCATAAAATAGTTATTAGCTTTTTTAAAAGAATTAATTAGAAATATTGAGACAAAGATACGTTCTTACCAAACTTTAAAGAGCAATTGGTAACCACAAACATGTTAATAGAGGACTTTTGTTTCTTTCATACAAAATATAAACACCCTATATAATCTTTCGTTATAAACATTAATCCTCTTCTTCACCTAAGCTGGCCTCAGTAAGGATTTAATGCTGCACTGCAATAGTAAGAAACCGTACATATTTCTTGTGTGAGGTGTGGTCACGCGAGAAATTTTTTAGTTCAACGTCACGTGAACAAATATTTAACTTTGCTATGAATATTTTGTGATATTGGTTTTAGATTTTTCGTGTTTTACATAGAGGTATTTGCGTTAGAGTTTGTAGAGTTTTAGTGTGCTCAACGCTATAAATATTAATGCATTTTTATTATATATAAATATAATAGGATGTTTATATATATGTTTAAATTAATAGTTTCAATACCATCCAGGGCTTCACAAAATTAATAATATTCTTAAAATAGCATTTTATACCTTACAAAATTCTAGTTCAACTAATGATATTTTTAAAAACAACTCCTAGAGTAATCTTTAAAAGACCTCCTAATTCTTAAAGATATATTGGTCAAACCTAAATTACCAATGAAAAATCAATACCAAAAACAAAAAAGGATCACATCCGTGTAATAAACCAAGATGTTTGATTTTGTAAAATGTTACCAAATTCTTCAAAATTCCCTAGTAGCAAAACACGCAAGACATATCCTATCATCGGCAACTTGTCTTGTGAATCTAAAAATGTGATTTACTACCAAATTCAATGTAAAAAATTTCCCGCAGATTATATTGGCTCAACAACAAATACCTTGAGGACAAGAATGACAGGACACCGATTTGATTATAAACACCAAGATTTAAAGAAAACTGTCGATACTCATGGTATAAATCACAATGAAACTTTTGAAAATACATATTCAGTCAAACCTATTCGGTTTATTCAGATAATAATCAGACAACAGAATGATGGTCGAGAAAACTTTATACCTAATATAAAAATTTAAATCAATTGAACATAAGAATTTAGTTTATGAGTGACGGGGGTCGGTGGGAAGAAAGTATTTATAAAAGGAAGTCGTGGGTATAGGATGCCAGTACTATCGCCGAAAAGAAACAGTGGTAAGCGAGTCCCGACTGTTATAATTTTTTTTCCGGGTAGGAGATAATTGGTAGGAAAGTTCGTAAAGGAAACTCGGGATGAGGTATCAGATCGATCGCCAGGAAAAGAAATGCGAGATCTGAAAAATTTAGAAAGGAAAATTTTAACACAGTAATTAAAATTTAGTCGAAATGAGAAAAAAATAATCTGAGTAATTGAAATTCTAAATATTACAAGTTAAATTGAAGAAAAGAATAACTTTAGTAATTCAAGTTGAAAAAGTAATTCAAGTTTCTGTAAATTGAGAAAGTCCAAAATATATTCTATTTAAATTTAATGATACCCTTAAATATCAAATAAATTATTAAGAGTTTATTTAAATCAAACAATTATCTTATCAAAATAAATCTATAACCATCAAACCATTACTAATATATTTCAGATCGATTAAGTTTCATAAATGACAAATAAAATATTAAATTCTGTTTCAAATAAAAATTTGGAAAGAATTGTTTGATTGGCGGAGAGATAAACACTTTAGTAAGGAACAGGGTCGTTGTTCCTTACCTGGTGCTGGATATCGGCGGCGTCGAGTCAGCGATGTTCAGGTCGTTTCAGCGAGCGGGGTCGGGGGAAGGGGTCGAAGTAGTCGTGTGTGAAGGCAGGCGGTCGTCGGCGGTGTCGCGGTCAACTGACTGGACTGTCCCTCTCCGTGTCTTCAATCGGGCCGTCATTATATAGGTTCGCGCGATCGTGGGGGTGGGGGAAGCCTTCTCCTCTCGCCGTGATCGTGATCGGAGGGGAAGCGGCGATATCCGTGCGGGCACGGACCTGCCAGATAGCGGTCTGACTCATCGTCAGTAAAATAATTATTTCGCTCCTTTTTATTGGTAATTATAAAACTCAAGTCGTTATTCGTAATGTAAAAAAAAATTGTCTGTTCAAATTTTGCAATTTTACTAATGAATATTTTAAATTTAAAAATTTAATTTTGTATGTTAAAAAAAAGTAACATGTTACACCCCATCTGTACTTCGGGAAAACAAAAAAAAGACAAAAAAAAAAAAGTTAAATGTGGTGTTTATAGATAAACAAAGAAGGTTACCGTAGTTTAATATCTCCTCATGTATCCGTTTTGAAAGTTTCTGAAATGAAATGAAAACAAACTAAAGACTCTTTTCGTACGAAATTAATTTTTAATCAACAAATAAAATAAAATGAATAACATCTTTTGGTAAGAAAAAATACAACTAAAAACAAATTGCAATCTGCATAAACAAAAAAAATTATTTAACAAAACTAAAATTTACACTAAAATATATTACGGGCACAGTCCTTTCACAATACATATAATTAATGGAAACAAAATCAGATCTCGCTTTACTAATAAAAATAAACAATAATCGAACTCGAAAATATAAAATCTCTAAGGGAAGGATATTAGACACGCCGGGTACAGGGGAGTGGCAGTCTTACAAAGGAATAATTTGGGATAGAAAGGTGATTTGTTGTAGGAGTACTATAGTAATTCTTGGCACGAAAAAAAAATAAACACATCGGGAAACCAAGAAATCATACAATAAAACAGATTAGTAGAAAGGAAACTATGGGCACACTTTAAGGCACACTTCACCCTGATTCAAACCCAATTTACCTCAGAACATTAGAACAAGCACACCAATTGGTTTTAAAGAGCAAAATTCCACATGGACTCAACATCAGATAACTTAGCCAAAAAACGTATAAATTTGAAATTAAACATATGGAACAATTGTTTAGTTCATGTCATCTTTATTTATTATTAATTACTTATTCACTGTTTATTTACTTTCGTTTTGTACTGTTTTCTTTTATATTTTTATATTTTATACAATTTTTGCACCTGAAGACGGTTTTCACCGAAATATAGTGCCAATGTTTTAAAAAACAATTTGTTTTAATTGTCAAGTAATTCACTACAAATAATGTATACCACACACACACACACACACACACACACACACATATATATATATATATATATATATATATATATATATATGAAGTCAATATTTAAACACTGCAATCGTGATTAGTAAATTAAATTACTAAGCAGACATTAAATGTAGAGTTAATATAAATGTTAGAAGTATGCGAACTGGCATGGCCGTGTATATGTTTTAAGAAATAATTGATAATTAATTTTATAAGTCCCTTTTATCCTATAAGATGCGGATTTGTTTAATTTAGTTTAGTTTCGAGATATTTATAGCATACTATTTAAGATGAATCTCAAAAGTAATAACATCTTGTTTTACCAACTAACTTATATACATGTTCCATTTAATGGTAGGTTAACCCAACGGATCCCAGACCCCGTTGGGGAATGTGACCCCGTCACATTCAGCTGAATCCACAGCTGAATGTGGACTATCACCACGAATAATTTATTACAGTAGCAACCCTAATCTGCCATGTAAAACGCATCATTCCGCTGTGGTTACAGGCGACGACTACTCTGTTCGTAATTACATAATTAATATGGAGTTAGCCATCTTATCTAAATATTGTTGCTCGTTATTCATATTTTTATTTTGTTGTAAAGTTTGTTTTTTATTTATAACGGTGGGACAACGATTAAACCAGACGTGCGAGGTTTTGTAATACGAGTTAATTGAGAGCAGGTTTCAGTAATGACAAGGTGCACAACTAATAACGTTTAGATCAATAACTAAATCTAAACCTATTTAGAAATGAAGTAGGATATGGGTTTCCCTATATAAATTATAGTATTAGGAAGTAACTTTATTGGTATTCTTGCATTGCTATTGATTAAACCACTTATAATTTATTATTGAATGCTAAGTAAAAAGTAAAAAAAAATACCTAAAGGATCAATGAGCAAGTAATAATGCGTAGACTGTTAAACTGTGGATTAATTATAATTTTTATAGCATGCCATTAGAAAGGGTAAGGGTAAAAGGAGACAACAACAATAAAATGGCCATTAAACTAAATCCTGTTATTAAAACCTCAACGCGGTTCACCTCTGTGTGTAAACTTTTAAACTTTGTTATTTAATTTCTCCTGTCTTACAATCTCCATACTTTATGATACTCAACTAGATCCCACAATGAAATGAAAACTTCCTGATCGAAGGCGAAAATTCCTAATTTGAAACAGGTTTAAACTCTATTAGTCAGTCTCATTCGTGTATTTATATATAGATTTGACATTTATTTTTTCATATTTTTATTATATGAGAAACAACGATTTCTAAGCTGGTGCATGTCAATCCATGAGTTTTAGCTGCAAGTTGATAAACAGTTTTACATGATTCCTGTAAGTAACTGTGATTGAATAAAGAAAATTATATGACTGTAAATTTGATAACAGACGATTAGAAATATATGATGCCTTTATATTCCTTGTATCACTTTTGTACAATGTTTACGTAGAGAAACAGACGATAAGAATTATTGCATGTAACGTCAATGATGTTTACACATCACAAGTGCTGATGCAATATTTCACCTACACTATATACTTTTTACTTTATCAGTCTACTTTGTATGCTTCTACTGAGAAATGGTTATTTATGATGAATATTATCATCATCGATGCAAATTTATTAGAGTTTTGACTTACCTATATTAATTGTATTAAAATTTGAATAAAATCGTATGGGCAAAGAACTGTATTCTCAATGAATAAGTTTTATAAAATTATTTTTATATGATTTTTTAAATAAAAATATTTCTAAATAATATGAAAAAAATAGTTATAAACTTGTACATAAAATTCAAATGTGATCTAACCAAAGTAAGAAAATATTCTGTAACTAGTTTTTTATCAATAAAGTATGTAAAGTAACTACCTACATTTTTTTGTTTATAAAAACTTGAAAACCCCCAACTTTCAAGCTACAAAGAAACCCATTTAGAAACAAGCGTGACGAAGATGACATGTTCCCCACCTCCTCCAAACAGCCTACTATAACCTCTAGAGCCTCGACAGAGTACAGCGTGCTCCAAAATCCACGCTTCGGGCTCTACTTTATGTGCTCGAATCTAGCACACTAAACTAACCAAAAACTAAACTGTGGTTGATCTATCATATATGATAGAAAATTAAATACGGGTCACCAGACAGAACTTTCATCTTATATCTGTACTCTGTGGTTGAAAGCATCCTGTCCTGAACATCGTCCTTGTAATTAGTCACTATAAAGTAGTAATTTAATTACAAGCATGCCTCGGCTAATTGTGAGGAACTATGATTAAATTAGCATAATTAACTTATAATATTAAATAATATGACATGCATATAATGCATAATTAACTAATATGATCAAATAATGAATTAACTTAGCGACTATGATGAAATACTTTAATTTCTTATTGAGATACAGGTAAAATAAAAAAATATTATGTTTCATGAGTTTTAAAATACGTTTCTTTCTTTTATTTTCAATTTATATACTTTATTAAGTGAAAATTAAAATATAATGCAATCTTGCACAAGTTTATTTGTTATAAACCGGCAAATAAGTATTTAGCTTAAAACTAAATTTAATGTAAACCTACTTAACATTTATTTGTGAAAGTTAAGTATTTTTCTTTGAAATACTTTAATTTGATGAAGTGTTGGTTCCTTGTTTAAATTTTGATATTAAAGGTGGAAGAATCGCTAAAAAACAGAACATCGCACATTTTACTATCGGTAACGTGATCCTGTCTTAAGCTAGGAAATCATGAATACAATAATGTTTATTATTATATTTACTACATATTGTTTGCATTTATAAAATTATGTACATCTAGGTATTTATAAAACTGAACAATTTTTAAATCAATTGTTGTATTTAGTTCGTATGGATAAAGTTTAAATAGTTTTAAGACTTATATTATACGGTAAGATTATTTATTTATCATTGTTTTCTTAATTGCTCTGCCGTATTAGTTTCGTAAATAAATTAAAAACTAAATATAAAACTTTAAATATACAGTAATACTCTTTATTTGTGTTATAAATTCCACTCTTTTTAGTAGAATAGTTTCTTTAAACTCATTTTTATTAAGGTCTAATGTGTGATATATATATAAGGACTGTAAGAAATATTACACACTAGGATATGTGCATTATCCATTTATATCCAAGTACTTCTATCAAATAAATGTTTATTCCATTTATTGGGGTTAATATTAAGATCAACTTAAAAGTTCTCCTTACGGGCAGTAATAGTTGTAAGGAAACATAAAGTTCCACATTAGTACGCACAATAAACGAAGTAAACTATCAATAAAAAATGAAAATTATATACTGCGACATATATAATTTTTTTTTATTTAATTTTGTTCATTAATTTAATACACAGGTTACTCCTGAAATATCTGTGAAGCGTGACCTTCATTTTGAGTAACTCACCCTTGACAGTTTTTTTTAACAGCGAATGTAACTGTTTTAGCTTATCAACTGTGGAAATTTAAAGTTTTAGTTATGACCTTGACCGTTAAAAATGAAATTTATATGTTCTGAGCCATTAATTGGCACTTACTACTTTTATATTCCAGTAGATATGCACTGCAGAATTTAACAAGTTTTTAACTAGCAACAAGTAATTTATATTGACCTTCCCAAATTTACATTCCTCACTAAAATCTAAATATTGTTTCTGGTGTACAATAGCAATAATATCAGCTATTAATAATACATTTGTTAATACAATATTTACAAACAATACTTCATCAATGATCGAAAAGTTTATTGCAGTATTTTTAAAATACTATCTTATTTTAAAAGTCAACTATATCTTGTTTTTATAAATATTTATAATTTATCTAGTATTTTGAAAATACTAATTTGTTTTAAATATATAATAGTAAAGAGTAAGTATTAGGTTGGCCTGATCGTCGATTTGTATATATTATAGTGACTAGATTATTAATAAGATTTTTATGTTATCTTATGATTTTTAATTGTAACTGATTTTATCCGGCAACATACCAGGGATTTTTAGGTAGGATCATTATCATTAAATAATCTTTAATTAAAACGCTAAAACATGTCCTCTTTGACAAAATTATCAGTGAAAATTCTAAAGATAGAACCATCTGAAAGGTGCTTCATTAGTAATAATCACAATATTATATTTATATTTTAAATTTTTAAATAATAATTTTTAAATTTTATAGATAACCATTTATTGTATAACCTGAATGAAACCATATATTTTATGAAGTATTTTGAGATTGCTGGTCAATACTTGCATTATAACTGTTATTAATACATAGATAATAACCATGCGCACTCTGTCAGTATACCAAACACTTTATATTCCACTGTGGTATTTGACACATTTACATAAGAAATATATCCACAATACCACTGGTGAATGTTCCTCCCTCAACCCACCTCCAACAATCAGCATGCATTCATATCACACTTCTGTGTCACATCATATATTATTGTGGAGGAATATTCTGTTCACATCATAGGACGAGTTTTGTTCAATAATTTTAGAATTACAGTTAACTTTTGTTTTCTAGGTTCTCCTCTCACTGTTACAGTTGTTTCTTTCCCTCAAATTCCACATAATGGGTTTTTCGGTACGAGTCCCACATGTAGGAAGTCACGAAAAAAATGTCTTATCATCTTACAAAGCAATGTCGTGTAGTTTCCTAAAATTGACTGCCATTTTTAATAATCAAATGTTACTTATATAAAATTGAAATATAACATTACGAGTATTATTCGAAAGTGTTTACAGCTGTTGATACAGATTATTAAAAGTTAATTGGTTCAAAATAATTAATCGATATTGATTGATTATATCAATGGTTATGATTAAGTAATATCGTTTGCAAATTTCGATACAAAAAACCGGGTCCGCTTATTGTAACCCTATCCCAAATTAAAAATAGTGGGCGCTTACATTTGCGAAACTGATTATATCAATCATACGCAATATTAATATTTTTTTTTTAAACATTGTCAAAATTTTAAAAACCGTTACTAACATTTGTATTATTGGTGATCTTTTAGTAGAGTACTTTTGAATACGTCTTAAAAGTTGAATATGATGGAATTTGATAACTTTAAATAGTATCTATTAACATGGCAATATATTATACAATATATTATATTATAAGAACTGTTACTCTGTAAAGAAATCTCTCGGTAATATGTGGGTAAAACAAAGTGATAAAATAAGTAGTATTACAAACAAATTCAAACTGAATTTTGAGAGGATCGCGTTGTTAAATTTTAAAGAGCGAGTTTTAATGTAAGTTGTACTTTAATAATTACAGAAAGGCCAATATTTTTTACAGTAATCTTGTGAAATAGTGCAATGGATGAACACTGAACTAGTTCAAGCTGACCAAGCCATTACCTGATTACCTTTTGTGACCTAGTTCCTTCTGAACTCCTTAGTAAAGCATCAGTAAGCCTTCTGATTATTTTAAACTGTGAAGTAACATACTTTTTCTGAACATGTCTATGTTAATATTTAATTTACCTTAAAAATATTTCACGGATTAAAATCACTCGTTCCAGTACATTCAGGTCAAAGGTATATTTCATACAATATAAGTCAATATTGTGATACAAACGAATATATAGGATACTTTTCATTAACTAGTGCTAACAAGCTCAATATCAACGACTATATTTACGAATTTGGAAGCTGCTTCCAGATCTGGTCGATACATAATCTATATAGTCGTTGTAAATTTTAGTCATTTGCATAAATTAAAAATTAATATAGCGCTTGTGCTGAGCACACGTACTGTTGTTTATTTTTTAATCGCTAATAAAATAATAATCTAATTAAATACAAATGCGTTAAAAATACAAAATTTTAAAATCATTATTAGAACACAAACATTTCAAAAATATATCTTTTAAATTATAAAAGCATGAATTGAAGCAAATACACATGTATATTGCCTGGGTGGAAGAATATATGTCCTTAGTACTAAGACAGTGACAGCATAATACGATCTCGTATGACGGGGTCCCATAATAATTTTGAACTTGACGTAAACACGTTTATGGTACGTATTATTTCAGGTTCACTGTTTAAAAAGAATTTCACTGGTCCCAATTTCAAGTTTAGCATGTGAAGAAGTTTTCTAGTTTGCTTAAATAGTATGACAGGCACGCCATATTATATATTTTTTGTATCCTAGATCAAAAAATATGTACATACTCGGTTTGAGCAGCGTACTTTGTTAAAAAAAGTGTTAAAAAAATTTCCGGCCCTTGTAAATCTTCTCCTAGACTAAGTTATCCACGGTGCACTTTTTAACAGATCAATAAAATATTTGTTATTCTGCAAAGTCTACTTTAGTAAAAGATCTCGTAATTCTGGCTTTTTTTATTTCTTTATAGTCTAATAAACTTTGCCGTAGTAGCGATTGCACTATCACACCATCCAAGTAAATTCAAAATCCATAGTTCTAAAATTTCTTCTTCTGCCAAAAATGACATATTTCTGGTATTTTTAATGTACATACAATTCCATAGTAGCGTTTATACTGTTCTCTAATTAAGTAAATTTGTCTAAAGTGTGTAAGTCTTAATTTATACCGTATCACCTTAGGTTTTATATAGTCCTAACGCAATTAATTTTTTTTGTAAAATATATCTTGATATCCGGGAATATGGGGTGAAAGATTATGGAATTTACCTGAAATATTTTGTAATTCTAAAAAAAATTGTGTTGTTTGAGTTTTATAATTCAAATTTAACTGGCCGTAAAATAAATCACACCGAAAGTTTATTACAATAGCCGGAAGTGGTCACTTAATAACTAAAATAGAATTTCAAAAGCTACATACTTATATAGCTTTTTGATCGACGCTATAAGTTAAACTTGGCAATAGGTGTGATTTTATACGGTTGGAAGAAGCCACCTATTAACCGAAGTAGGCATCTCAGATCTACTTTGTATATAATTTTTCTTTGTCAAGACTACAAACAAATTCTACCAAGGCACTGAAAATTTCATAAACTGGAATTACATAAAATATGCTAGAAAGAACGCTTTATGAACAAGTAAGGATTCCTAGACCTATAAATTTGTATTTATTATCCAGGAAACTAGATAGCCTCAGATGAGGCGTTGGGAATATAGACTAAATAATTTGAAAAAGAACGCTTCTTCATAGAGATAAATTTGATATAACGGTCAGTTAAATTTTATGATACTCCAAACCAGAAACACTAAATGATACATACCTGATGTATGCCTACTAAAGTTTGAAAATATCATATATATGTATATATATTATAAGACTTAACGGTTGAAATAATACAGTTAAACTCTATACCATGACGTAATTCATTATTATCTTACAATATCTATCATATAAAAAGTATTTTCCACTGGTTCAGTAGTTAATAATAAATTAAATGTAAACACAATTACAGTAACTAAGACACACAAGCCATTATATTGAGGCGTGTGAAAAGCACTTGTGGCTGTGTAACTCCACCATTGCCTCGATATTCAGTTTGTGTTTGCTCGGTGACAGCCATAGTTCAGTATTACATAACTGAGATTTAAACACCTATTCATATTCCTTTTCTTTCTGTGCGATAAATTATCCAGAACGAAGTGACTTATAAACTTGAAATATTAAACGAACCTTCATTCTGCTCATGTAGGTCTAAAGATATTTAGACTTTTCAAGGTCTGAGCACCAAAAGTGTCAGTTTTCGTTTTCTACGTGTTGTATTTTTTTACATATTCTGTTTTTTTTTTTTAACCGTCAATCTACATGTTGTTCACATAAAAATCGGAACAACAGCACAAAAATGTTTTGAGATATTAGGGTTAAAACTGTGGCTCGATTATTTTTGTCTACTGAAGAAGATGACTGTTGGAGTCATTGGAAGTCCCTGTTACAGGCTGTTGATAGTCTAAACAGTACTTTTCCCTAATCGTTTGGTTTGTAATAGACCGGAACTGAGCTAGCCTATCATTTTATAAACTTGACAGGACAGATATGCAATGCACTTTACCAGCTAACCTGTAGGTTTTGTTCCAAGGACTAGATTGAGCAATCCTAAAATTCTCTGCAATTAAGAATTACCGGTCACCTTTTTGCTTTAAATCACAATCAAGAAAATATTCAACAGCCTTATATGCTACTGACCTTACAAAGGCTTTCAGGATTGCTACGAACCTCATGCTCCTCTCACACCCGTACGCAGCAACATTGCATTACATCCTACATGTATCACTCATCCATGCATAGGCTTCATCAGATGGGCAATGAGGGTCTTTGAGTTTGGTATTGACTTCTGTTTGCACTCTAAATTAATTATCTGCATAAAGGTGAAGAGATTCAGCTCTTCAACTAAATACACAATTCATACAGAGCCATAAATCGGAACCTGGCAATCGAAAAGCGATGTTTTTTACTATTTAGTATTTTTTTAGTTAAAAATAGCTGTATTTTATTACCTTTTTAGCTTATCTCTATTAAAATTCAACAATTAATTACTTCGTGCATGTTTCCTATATCTGAATGCGTTTACTATAATTTATTGGTTTGTTACTTTTCTCACTTTTTCCTTGTTATTTATTATTGTAACAAATCCATTTTGTTTTCTTGTACATTCTGTATCTTGTTTCTTACATGTTTCACTGTTAATTATTTGTAAAATTCTCAGTTTAGATTTAGTTTCTATTCAATAGTTTCACTAGTTATTATATCGACATGTGTTTTTTGTTACTTGTTTTTTAATTTACACTCTTTATAATAAAAGTTTTTTTTTACTTTTAAGTGGTATAAAGCTATTAGGTATATTAATTTTATGTAATTAATATAATTATTTAAAATGTTTTTGTGCATTTAATAGCTTGTCGACCTGATTTTGCAACCAAATTATTATAGACTTTCTTGATATATTTGTACTATCTCTTTAAAGAATCTTTACTATGTTTCCACGTAGGAAAAATGGTTTTTCCGCCAAACATAACGAACTTAATATAAAATCAAAGCTATGAACAGAATGAAACCTTGTGGAAATATCTGTCGAAAAGATTTAAATCCAAGACATTGTGAATTGGAAAATCAATTCGGAAAATCAACTCACCTTGCCCCTATTACCAACCTCGCAATCCTAAAAGTATTGTCACTACGGAAGCAAGAGCTAAGTTACCTAGCGCAAAAAGTATTTACCCACCTTCTTGATCTAAGTGAACGAGGGTGATTTACTCTGCTGATGAAATATTTGTAATATTTATTCAGTCTAAGATTTTATATTATATATCGTTTAATTATATTGTTTTTGGTTTTTCCTGAATTTTAGATTCATAATCTAAGTTATGATTTACATACAGAGACTCGAGTATAAAAACTATTTAAATTAATAATAGTTTATTAGAAGCTTAAACTGTCATATTAGTATACGAAACTTATGGTATAAATTATTCTGATACACTCTCAGATCTGGTTGCTGTGTCTGGAGGTACAAAATTATATTTATCCTTTCCATAGTATGCATCAATTTAGATACATTATTCTGAAGGGCCTAATCAAAGAGGCGTGACGTTACTAAAGCACACACACACACACACACCAAGTAAAGATTTAGGGATTAACTCCGCTGTGTGAAAATATATGTTTTTTTTTACCAGATAAGGCATCCTAATCAAACTTTAAGGTAAACAAAGGATTCTTACCGCATACAAGAGAGTTATTTTTAGACGTAAATGTTTTTCATAAACTGCAGTTTTACTGAATGTTTGGTGCAGCAGCAGATGGTGGATAGAGGAGTCTCATACCAATATCGGCACAGGTGGTACAAATATTTTTCTGCATTACTTTTATGTACTGTGTTACTTCTATATCGTAGTTTTTACTAATAGAATCGTTTAAAAGTTGTATTGATCTCATTAAAACTTTTATTAACATTTTATATGATTTTACTATTTGTGTCGTGATATTTTTTGTTAAATTCAACAGTTCTAGTGTCACAGCATTTACTGTCGTATGTTCATCCAATAATTTCTTTCAGTTTTTTGCCTATTTACGCGCATGCAATGCATAATGAGGAATAAGTGTTATATACCCAGCGTTATAACATGCAAGTAGCCTAGAAAAATACAAAAGCCATGAGCATTATATTTCTTTAGTTACATACTAGTATTTTTCATTTTGACATTAATTATACCGTAATTAGATTGTTAGTTGAAACCTTATAAACTCAAAGAATTAGCTCATATATTAATAAAACATTCTCCTGGAAAACTAGATTATTTCATCTCATTTGCTGAGCGTTTAACTCTCCCACTGTTGGCTTGTAACTGAAATCCGAAATTTCTTTCTACTATTACACGCGATAACTGAAAAATGAGCTCATCTATATATTGAATCATTGAATGGAAATTTAACTTCACTACTTTATACCGACATTGAAAATAGTGAAATCGATTAAATGAAAATCACTCTTCGGGCTAGCATGTTTGGCGCTGTGGGCTGAATGAATCATTCAGATACAATAGCAAACATTCGAATTCCTGTTATAATTTTGAATCGTTCTCATCAGTAATAAGCCTTAAGTAAATGCCTTATATAAACTTGTTTTACGTCCTACTGATACTAAACATATTCTCTACTGACTTATAAATATAATCAACTCGTTTTAAATCACAAAATCAAACTTACCATTGAGGAGCTTGCGGACTGAGTTCATTGATCTTGCTATTTTGTGCGGCTTAATGTTGTAAATAAATGTAATGATAAACTTAATGTGCATCGGAAAAATCTTTTTTATTACTAAGTTAAGAAATTACATGATGATGTTTAGATTTTAATCCAAGTAACAGTGGTTTACACTTTTTACAGAGCTTTGAAAATAATTTGTTTGGGATATTTATTTATTTAAGCTACTAAGTATTAATTAAAGACTTGCGAGTATAACTAAATTTAACTTTCAGATCAGTGTTTATCTATATTCAAATAAAAATACGAATTCGGGAGTAAATTACAACTGTTCAATCGTACATTGCTAATTACAAAGGTTCAAAGGATCAAGTTAGGACTAAATGCAGGAACAGAGTCGGTTCAGTGTGAGGTAATGAGGTATGTAAAATGTGACTCTGGCGCAGAAATAAAGTCAGCCGGATTAGTTCGGACCCTACCGGATTTTCCATAGAATTATTTCCAACAAAAGGAATTCCATCATTGAAGTACACCAATATTAACTAAACTAAAACAAACAAAGCACTACAGCATCCACTAGGCAAAAGTTTTGAAAAAAATGCCAGACTACTGAGTATTAGTTTTCTATGGCACTTAGTCAAATCCCATGGATTGATATTCATGCACTTTCATGGAACCCATTCTTGCTTGTATAGCAATAGATTTTCTTGCAAAATTTAATGTTTACAGATACAATTGTTTTAGAGAACGCCAGCATACAGTTTGGCTATGTAAATGCTCAATCACACAATCATCATTAAAAACGACGTTGTTCACATCATAATATACGACTATTGCTTAAAAAAAGAATTAAACTATGGAGAAATAAATATTATCTTAGAATACAATTTTCCTTAATAGATGATATAGGTAAAAGACATCATGCATCATACATAACAAGAAGTAAGATGTGGGAGATTAACATCACTGTTTTTTTATCGCTTACTTGCCAGGTGAGATCACTAAGGGGTTGTTTTATAGCTTATATTAGTGAAACGCTATTGTCTAAATTATCTACTAATTACTATGTTGTAAGAATTAAATATTTTAATATGTTGTAAGAATTAAATACTTTAAATTTATTACTAGCAACTTCATTATTCTTTTAATTGTTTTAAAATTTTTAAGTGTTTACGGTATTACGCTATAACAAATTTAATCTACTGCATATTAAAGGTTATATAAACGTACCAATTATTCTGTTTCGTTAATCTTCACTGGTTGCCAAAAAGAAAATAATAACTAAAACATATACTTACAGACTTCTAAAGTAGATAGTATTCTAGACATATATGACAAATGTTTTTATTATTTTTCTTAGTAGGAGGAAATGATCATCAAGAAATAAAATTACTGTCAAGTTTCTACACACCCTGCATATACATAACCCACGCTCAGAATAGTAATAAGTAATAAATAAATACTAATTTAACTCTAGTTATTAAAAAGGACGGCTAAATATTTGTAAACTGATTATTATTTAGCTAAATGTGTTTTACCTCTGAACAAAAAAAAAAATCTATGATCTAGGCTTATTAAAACTTGAGCACCAAATAGTGAAAACTTGGGATTAGTTAGGAGAGTCACTGAATTCTATTTAAAACATTTAATTTAAGACTTCTTGTTAAAAGTAAGATGCGTTATGAGGACGTTTTATTTGACGGCTCGTTAAGAATTAAGGTTTATAAAACAGTATCACGTAGGTATCGTAAATATTATAAAGTCAATAACTTCCCTACAATATATAATAATCTCATTCAATTGCAAAACCATTTATAATTTATACGTAATAGCCAAGATATTTTACCTATGAACAAACAAAAAATATCTCAACTCACTCAAAATAAATATAATTCAACCAATAATTATAGAAATTTTAATGAGTCCCTCCTACGAAAATTATTAATCTTTCACAGGTTTTTTGTAACGGCAAAAAGTACTTTTATTCTATTAGGATCTATAATAATACTTTTTTTACATCTAACAACTTCAATTCTCTTTTTATTATATCGCTTAAGTCTTAAAAATGAACTATTTATTCTATATCATTAAAAATATGACAGTAAGACTTCTAAAAATAGGCAAATTAAAATTAAAAATACGATAATTATATCAAAAGAAATATAATATCAATGATAATAATAATAATAACGCCTTTATTGTCGAATGCTTGATAATTAACACTGTTTTACAAAGTAAAAAACTAATATTAAAAACAAAATTAAACATTTAATACAATAAAACGAAATTAAAACCATTAGGGCTAGATATTATGATACAAAGTTAATAATCACGTAAAAAAATGTAAAATTACCTACTGTTATAATACAAAGTTAAAAACCATACTAATATATATTAATGATCGTGTTAAATAAAAAGTGTAATACTATATGGATAACAATAAACATTGGCACTAAAAGTAAATGTGATGCTTACTTTAATTTCATTTAAAACCAGTGCATGTCATTAGTGTTAAAGGATGCATCGGAGTTCATTGTACAATGTACGTCTAAGTTAATTGAACCCTCTCATGTCAAGATGGAAAAGAACCTTAGGAAAATGAAGCTTGCTGTCCTGGCGTGTAGAACGTTCCTTAACCTTATCCCGGACCACAAGTCGTTTATAAAGGTACTCGGTCATTTTAATTGTCAAAGCTTCATGAATTATACAGCATGTCAAAGCCACAAAAACATCATTCATCGAATAAAGAATGGCCATTTCAGGATAACCGGATACATGGTTCTTTTTATGCAAATTTTAAATAAAATACGTGATTTTTAAATTTTGAATTCGCTTATCTTCTTTTTTAATAATGCTGTTGTAATATGCCAGAAAATAACAATGTTACACCGAGATAATAATAGATTTTTAAAATAGGAACTTAGCCACTTCAGGCAACAAGGTACTATATAACACTGCTAACAACATATCAAGATACAAGTTGTTACAAGATAAACATATTTGAGCTAGGGATGTAATCCCTTCACTTGACAGCTGATATTGCTAAATGTCCCCATGTCATGCACCACTAATAACATATCAAGATATAAGTAATGGGGTGATGAACATATCCTTGGAATGTGATCCCGTTGCTTGCCAGCCGCGCTTTCTATGAGATTATTTAAGTGAAAATACACCTCTTACAACATGTCAAGATATAAGCTATTGGGAGCCGTTGTAACGTGAAACTGGCCATAGATTCTATCCAATGAAAGAACGAGTAACCGGAACTAAATCCTAACTGAATCCTAACACAGTTCCTGAATTTAACCCATGCAAAATCTACAGTAAATTAATAATGTAAAGATAAATACTAGTACAAATACAGCTTTTAAATAGATAAATTCTACTTATATTTTTATAATCACACATTGCAGCGGATGTTCTAGAGATTTTGTTCTGATTTTATCAGAAAGTGTTGAAATACATAGTCCTCTATATTATGTTGCTACCTTCATGCTTAGTCAACATCTAGTTTTGGAGCTACATCGAAGTTGCAGATAATGAGAAAACAAACCTATTGATGGCCGTATCACAATGAATTACGAAAAATACAAATTGTGATAAATATTTCCGTATTATCCTCTATTGTTTTTAGTAAACAGCCTTATTCTTGAGTCACGCCTATTATAGGAGATACATCGATTTTACCACTAAAATACTTAGTCTATATGACATATTTTGTTATTTTTCTATAGGTTTATTTTTAAGTATTTGGCCAGTAAAGTGATTTACTCGGAAAATTGGCGTAACCAAACAATGGGAGTTGTAATATGAAAAGGTTACTGTATCTTGACAGTGTATGGACAGTTTTATCAAAATTATTTCGTACCCATCATCCATAACCTATATTTGTATAGTTTTGCCTGTAAACTCGATAAAGCTCCAAAAATAGACTTGGTCCAAAATTAGATTTTGAATATAGTATATTAGACTATGTGTAGAATCTGAATCCATAGTGATTAAATAATCCACTCATAAGTCTTTGCCTGCGAGACCTCCAATAGGTGATTTCTCATATTATCATCAAGATACATATAAATAGTTCTAAAATTACCTGCTTTGGGTAATAATTAAAAAAATATAAAGAAGACTTTGTTGATATAAAATATTTATTGGAATTCTAGTCAAGCAGATGACATGCACTTTGTTTTTTCTATTTTGTATCCCATTTGTACTTGTTCTATTTCTATTTAATTACATATTTTTTTAATTAATATATTTTTTAAATGATTGGTTACATAACTAGGTTAGAAGTAGTTCAAGAAACTGTTAGGAGTAGTGCATGGTCCTGGTTATGATTTGTGTCATAGGATTAGTTATTTTTATGAATTAAATACATGGACAGTTTACACAGCTTATGGAGAGTTAAACAATACCTTAGGATATTATCTCTTTACTTGCATGCTGATATCACTTTGATATTTTATAAGTTGACCAAAGTCATGTACTGCTCACAACATATCAAGATCAATGTCGTGAGGAGATAAACGTAACCTCAGGATGCAATTCTTTTACGTGCCAGCTGAGCTCGCTAAGAGATTGTGTACACGACCCTACATCGCAAACTACTTACACTTTACTTTTAAGAAATGGAACTACTCTTACAAAGAGGTTCTTGCAGCTTTTCAGCATTTAACATTATTTAAAAACATATGTACCACAAAACATGCGACCACTTAATTAAAGAATTCAACATGTATAAATTCAAAACAGAAGACATTTACAATTACAAAGTAAGGTTACAATGTTTGCTTTTTCTAAACAAACAACACGCTTTTAGGACATTGAACACGTTTTGTATCGTAACTTGATTTCTTCTTTCAGTTCACAACTATTTATTTAATTAGTACTTTATATAGATATATATATTCACATGAGTATACTAAGGAAATTAGAATATATCGTATTAAGGTTATGGATTATTGAAGAAAATGTAAAATTGACCCTTATGTATTTTTTTTATTTTTAAAGACTCATTGTTATAAATTGATTACAGACATACAGATTACAACTCAATCCAGTTAAATTAAAATTGTATTTGAGAAGTTCAGTATGGCACGTTTTTTAAGTATACAGTTATATTATAAACTCTCTAGAATAAAATAGCTAAGATACAACAGTAGTTATTAACGTGCAATATACACCTCATGTAGTGCATGCACAATTATATGACGACATAATATAATGTTTCCATGTCTACATGCAAAAGTTCATTAGTGAAGTTTGACAGGGCTGGCATTATCCTTGTATTTATTCTCCCTATTGTATACTGTTTGACATAGAAAGTAACATAAAACATCAAATAAACTTAAAACGTCTAATATATAATTATTATACATATCTCTTATATAAAAACCGTTTGGTAGTAATGTAAATTGATATTACATAATGTGTACATAAATTCTAAAATAACTTACTTCGATATGAAAAAATAATATTTTAAAGAATTTCTAGTTCTGAAATACTTTTAGTCTGTTTTTTATTTATAACATTGATAAATAAATCTCGTTTTTTGTCGAAATAGCACTTTATGTATAATATTCTATTAGGCCTACACCTTTAAATTTATAAAAGCCAATTTGGTGCTAATCCTGTCGCCAGCTATATTTTATAGTGCCCAGATATTTTCAAAGTCTCATACAAATATTATTGACTATTTTAATGTATATATATACACACACACACATATATATATATATACATACACACACACACACACATATATATATTATATATATATATATATATATATTATATATATATATATATATATATACACACATACACACACACACACACACACACACACACACACACACACACACACATATATATATATATATATCCATAGGAACTTGTAAGATAATACTAACAAATCATATTGAATGGATTTCTTAAGGAAATAATAGTATTGTGTACTACCGTCTTGTTAGTCATAAGAAAAATTGTTAACATTACCAAAAGTTAAAAGAACACCACACCACATGTCATAAAACGCTTACCTGAGGTTATATGCTAAATATAAAAATGTATCACGATGACAGAATGTAGTTTATGCAAAAAGAAGTTAACTTGAAAATTACACATCTTAAAACTCATTCTTATAGAATTTATGTTATAATGTGGAGAGTTTCAAGTTTACATATGAAATCTTTCCTCACATTTATTGCCACGTAATATCATCATATCGTAAAATCGTTTTAATTAAACTAAATTCATGTTAGTATTTTAATAATGAAGTATTATAAACCAAGTCAGTATAAAGTAATATTGATATGTTGAGACAGGTAGGTTTAATGTATTAATATGTTAAATGTTTGAAACTCACAAAGGTGAAACTATCACCACAATGGGGTGATAAAAATATCCTAGGAATGCGATCCCGTTACTTGCCAGCCGTGCTTTCTATGAGATTATTTAAGTGCAAATAATACACCTCTTACAACATGTCAATATATAAGTTATTGGGAGCCGATGCAACGTGAAACTGGCCATAGATTCTATCCAATGAAAGAACGAGTAACCGGAACTAAATCCTAACTGAATCCTAACACAGTTCCTGAAGTTAACCCACACAAAATCTACAGTAAATTAATAATGTAAATATAAATACTAGTACAAATACAGCTTTTAAATAGATAAATGCTACTTATATATTTATAATCACACATTGCAGCGGATGTTCTAGAGGTTATACTGATTTTATCAGAAAGTGTTGAAATACATAGTCCTCTATATTATGTTGCTACCTTCATGCTTAGTCAACATCTAGTTTTGGAGCTACAACGAAGTTGCAGATAATGAGAAAACAAACCTATTGATGGCCGTATCTCAACTATGAAAAATACAAATTGTGATAAATATTTCCGTATTATCCTCTATTGTTTTTAGTAACAGCCTTATTCTTGAGTCACGCCTATTATAGGAGATACATCGATTTTACTACTAAAATACTTAGTCTGTATGACATATTTTGTTATTCATCTATAGGTTTATTTTTAAGTATTTGGCCAGTAAAGTAATTTACTCGGAAAATTGGCGTAACCAAACAATGGAAGTTGTAATATAAAAATGTTACTGTATCTTAACAGTTTATGGACAGTTTTATCAAAATTATCTCGCACCCATCATCCATAACCTATATTTGTATAGTATTGCCTGTAAACTCGATAAAGCTCCAAAAATGGACTTGGTATAAAATTAGATTTTGAATATATTATATTAGACTATGTGTAGAATCTAAAGGCATTGTGTTTACATAATCCACTCATAAGTCATTGCCTGCGAAACCTCCAAAAGGTGATTTCTCATATTATCATTAAGATACATTAAGTTCCAAAAGTACCTGTTTTAAAATGTCATAAAACGCTTACCTGAGGTTACATGCTAAATATAAAAATGTATCACAATGACAGAATGTAGTTTATGCCAAAAAGAAGTTAACTTGAAAATTACACATCTTAAAACTCATTCTTGTAGAATTTATGTTATAATGTGGAGAGTTTCAAGTTTACATATGAAATCTTTCCTCACATTTATTGCCACGTAATATCATCATATCGTAAAATCGTTTTAATTAAACTAAATTGAGATTCATGTTAGTATTTTAATAATGAAGTATTATAAACCAAGTCAGTATAAAGTAATATTGATATGTTGAGACAGGTAGGTTTAATGTATTAATATGTTAAATGTTTGAAACTCTCAAAGGTGTATTGTGCTTGCTTAAAATATACTTATTCTTTTTTTTCTTTTTTCCATCATGAATGTCCATAAGACGAATGTAAAAGTATTCGCTTGAGATCAATCAAATGCAGAGACATCAAACTAATTTTCATCCAAAATTTCAAGTCTATTGGGCAGTTATTGTTCGATGTACGGAGTGAACAGAAATACATATAGACAGACAGACAAAAATGAAATTTTCCAGCCACGTGAGTGAATTCTTCAATGAAACAAAGACATTAAGTATTTTAGTATAGTATCTGGAGTTTTCTTGTGGTGGCCTGCTAACTTAACTCCTGGTTCATCTATTTTATTTCTCAAATTTTGAAATAAATTCAACTTTACAATGAAGGTTTTCCATACAATCTGTGTAGTGTGCATTGCCTAGCAACGTAGTGTTTGGTTTGAAATGTTTACACTTTGGAATGCCAGACCCTCTTGCTTGTCTCCAACCCACAAATCTACCTGGAATACAGTTCCGCAAGTTTATACGAGAGATTTCGTTTATATAACTCATATTATAACATGATTTCATTGCACGTTTTTCTTAAATTATAAATTTGTTGAAGTTCGCTTACTTTTTTATTACCACACCTTTTAGTTAATTCGCTCCTACTAAATGTTTATTAAGGTACTATGAATGGGTGTGATAAACCTATTATATATTTTAAGAATATATTAATTATTATACAAACTCATGTGATATAAACTATTTTTTGGTTGAATAAAACGAATATTCCCGTTGTATTTTGTTTTAGCTGCTAATTAATTACACTGATTTCATTGGGATTTACTTATCAGTACGTGTAAAATAGAGGAAATTCTTTACAAGCATAACTTTGTTTTAAAGTAGAATTACTCGTGTATAATTACTTATACGAGGTCCAATCAAAAAGTATCCTACCTTTTTTGGTGCAACGTAAAACTGAAGTTACCTGAAAAAAGCTGGCTTTAATTTTCTTCAAAATAAGCACCCTGAGAAGCAACACAACGATTCCAGCGACATTTCCACTTCTGGAAGCAGTCTTGAAAATCACTTTTCGGCATCGCTATGAGATCAGCCGTCGTTTTTTTCATAATTGCTTCTCGACTTTCACATCTGGTGCCTTTCAATGGTTTTTTGAGGTGGAGGAAGAGCCAAAAATCGCATGGAGCCATATCTGGAGAGTACGGAGGCTGAGGAACTTGCGGAGTGTCGTGTTTCGCCAAAACACTTTGAATGAGCTGGCGCATTGTCGTGGTGTAGCCGCCAATTTTGAGACGCCCACAAGTCAGGTATTTTGCGGCGAATCGCATCTCGGAGACGACGTTTGACACTTAAATAGTACTGTGCATACACAGTTTGACCCTCAGGGGCATATTCATGGTGCACAGCTCCACGGTAGTCGAAAAAAAAACAGTAAGCATCACTTTGATATTGCTTCGAACTTGCCTTGCTTTTTTTGGCCGAGGATCCTGGGGAGATGACTGAAATTTGGTCTCAGGGTCATATCCATAGACCCAACTTTCGTCTCCAGTTATTATCGATGTCAAAAAGTCCGCATCATCCTCACAACATTGCAGCATGTCCTCGGCAACATCCAATCGCTTCTGCTCGTCTGTCAGCAATTTTGGCACAAATTTTGCGGCTACCCGGCGCAATCCCAAGTCATCCGTTAAAATTGCTTCAGCTGATCTGAAACTGACATCTAACTCAGTACTTACTTCCTCCACAGTCATTCGACGATTTTCACAGATCAAAACTTTTGCTTTCTCGATGATTTCCGGAGTTCGACTTGTTTTTGGTCGGCCCGAACGCGCGTCACTTTCTGCCGAGGTTCGACCACTTTTGAAACGGTTATACCAATCTTTAATCTGCGTAACACTCATTGCCTCATTTTAGAATGCTAGCTGAATTTTCCGAATGGTCTCACTTTGTTTTTTCTCCGAGTTTCACGCAAAATTTAATGCAATAACGTTGTTCCACATTTTCCGTTATCTTCAAAGTTAGAGAAAACCGATACGCGCATTTGACTTATCAGTACATACTGACCCGTCTCCGGCGAACCAGTCGGGGGATCAAGATAAGACTTTGTACCTTTCCTTATCATATTAGGACCTATTGTCGCAACAAATCTTATCTCATTATTGGCAGCAGAAGCCGCGATACACGACGAGGTCGGATACTTTTTGATTGGACCTCGTATGTAATGAGTTGTTTGAATTTACAATTGTACGTAATATTTCGACTCTGTAAGACAATATGGCCTATTTTTAAAAGTCATAACTTAAATATTAGCAACCAAAAAAGGTAAAGTCTTCTTATACTTTTTTCCACATTCATGTTATTGTTGTAAGCCTATATACAGAATTTTATCCATAACTTTTCTGTAGTTTGTTATAATTTATTATTTACAGTAGTGGAGTTGGTGGAACAAGAAGAACATTTGCAAATCCAAATGATAAAAATTATAAGAAACCAAATATTTATTAAATTTACAAGGAATTGGAATGATGTAGAAAATTTACGTGAATAATATTGAAACACATTAAGACTTTGATGTCTAGAAAAAAAAACGTAGGGCGAAATATGTACTCCTCTTGTGTTCTGTGCAGTTATGGTTTATTCAGCTGAGCTCAATAAACATCGTCTTAGAAAATAATAGGATATAACAGTCTTAATATTAATAGCAGGTATCAGAACAACACATTGTGCACTTCTTACAACATGAAAAGATAAAAGATGTAGGAGATTAACATCACGGTTTATTGAAATCCCTTTGCTTGCCAGCTGAGATCACTAACGAGTTGTTTGTACATAGCTTATATAAGTGAAACGATCTATCGATTTTTTTTAATGATTATGTTATAGGTATAGGTGTATTTATAATTAATATTAGTACCTTTTAAATTTTAAATTTCTTCAAATAGTTTTGTCTTTACTGTATTAGGCTTTAAAAACACCACCGTACGGTACATAACAGTGACATAAATATATAATACTAATCATACCTATGTGAAGTTATAAAAAAAGTAATGAGGCGTATAGACATAAACTCAGATATATACAGTAAACCGTATACTAGGCATATCTGACAAATTTATATGCAATCTTTCTTAGTTTTAACAGGTGAATAAAATTACGATTGGTACCCGGCATATACGTAAACGGCACGCTAAGAATATGTATAAATAATAAATAAATATATATTTAACTTTTACGATTAAAAAGGGATGCTCAGTATTTAAAAACTGAAGACTATCTAGCTAAAATGTGTTACCTGAGAGCGAAGAAAGAGATGACCCTTGGCTCATGAAAACTTCAGCATCAATGAGCGGAAACTTTGCAGTAGTTAGGAAGAGTCACTCACCTTTACTTAAAACATTTAAGGCGTCTTGTAAAAAGTAAGACGCACAACATTTGAGTAAGTCTTCTTAGAAGTCTCCATAAATCCTTATAAAACAGTATAACGTAGATATCTTAAATCTTCTGATCTTTAATGTACGGTTATTAACATATATACTTCCTTAACTAAAGTATATCTACTGTTTATATTTTAAAGTATTCTACTTCTACACTTATAAGATTATGGAAATATAAAATTCGTCATAATGAATTGAAACTATTTATACCTCCGAGAAGCATTATATCAATATTTTTAGAAAAATCTTTGCTGCAAGAAATTAAAGTATTTAAGAGAACCGTTACGAAAATTTAATTTAGTTTTTAAATACAGGTATGTATGAACAAGATAGGAGATGCATATAGTGACGTACATGTTTTTGGAGTTACAAGGTAAAGTATTAAATTTTTTAGTGGTAATACTTTGAATCAACAGGCGCCTTAGTATTGCTAAATCGCCCGTAAACCAGCAAAACGTTTTGAAGCCGAGTCATTGGCCATACGGTGTGAGATGGATTTGCTTTCTTTTAAATGCGTTAATACGTAAACCTCTTCGTATATTTATTACCGTTGCAATTTATATCAATAAATAATTATAGTATTTATAATATTCATTAGTCTACATATTAAATTTTTTTTGACGAGTCCTGCCACCTAATGTATGAATATATGTTGCCATTATATTTTTTTATATTTTGATGTTAAAATGTAAATCATATCAATAAATAGTGAAGACATACCCACTAAAATCACTTTAAAATTATGTATTATAAGTTGTGATAGTTATAATAAACGTGTTAATATGTCACATGTTTCAATGTTTCCACTAAAATTACTTTAAAATTATGTATTATAAGTTGTGATAGTTATAATAAACGCATTAATATGTCACATGTTTCAATTTTTCTTGTGTGTATTGAGTTTGTTTACAAATTTATTTACTCAGCAATTATTTCGTTGCCATTATTATTACCCATAACACCAATGTAAGTATATTCTTCAATCATACAGGGTCACTTTCACCATTACCCTAACAGAAGTGAAGCTTCATGAGCAATTAAAATGTATATAGGGCAGTCCGTTTCTGGATATCTTGCAGACAGACAGCCAGACATACAGGAAGAAATGAAATATTTTCAGCCCAATGGTTCATACTCTTAACAGAAAAAAAAACAAAATAATATAGTTTCTTGAGTATTATGTTCGCTGGGCTTCTAAGCAAACTGATTTCTCTCATATCTAGAATAATTCTGACTTATTATTCACTTCCAGTTTGCAAAGATAGCCCAAACAATCCGTCTAATGTACGTTGCCTAGCAACTTGTATTTGGTTTGAGATGTTTACTCTTCGGTAATACTAGACTGCTTGATTCCACCCTACAAACCTTCCTGGAATAATTTTACACAGTTTTCTACAGTTATTTTATAATATAATTTAAATGTACGTATACCTCATATCAAAATCTTTGAAAATTTATGGTTTTTTACAACTCCGATAGATAAGGTGAGACAATAATTATTTCAATTTTAAATGATAATAATTTACACTGATTGTGCAGTTTCAATGTCGTTTTTAGGCATTGTATTTGGATGCTACTAGCTTTCATTTAAGTACAAAGATTAAATATGCCCATTGCGTTTGGTTGAGAGTACATGATGACCTTGTGACCTCAGGCATCTAAGTACTGTAAACAAACAGTGGAAAATCATTTACAACGTTCCTCTGCGTATGCATGTTACTTTGGTAGAATAGCAAGTGTCATTATTTATTTCGAATGACAGTCTTGGTTTTAAAATCGTTTGTAATAATTGTGTAAGATAATATACGATACACTTTTAAAACGTTTAATACATAAATTAAATATTGCTAAAACTGTCAAAACCTCAGCAATTGAATCTGGCTGAGATTTTTGAATTCTGGATCAGTATACCCTCTACAACATATTCATGTTAACATTGTACTGATTAATATAAAATTATAATACAACAGATTCAGTACATAACCAAACTTTATTATTAACAAGAGTTGAGTTTAAATACTGGATTTTGCAAATTTTCCCTAATTATTGTGACAAATTATAAAAAAAGAGTATATAACATTTCAACTACTAAGAAACCTTAATTAATAGTATTGTGACATATTACAAATTTGAGTTCTGGTACAACAATTTAAGGCCGGCATTCTATTGATATTAATAATTTCGTCAGATTCTCATCTTATTTGGTGCCGAGAGCTTGTTATGTATTGTGCGCATGCGCTGTGCAATTAATTGTTTGTGCCAATTCATGATCTGTAACTTATAAGAATATATGTTCTTAACTGTAACATATCTATTGAAGAAGAGTAGTAGTTTTAAATAGTTTAAACACTTTGTACCTTACTGGAACTTGCTGTACTCTCTATCCGCAACCACGTTGTGCTTTACAAATATTGGCTTGCTTTATTATCTTATGTCTCACCCATAACATTGTAAGAGTCTATACCGTTTTTTCATTCTAAAGATGTCCTGCAGAGAGATTTACAAAAGACGTCATACAGGAAAGAAAGTTTTACACTACCTTAGCAGACAAAAGGGAATTGTCAGCCTACTAAGTGATAGGATTCAATGGCAATAAGCAGAATTAAACGGTTGGAAATGTATCGTTAGAGAACTCATTCTTGTATGTGTAAAAATAGAGTCTTTTGCAAGTCTACTGATGACCTTTTATAGATATCCTGCTATATGATAGAATCACATTTTTGTTTCTTTCATTAGGTTACATAGCAGTGTTCAAATAATAAAAGGAGGGTTCTAAAACACTAGATTGCGTTTAAATAAAATCTTGTAACCGAGCTTTAAAACAGAAGATCCACTCTATTAGTTTCATTTTTACCCTATAATGGACAAGCTAAAAGTGTTTAAATTGCATATGTCTGTTTATTATTGCTTAAAAATGTGTTTATTTTACCAATTTCAATTTATTTGTTTACGCACAATCACATTTAATAGATTGGGATGTTCCGTAATGGAGATCAATACTGCATACATTGAAATAGAAATACTAAGTCTATAAATCAGTTTACGTTCAAGATATCTTGCATGCATACATACATTTAGGTAGACATATTGACAGAAATTAAAAATTATTTATGCTAGCCCATAACTAATCGGCATTGCGAAAGCTTAGGAAATATTACTGAACTCCCACGGCATGCCCTAAGACAACTATCTATAACCAAACAGTTTAACGAAATAGGGTGATTGACTTATTTTTGAAATTATATAAAACACATGTACTGTGCCATCCTGTAAGTAATCGGCATTGCGAAAGCTTAGAAAAATAATACTGAACTCCCACAGCTTGCCCTAAGTCAACTATCTATAACCAAACAGTTTTAACGGAATAGTTAAAATTTTGAAATTAGATAAAACACATGTAATGTTACTAAGTATCTCATCTAGTTTCAATAACGTAGGATATAGTGCACTTTCAGTCTCCGACAAAAAGAATAATCAACCCACCTGATAAGACATGTTCATTAACATTTACATCAAAACATAAAATAATACTAGACTAATATAAACGAAATAATTTGAAAAAGTCTCCACTGTTAATATTAGTGATAAATATAACCTTAAGATTTTTGTGTTGTGGAAAATTATAACCAGAAGTAATGGATGTAAGACATGAAGTGGATCTTAGAGTGATTCTCTTTGAGTAGACGATGAGAAGCGCTTTCACCGCTTTCCTAATCATCAAAATTGCCCTACTTACCGCCTGCTGTATATAAACTCCACTTAATCCTGCTCGTAGTCTATCGTGTGTATAGTCTTTTCATTAACAAATAATAATCTTTACCTTCATTTTAAGTGTTTAAGTAGTAAACATTTTAATTGCTTTTGCACTGAACACTACGAACAAGCTGAACTGAGGAGTGTTGGATTTTTCTTTATTTTTCAGATTTAATATTTTCCTTTTTATTGGTTATTAGCATTCAAATCATTTATTTTAATGTAAGTCTTTAACGGTAAAGAATTAGAAATATACTGCCTATTTATTTTAGAGAGAATATTCCCGTTGTGAAGTAAACGTAAATTAATTACAAATTATTATCGAAATTTGATAAACATTAATATTAGTTACATAATTTAAATCGTATTATTTTCCGTTAGGCAAAAGGCGATTTATATATCTAAAATCTTAACTGGCAAAAATTACTACACATTTTCAATACATATTTATCCTTATATTAGGTAGGAGGATTGGAAACTCATACCTATAATATGTTGTAGATAGATACATATAGGTAAAAAGTATGAAATAAACACTAAAATAAATTATTAACAATATCAATTAGCTGCTAAACTTTTTTTCTTTGCTTTAGCTTAATTTATCTTTTAAATAGAAAATTGTATGTAAAAATGTAATAATTCCCTCACTTTATAATTCCAGCACTGCTGACGATAGTTGTTTTTTAAGGGAAATCTCTTTCTTAATTTTTTTATTAAACGGGTTGTATTTTTAATTAATTTAAAGTGACTATTGAAACAGTTGTAATATGATTAAAAGTTTCCTTTTAGACATTCCCCAATTTTTACGATTTACTAAATAAATAATTTTTCAGTGTTTTCGATCTATCCAGAAACATGTATTATTTCAACACTGATTAACATTTTTAGATGTAGATGGAATTTGTCATTATTCTGATAGCGAATGTTAAAATAGCCTATGCATTACCTATAATATAGGAAAGATTGTATAATATGTACAGCTTTTTGTGAAATTATTCTTCAAATTTATTTCGTGTTCTTTGTAACATGTTAATTAAGTGACAATATACAAGTTTTTGTAGTGTACAAAATTAACCACTACCGAGTTTTACCATTTATGTTACACTTAAAAAGTAGAAATTTGTATTTCCAAAACAATTTTATAACAGTAAGTTTGTTAATTATAAAGCACAAATTTACAAATAATTTTGTAATTAAAGCTATAAACGTTGGACCATTAGTTAAAATAAATGTTAGCTGTATAATAGAATATTTAAACGTAGTACATCACTTAAAATACGTTACTTATATTGCCTGTAGAACACAATATCCAGTTTATATCTCAATCCGCTCGAACGTTATATCTCAGACAAGGCAACAAACAAGAAGAAACATAACTTTACGATTCGATTGTAAAAGACATATGAGATACCAGATACAATTATACATGTAGCTAAGAAGAGAGTTTCTTTTATTGCTAATATAACTTTAAAAATTAATTCTTAATGAGTAAAAATGAAATTAAAAATGAAACCAAATTTACGATGGTAAAAAAAAATTATTTATTCATTATTAATTTATAGCATTAATTTATTTTACTCAAATTTATTATATTTCAATTTATATTGTTTACCAATTTATTCACTAAATTATGAATAATAGTTTTTTATATGAATTAAATTTAAACTACATCTGAACAAAAGCTTAAGCTACATACTTTTCACGGCCTATTAAATGAAATATAATGGTCGTCAACTAGGCAAAAGTATGAGGGATAATTTCATTCAAATCTTATTATTACTATGCAAAAGAAAAAAAACATTTTTCCTATAAAATATAAGGCCTTTATTATGATTGGTATATATTTGAGTGAATTAAAGAAATTTGATTGTATTATAAACAGTCAAATGCCCCAATAATAGAACAAATTGTTTTAAAAAGGATTAATGATAATGATGATTTAATTTTATAATTTTCTTCCATTTTAGCTTAGCGATTGGCGGTGTATACACACGTACAGCAATCATATTTTTACATAATATCGTGATTTATTTTTATCCTCCATTATAAAATTATAACGATTCTTTTTGCACTTAATAAACAAATAATTTTTCAATGTTATATCTTCATATAAGTGAAATTGTTTTGTCTAATACTATGGCCATTACCATTTTCCATTGGAAATAAATTGTTTTATTATGTATGTCACAGAGTATACCTAGTTCTTGTAACTGAGCATGATGACATATTCTTAATACAATCTATAATAATTGCGGAATTTGTATTATCAAGTGCTCGCCTGATTTAGTTTAAACTTTCCATACATTTTTGAGAAACACCCAAAATTGGATTTGTAGTTTTGGAATGTTCCTACGTATAATTTCACATAGTTGCCTAAGATGATATAATAATTACAAATAAATTCTATAAAAAGTATTATATTTATATTAAACAGGGAATTAATGCAGTAATTTTAATTTTAAATTCAGAATAAAATGGTTAACTAAGCTTTCTGTGATAACTATTTTCAATGCTATTTTTTAAACATAATGTTTAAATAGATGATAAACTATAACTTGCACATTGAACAGAGAACGTTAATATATAACAAGAGCATTTATGGAGGCTTTTTAGGTGCATAACCATTTTTAGAACGATTTTGATCGTTAAAGGCGTCTAAAAACTTCAACTAAATATGTTAACCCAGGACATTTACTCTGTAGGCCTTCATATCTCAACGGAGTGGGCAAGTATTAGGAATCCATTTTTTAAAATACATAGTTACAGACGTATATTACGTTGAGTAATCACCCCATGAATTTTATAGAGTGCTTAGTGTCAAATAATTTATACAGTGTGATGTAGATTTTTAATCAAGTTATCAATTAATAAATATAATTTTCCTTATTGTCTCTAGTAAAATTTACCTACTTTTGTTTGTATTTCAATGATAGAATAATATTAGAGGCTTACTTTTTCAATGAATAGTCTTCTCCTGTATAGTTTGTGCTTATTGTAACTATCACAATGAGTACGTGAGTTGTGATCCGTAATTAGACCATAGTGTTTCGGCGTCATTAGAATAGAATCTGATCTGTGTAATTACTGTGTGCAGTTACGTGAAAACCCGCTGAGCCTCTCTCTGACACATCAGCTCTGGATTTGGTTTCCATTCATCACATTAGATTGACAATCACGAGTAGTCAGAACAATAAACTTGTATGCAGTCTATTGTCTGCTGTTTCGTGGATTTATTAGCGTATGCACCATGGGAGTAATAACGAGTACTGATATTCTATATGCACGTTGTGTTTAACACGTACCATACTGCTTATAAATGTGTTCTAGTGATTGAAATAAGTCTTTCGTAGAAAATTAGTGCAGGTTTTCCTTTCAGACCTATAATATCCTAAACATATCTGAATCCTTAAAATGATTATTAAAAATCTTTAAGTAAAGCGTTTGCTACAAAAGTGTCCAGTAAAACTTAGATTAGAAAATACTGGAATTTGAGCCGATTTTCGACCCTTATGGTAGTAATAATGAATATAGTAAAAAAAGGCTAAGTAAAAATCAAATTAAAAAAAGATCGTTTTTATTTTATATGTTTTAGTCAATGTAATGAAAGAATAACTTACACATTAATCTGGTAAAATTAGTCCTTATGAATCCACTTATACTCGACTTACAATATAAAAGATATTTTACTATTAATATTTTGGGTAG
Organism: Homalodisca vitripennis; assembly: GCF_021130785.1. Classification (NCBI taxonomy): domain Eukaryota; kingdom Metazoa; phylum Arthropoda; class Insecta; order Hemiptera; family Cicadellidae; genus Homalodisca; species Homalodisca vitripennis. The sequence goes on from NC_060213.1 coordinate 40,255,590, forward strand.
AAATACTTTACAGAATATTGTATTATATTCAGGCATATTTCATCATTTATTTTTAACGTAACTCAAGAAAATGAAGATAAAAGCCTTGTTCCAATAAAAAGTTCTGTTAGGATTAGGGATGCGTGTTGATTTCGGTAGTTGCCACCTTAATAACTTAATATCACTATATAAAATAATAAATAAGGTAACAACCCTCACTAACGAAGTAAATTATTTATTAATAATCATACTCTAATAGCCTATTAACTTATATGTGTAATTAAATGGGTTTTGCCTCATATAAATCAATAGAGACCAGTATGTCTATGGCGAACATGATGGGGATATCACGTGAAATCTGCCTTGAGCGATGGCTGAGAACTTTTGATGATGGAGTCATATTTGTGATCTTTTGGAATTGTCTTTAAAAAAAGTTACGCCCTTGGTCGTTGTTATACATTATGCTTGAATGTTCTAACTATAAATGCTTCAAATTACATCTAACATAAATTGGATATTTGACGGTGTAGTAAGGAGGTATTAACCAAAAACACTCCTTATCTTCGTTTTACTTTGTCCTATTGATGAATACTAGGTATTAAGAAGAATTTAATATTAGATTTACGTGCAATATCAGGATAATTTCATTTTATGTAATATGATGCGTTGATGACTGCCTATATATATATATATATATATATATATATATATATATATATATATATATATATATATATATATATACTGCCTATTTATTTCAGGAAGAGAATATTCCCGTTGTGGAGTAAACGTAAATTAATTACAAATTATTATCAAAATTTGATAAACATTATTATTAGTTACATAATTTAAATCGTATTAGTTTACGTTAGTCAAAAGGCAATATATATATCATCACCTATTTATTACTCTATTTATATCACCATATATCGTAATCCCACATTAGTTTTTAAAGTTGTTTAACATGTACATCTAAATGAACTTCTTAGATTCGAGTTAATTGTGTTTATTCTAAAGAAGAATACTGACGTTCCCGAATATATTCCATAAAAAGATCTTTTCGTACATTAACTTTACCATATGGACGAATCAAGATTGAACCGTAGCCTTAGAAAAAAATATTACGAATTCTTACCGTAGCTGTATCTTTAAAATGCGAATGAATCATGGTAAGGACCGTAGCTGTACCATGTAAATTAATATTGAGGTGACAATAGCTTAATTATACGGTCGATTCTTGAGGTGAATGTTGCTTTACAAAATGGATGAAACTTTGGGTTTATTTTTTCAATACCAACTTTTGAATTGCTATCAAAAACCAAAACCCTATATATATATATATATATATATATATATATATATACAAAGTTGCAGTTATCTTGGTGATTAGCGAGCCTATATGTCTCCTGATAATCAAGGTAGCTAGTGTAAAATAAAGATAACGATTAGTGAATTTAAAATATTTTTAGAGATAAAACTCGCTTAGTGTTCTTTGACATTGGAAGTTACATTATCACAGAGTGCTTTAACACTAAACACTCTAAGAAATCACAATCTTTATGGTTGTCTGATTTTTCGTTGACCTCACATATCTAAAAAAACTTGAAACAGACCACCCATTTGCCAAGAGCCCCTAAAACAAGGTTTATAGCAGGGTGTCATGTACTCTCAGGTAACTTCCCCTATGGGCTAAAGTACCATTTGGCTTAGCTCCACAACGATAAGCTTAGACCAATATTTCACCGCCCTCTCTTGATTTATGTTAGACCGGGAGGGTTTTACCCTGAATAAAAAACTTGAACATATGAACCTATGTTTTGATATCGAAATCTGTTTTTAATGTAATTTGCTAATTAAAAAAAGCCCATTACTTGAGTAGCTACAAAACTTAAAATTATGTTCGTTTCTCTGTCCGTCGACACGAAACAAACTGGCCTATTAACTTAAAATTGTTAGGCAACCTATATGAGGAACTCTGAGTAAGATGATGGTGCATGTCATAACGTTTATCTCATGTATTAAGCATAATAGAGCAATACGTACAATTTATGAATTTAATAGTAATATTTGATTTATAAGTAATTTGATACCTGTCGCCCTAAAATGTAATGATATACGTCGTAATAATAGAAGAACGTGGCGATACGAGTACACATGATAATTTCCGCGATGCCCAAGTGATTTATGTTTGTATATGTAGTCTTTATGGTTTATCGTTCTCCTTCTTTCTCGGATGGCTCTGTTCTATTTATTCAAAACTATATTCAAGTTGAGTTATGTAAAATTTGACTTTTTTACTGGGTAAAACTTTGTGCTACACGGATAGTATATCAGATACCTGGAGTTTTGATAGCTTACAGTTAACATGATTATTACTTGTATATTAAAGTTTAAATTAGGGATTCCATTATACAATAGCACTTTCTATATGTTATAATAGTGAAGTATAATTCACCAAGTTCTTGTCTTGTATTTTGTTATTCGCAAATGTTTACTTTTAGTTCTTCTACAGAGATGATGTAGGGGTTAAATTCTGCCTATATAATTCATTATTTTCCCGGGTAATTGTCGTTTAAAATATTAAGGAATCTGTTAATATAAATGCTGAAATATAATGATGGTAAAAATATATCTCACCACATTCTCCTTCAGAATTTTTTATTTTTACAAACGTTCATTTCTAATTCCTGTTTACGATTGTTTTTCAGTTATGTTTGCCAATTATGATTTATGATTTTAATGTATATTATTAAGAGGTTATTGATTGTTGATTTGCAATGACTAGAAAAACTGCGACGCTTAATAGTATAAACGTTGTCCACAGGAAATTTCTGTGTTGTTCATGTTTAAATCACATCAAGTAGGTATATTCTTTAGGAGTTTAATATTCCAATATATTCACTATAAAGGGAAAATGTATACTATATGATGGTTCTTCTTACTTTAATGGATTTGAGTCAAATTGTTCGTTGTATTCCTAAACACTAAATATTCCAGCCAAATAGTACAATAACACTTCGTATTGTATCATAATTTTAATCAATGAATTCTTTAAGCCAAATAATTAAAATAACATTAAATAAAAAAATTAATTGGGTAAGAAAATATACAATTTAATTATGGTTGATGTAAAATTTTTAATAATATGTTTATATCGTACAAAGTTCCATTATACATTTTTATTTTTCACACACAATTTAAAATATGAAACTTGTTAGAACAAAAGTATATTTAAATTAAATACTAAATCAGGTTATTTTTTCGAAGGAGGTCATATTCAAAGTTCAAAGATATAATATTTTTATAATATACAAAATTTACGTTAATGAGTCTAAAATTCATTTGTATTGTTTCTGTACGTTTCTGTAAATTCACCTTATATTTCTGTATGATGAGTCTGAAAACCTAACTATTAACTTCAAGTACATATTTTCTATTTCATATAATAAAAAATAAAAATAAAAAAAGGTTTGAATCTGAGAGAGTATATGTTTGAACTAATTTACTCAAGATTGGTTTTAAGAGTTTTTAACCCACCATGAGTACTCAAAACGATACCAAATCAATAAATAATTATTTTTAAAAAGTGAAAATAACAGTAAAACCACTAAATCTTTTCACGGAATAAAAATATATGACCTTTGTTTAGATTATTGTTCGGTCTCTCAAAGGTATTTCAATAATCAAACATTTTAATGGTTTGTGTTATTACAATATCAATTAAATTCACCTAATAAATACTTAAAATAATAGTTACGGTATGGTATATAATAATAGTATTTATAAAATTATTATAAATCTTCAATTTGTAATAATTCAAATATTTACAAAGTAAATGACAAGAGCAATGTTTTACTGCGTACAGTTGGTGAACAGCAACCAGATGATTTCCCTAATAAATCAGGGTCCTTGTAAGAAATGAAAAAAAAAACTTTAATATCTAAAATACTATGCAATATTATTGGATTTTAAATACATAGTTTCAATACACAGCTATTATGTCATTCGTATATAATATATGATTAATTATTACTAGTTTGAAAATGTATCTTTGAAACTGAAGGCTCCGCAAAATGATCAAATTATACGACAAACCCGAGGCATTTCGCCGATATTTAATCACTACGGCAAACAGCACTTAGTAAATACACAACGTTGTGTACTTGCTTGTTCAAAGGAATGATATTGAGTTACGTTATATTGCTAGAACTCATATGTAGCAGCAATTTGAAATAATTTGGTAACATGTTATTGTTTTTGCCACGTTTTTTACTAAACATAAGTATAAAACCTTACGTATGAACTTATTACAAATTATAAAGAATCATATCTACATACGATATACACAGTCGGTGTATTTTTTTTAAGTAATTTATAAAAAATAAATTTGTGTTGTAATATCGATATCAGATTTAATAATTACATGAATCAAGCAAATAATTGTAAACACAGGTAAACAAATTTTTGATAATAACATGCAAATATTTCTGATGGAGTATATTTTAAATCATTAAAGTAATTGTGAGTGGGAATATATATTTTGAGTATTAAACTAAACTGCAATTCATAAGTACTTAGTTACGTGGTATCAGCAGTTACACATCTAATATTAAGAACTGATTATGTATTAATACACTATATATTTACACGTAACGTACACAAATATTTCTTTAATTGCCTTGGCTCTCATTGCAATAAAACACAGTACATTTTTCGTAAGAATAAGAGTTTTAGTTAAAAATTTCAATCATTTCTAATAACATAAATATAATTAAGAGTATTTATAATAGAAAACTTGCATAAAATGCAGCAGAAGATTCTGGATAAGTTAATCAGTTTTGATATTTTCTACTTAAAGTAAAAGTTAATAGTTTACTGTAATTGTACCGAATTATTTTAAATTCGTTGTATACAATATTTAAGTGAGGTGTGGCTTTATAGACCTAACTCCCCCTCTTAAATAAAGGGATTTTTTATTTTATTTAAGAACATCATTTGTTTAGGCAATCCTAATTTACAACTAATGCAAAATTATAATGCAGATTAAGCATTTTTTTTATTTTCTATAACTTTATTGTTTTTGGTATTAAGTATAAGTTATTAATTTACCACAATTGCAAAAAATAATTAAATTAACTGTATATGAAATTATTTAGAGATTGCTTCATAGACCTAAATCGTCTCTTTAAAAAACGAATTAATTTTATTTTATTACAACAAATGCAAAATGCCTAATACATTATATATATATATATATATATATATATATATATATATATATATATATATACAGTATATTTGGTCTATAGTTATTTACCCTAAAAGTAATATTTTTAGATCAAAAGCTTTTAAAGAAAAAATCCATTCTGTAAATTAAACAGCGAAATACAAAAATACAAGTCAAATATATGCAAAACAGTCATATACACTTTTTTATGTTTTAATTTAATTGTTTATTGTATTTAAAAAAAATTAAGTTGTTAGTACTAAAGAACGAATCACAAAATATTTAAACAATTTATGGTATTTTCCTTTTGTGTTGATGTAAAATTTGTTAAAAACTCTTCATAATTTGTGTTTCATAATAAATTACAAAATATTCAAGGTCATCTCTGAAACATGTCGCGGGAATATTAAAAACTTTAACATTCGAAGTCTCTTATATTAAGCTAGAAATAAAAACCCCCAAGCGATTGATGTAGAGATTACTCTTGGTTCAATAAAAGCCTAATATTTAATTGGAACAATATATAACAGAAAATAATTCATAGTCATCGATTCCTCTCCCTTCACGTGTGCATACAAGTAACATAAGTGTGTAATATTGGCAAGGATAAAATTAGATGTAACAAGTATAATTGCAACAGTTCCCCAAGTACTTTGTGTGATCTTGCGTAAAAATGTATTTCTGAAGAGTTTTAAGTAAAACACTTGAGATAGACTTGTTAATATTATTTTTGCTCACAATAATAATAATACTTTATAACCGTAAGTAAGTTTAGAATTATTATGTTACATAACGGTAACCTGCAATTCCAACTCCAAAACCACATTAATGTAGAACGTAACATAAATGAGAATACAAAAATCCAATCGTGGTAGAGGGAAAATGATTTATGTTCTGGACTCTGAACACCTGTGCAAATTCCACCTGACCACCTTGTCCTGACTGTTTCCTATTCTACTTTATCTAAAGGGTTTCCTGAACTAAATTACTATTTAAGAAGTACATTTGTTTTGGTTTACAAGACCAACCCCTCGCAAATAAAGTACATACATAATAAGTACTAACTTAAGAGTCCAGGTCTTTGAACAGTTTTAATTAAAACGTATAGGACTTGCACTAAATATTATATAAATACAAATGTATATATGCTTTAATATCATCTAGGAACTAAAACGAAGAGAAATGACTTTAGATATGATGCATTGTATCATTAATAATGTATATATATATATATATATATATATATATATATATATATATATATATATATATAAACCGTATGTATAAGAGAGAGAGAACACATATTCTTAGAAAATATATCTTCATAGAATTCAACTTCTGAGATATTCAGACTAAGAAAGAACTATTTAATTGTATTCTGCTTAAATCAGTCCTAAGGGAAGTGCAAAATATCTTTACAAGATATAAAGCCATTGAAAAGTGTAGTGACTCGTAACAAAACAAAGAAGACTTACTATGACAGAAAATCCATCATTTTGAAACTGCCTCACTGTTACAGCAGAATGTTATTTATATTGCATGAAATCCTCATGTTGGTACTTATTTCATATGACTTGAAACTGTTATAACTTCAAATAGCAGATTAAAAATTCCTTCCTTGTGTTTGTGACACGACCTACTGAATAGAGCATGTAATCTGAAGTTCTTACAATGTTAACCTGCTACAAAGCTATTCTATTTACCTACAATAATAATGACAACCATGTTGCCATGTTCATCAGGTATAAATTATGCAGAATACATTTGCACAGGCACATACAATAAGAAAAATATAGCTTTACATAACACTTTACGTAAGCACAATAAAAATAAGCAATTCTAAAGGCGCTTAACCAATAACAATAAGGTAAAGTAAAACAACGCCTTAGCAATAATATTGCAACAGAGTCATCGAGAAACACGTAGCAATAAGCGCAGTACAAGTCTAATTGAAAAATAAATAAACAATTACAATATGAGCCCTAACTTGTGAAGATAATAATATTCTTAAACATGATAATTACAAAATATTAACACATGCTTTGAACTGTGAACCTATTCAACCTACATGTTTTGAACTTCATTTTGGCACAACTATTGACAAAAGAGACCATTTCTGACAGAAAGGGCGAACAAGGTGTCATTACATGGAGATAGCAGCAGATTGGAAACTCTCCTCTTGAAGGCCAGAACACAGTCATCGCAGAGGAAATCGAGCCCCAAAGAAGAATCATTACCCAGTGTGATTATCCTAGGAGGAGAAGAATGGCGTAGGTAACATTTTTTACTAAGGTGTCTTCTGAAAATAATAGTGGAATTTTGTCTAACTAGTAACTCGCAGCCAACAAACAGGATATACTTTATGAATCCTAGATCGTGTTAATGTACAAAAACGTAAATAATAACAACGTTTGTTACATACATTACTGGATTCCGGTGCATATATATTAATTGTTGGTAAAAATTAGCTACTGAGCTAGAAGTACAACTAACTTTTAACACAAATTGTCTTTAAATAATTAAAAAGCAGCATTAAAATAGTTGACATTAAGTGTAATATTAACGTTAAATATAGTGCAACTATTTTGTCAATAAAACAACGCATGTGAAGGCTTTGGAAGGGAGCCAGCTACATGAGCTACTACAGTTTGGAATGAAAATAAAACCCACTGTTACAAAAGTTTAAAATAAATAGATACTATTTTATAATAATAATTTATATATATATATATATATATATATATATATATATATATATATATATTTATATATTGTATAGATATAGATAAAAATTAATATAATGCCCAATATATTTGAAGTTAAAAGACGGTGTTTTCGTCTAAAATTTCATCTTGACGAGAAATCTTGCCAACAGAATAGTTTTCCTTTGTATTTTTATCTTTTTTTGTTACTATTTTCTTAACCATTCAATATAAGCTAGACTAAAATACGATATATTAATTAATGTCAATGTTCAGATCCATTTCAATTTCCGCTTAGTGCAGTGTATGAAATCTGACTCATAGAGTCAACGTCCAACGGAAGAAAGAAAAAGTCCTGGAAGAAGTAGCTCAAAACTAACTATACATCAGAGATACCAACACTACAAAATAAGTGAAATCAAGATGAAGAGGTCTTCTTGTATAAATTATGTGAATATAACTTAAATTTTAAATCTAACCTTATTTTTAGTTAAAGCACTTTGCATTTAAGTAGAATTTTCAGATTAAATTAAACAATAAAATATACTAACAAAGACCAATCTAAAATAAGTCTTTTGTCTTAAAATTGGTATTAAGATTCATTTATTAATTTTAAATTTTTATTACGAACGCCAGAAGAAAAAAAACACTTACTTAACATGAAAAACAAATACAAAATTCAGTTTATTTTCCTGAGCATTTCGTTATTCACTTGTGACTTTCCAGGTAAATTTTTTTAAAGTTTGATACTTATGAAGCATAAAACTTTAAAACAGGGTTATATTTTAACTTACACCTCAAATTTATGTTATAACTTTATTATTTATAGTTTTTAAAACAAAGATTTTTTAATTGTATCAGTAATGTATTAATTATTAGTAAAAGCCTCCTTTTACAAAACCCCAATGTAAACAGTCACCAAACATTGTTGATGTAGTGTCAGTGATGTGGTGATTACACTGGCATTGCTATTTATTTTATACTGGCTTCGCTTCATTTTAACTCGCCAAACGGAAATAACACAAAACTGAGTTCACATATGGTTTGCGGATCGTTTGATAATACCTCGATACTAAATTAATATCCTGTTACGGATTTAGTAAATAAACAATAACTTGTGATTTAAGAAGATGTATAATTATCTAAACGTATCATGTATCTCTGGAATGACACAGTAAGTTTTTGAAACCAGTTTAGAATGATCATAGTAATGGTTGGAACATTTCCTTCGGCGTGTACCTTTCCGTTATCTAAACAAGTAGATGTTTTGAAATCAATTGTATTCCAATTTTAATTCTACAACAGGCCAAACTGATAAACGTTTATTTTGGCTGTCATCACTGTAGTCGGTTTAAATTTTGTGATTTAATGACAAATATATCAACTAACATTTTATTAACATAAATCATTTTATTTCAATGATAAAATAAAATGTTTATATGTACATGCTTAAAATAACATACGAAAATTTCGAAACATGAGAATAAAACGGGATGCGTATATGCCACGAAGTGGGTTTATGCAAAATATTTAAATGTCAAAAAATAGCTAGAAGAAGATCAAACATATTAGATTGCACCTACATTTTACAGAACTAAAATATTTGTTTGAGAAAATAAAGTTCTATATGCTTTATTACTAACTTTTAATAATAACTTTTAACACTTTTAGATTATTAATACAATTTTTAACTGATATACAGGGTGATTCATGAAGTTCTCCCCCCACTTCTACAGCACATTGTACTAGTAAAAATAATGAAAAAATGTTATATAAACATAGGTCCGAAAACGCTTCGTTAGCGAGTTACAGCTAGCGAAAGATTTCGCCTGAATTCCTGGGTAAAGAGTAAAATAAAGCCATACTGAACTTTTGGAAAGGTTAATTAAGTAAGAAATATCGTGGATTCTTATGTATTTGTACCTGATAAAGCTAATAAAATAGGTTTCAGAACGATACCTGTAGTAGTTTTTGAGGGATTCAGGGTTAAATGCAAAAAATTGGGGCACGAAACAATGTTTTTTTTAAGTTTGATGTACAATAACTTTGTTAAATTGGTAATAAATACATAAAATCAGCAAACATTAATTGTAGAGAATTTAATTCTGAGAAAATTGATATAATCAAAGTCTAAAATAAAACAGAAATAAGTACCAAAAAATCGATTTTATTCAGTATAATACATTACTGGCTGTAAAGAAATACCGTACGGTATTTAGTTAAAATAAAATAAAAACAAAATGTTTGTTCCTTAATGATGAGATAAATTGAGCAAACAAGATTAACTGTAAAATAAATTTGTTTGTAAATAAAAATATCATGTTTTATTACTTTGTATTTTTTTAAATGAAAATTTACATCAAATGTTCGAAAATAAATGAAGCAAACATTTTCCCATTATTGTTTACTAATCATCGAAATGCAGTTTTTTGTTTTATTAATTTCTAAGTTGGTAATGCACGAATAACAGCTGATCAACAATGGTATTCTGTACTGTTACGTTAGAACTGTGTATTATTGGTGTTTTGCAAGCTACAGCAGGAGATCGGGTTCTGTGAATCGTGTTATTAAATGCAATCTTTCTGTGAGTTATAATTCGATTGTTTATTCAGCGAAAAAATGACTTACTTATTTATATCAGAGGAATACGCTGATATGGTTTTTATTTTGGGTTACTGTAATGGTAATGCTAGAGCTGCTGTAGAAGAATATGAACTACATTACCCTAATAGGAGGATTCCAAATACCAAAACAATTTCAGGAACTTTTCGTACTCTTCGGGAAACAGGATCACTACCAAGCACTAGAACCAATTATGAACGAGCCGTCCAACTTGATGATGATATTGTTATTAATGCTGTTCATCGCAGTCCAGGTGTAAGTACACGACGTATTTCTAGGCGGATAGGAGTTTCGCAGTCAACGGTGTGGAGGTCACTTAATCGAAACAAATTTTATCCGTTTCATAAGCAATAGGTTCTACATCTACAGCTAGGGTATGGTCCGCTTCGCTTGGAGTTTTGCAACTTTTTGAATATTAATAATCAACTCTACAAGCGTATTTTGTTTACGGATGAGGCACAATTCACTCGGGATGGTGTCAATAACTTGCACAATGAACACTCATGGGCAGAAGAAAAATCCACATGAGGTAGTGGAACAGAACTTTCAACACCGATTTAGCGTCAATGTCTGGTGTGGCCTTTTGCACAATCGGCTGATTGGACCTTTTTATATTACCTGGACGCCTAAATGCTGAGTTCTATTTGCATTTCCTTCAAGAAGAGTTGCCGCAGCTGTTGGAGAATGTTCCTTTACATCTCAGACAAAATTTGTACTTCCAGCATGACGGAGCACCTCCCCACTTTTCACGTGCCGTTTCTGGTTACTTAAATCATCAATTTCCTGGACACTGGATTGGTCATGGAGGGCCTCACCCTTGGCCACCAAGATCACCAGATCTATCTCCATTGGATTATTGCATCTGGGGATGGATGAAAGACATTGTATACAAGACAAAAGTGAATTCTCATGATGAATTAATTGCCCGTATTATGGATTCGGCTGTGCAGATACAGGGAAGTCCTGAAAAATTAAGAAACGCAACAAAAGCAATACACAAACGTGCTGCAAAATGTATTGATAATGATGGCCTCATTTTCGAACATCTATTATAAAAAGGTGCGTACGGTTGGCCCAACCTGATTAATTTTGCTTAAAACTAGTAATGTATTGTACTGAATAAAATCGATTTTTTGGTACTTATTTCTGTTTTATTTTAGACTTTGATTATATTAATTTTCTCAGAATTAAATCCTCTACAATTAATGTTTGTTGATTTTATGTATTTTATTACCAATTTAACAAAGTTATTGTACATCAAACTTAAAAAAACATTGTTTCGTGCCCCAATTTTTTGCATTTAACCCTGAATCCCTCAAAAACTACTACAGGTACAGTTCTGAAACCTATTTTATTAGCTTTATAAGGTAAACGTACATAAGAATCCACGATATTTCTTACTTAATTAACCTTTCCAAAAGTTCAGTATGGCTTTATTTTACTCTCTTTACCCAGGAATTCAGGCGAAATCTTTCGCTAGCTGTAACTCGCTAACGAAGCGTTTTCGGACCTATGTTTATATAACATTTTTTCATTATTTTTACTAGTAAAATGTGCTGTAGAAGTGGGGGGAGAACTTCATGAATCACCCTGTATAAGTGCGTCAAAATCTAAATCAGAGTTTTAGTTTTATGTCAGTCTCATATGAAACGAAATAAATGGGTCTCAATGTTAATGTTTAATTAAAGAGGAAAATATACATTAAACCTGGAATCATTTTTGTTTTTATATAAATGTTCTAATTTAATATAAAATGGGTAAAGTTCTTTTTTGCACACTTTCTCAATATAGGAACTTTTATTTCGAAATAAAACACAACCAACAACAGATAAAATAGCGAGTAAACCAAGGAAGATATATAAGTACACTTTAAGGTAATTTGCCTACTAATTCAAAAATAAAGTTTATTAACTATTTTATTTCTAATGTTCTTTAATTTTTTAATGTTTCTTGAACACGCTAAACTTACGCTTTATTACCATTAGTAGAATTAAGTGCAAAAACACAGTTTATTTTGATATGTAAACTTGAAAGTAATACTATGTTGGACTAATATGTTCAATAACTAGGGTATGATTAATTTTTTTGTTTACGATAGAACCCATCATTCAACTCCCATAAAATTTTTTATGCGATTTCTTATTTCAGATCTCCACTTCGCCTTGTTTGTGAAACACGATTGCTCACAGAAAGAAAAATTTTTTCCCCTAGAGATAATAGCGACTATTTCAATATATAAACTAAACACTGCTTTAAAATTATATATATATTATAAATATACTATGGGGTGGAGTGTTATGTGTTACCTTTTGTAATGACCATGCCGGAATTGTAAGTATTTGTATCATAACAACTAGTAGTATGAACGGATAACACATGTTCTAGGAAGCAGTTTAAGTTAGTTTATATTTAATTTATGTTATAAAGATTAATGTACTAACAATGTGTGTGTATTTTTAAAATTGTACCAGTAACAGAATATGGTAACATGTTATAATTACAGTAAAAGTTCTCTGCCAGATTGCCACATATTGTAGAATCTTTTTCGTCCCCTACTATTACGAGGGGTTGGTTTGTAGTTTCCAGTCAATCATTTTTGGTATAGTAAAGCAGATACGTCGCTTCATTTAGGCAACCCAATGGCTATGAATAGAAGCTATTAGAACAAAAAATAACTAATTTAAACAAGAAAATCCTTATGTGCATGACAGAGTATAGTAAAATTTCTTACAACATTAATTAGTTACGCCTGCCATTTTCAGTGATATCACAATGCTGCGAGCTAGGATGATTCCGTATTATGTTTTTAATAAATCCTAATATTTCCACACACAGTTTCAAAATACAATCTTGTAGAAAATGTAAAGATATCAAGTAATAGATTTATATTAAAACATACGTTTATTTAGTTTTAACACAAAGGAAGATCTTGAATCTAATTTTAAAACATCAGAGATTAGTGACAAGTATTTGGATGCGTAAATATTGAAAAATGATTAAGAAATGTATTCTTAACATGAATAATGAACTACTATGAACGAAATAAATATTTACTTAAAAATATTTAGTGGGTATATTTTCATAAATAACTAATAAATATTATCGTAACATATAATTATTTACGTAACGAATAACTTCTTATGATTATTTGTATGTATAGCGTCCTGCTTCGTAAAAAATATATTCAAAATAAAATAACATCAGATTACGTTTCCAATGTATACCATACAATATAATGGTGCGTGATTTGGTTCCCTATAGTATAAACACCAGTATATTTGTATGTTGAATATACTTGAGAAGCCCCATAATTTGAGAATTTTACGAACCATTTTAATATTCGACTAAAATAATTCATTTATTTTGGCTATAGTTACAATATTATAAAATTGTTTTAATATGACCAATTGTTTTTCAGTTTTTTAAATAATTTGAAATACATCAAACATCTATAAGATAACAAACAAAATATTTTTGCCTATGTTCTAAGCTTCTTAATGTAAAACGCATTTTAATAAATTAATGTCCAATTTGTTTTTTTCGATAACCAACCACGATTTAATACTTGTGAGATACAGGAAAACTTTTCAGTGTTACATCCACATGACCTTTCTAAGCTTTGGACTATCAAAATACTTTCCAACAAGCTTCTTAAACCTGAATAATCCTGAATCGAACTTTCCAGGAAAGTTTGATCTCTACACTGCTCCCGTAGAATATGCAATGTGAGGGAATAATATTAAACATTTTCTTCTCTATTTTATTATCTTCTAGTTCCTTATTTGTATTTCGCAATTTTGTGTAAATTTTTGTAATTTATTCATATTTCTCAAATGTTCTCTAAAATAAATAACCCATGTAATACATATATATCAGTCAAATTATTATCATGTAATTGGTACGTGTTTATAAAATAATTATTTCTCCCTCTTAGTTCTATCCAGGCTCTAATTATCCAAATATGTGACCTACAAAAGACATAATATATAATAAAGTATTTTTTATATATTTTAGTTTTTTATTTGTTTTATTTATAAATTGCGTTGTTTTATAAGTGCAAATTAACATATTTTTTGGAAATAACTTTACATAATTTCTTCACAGAATTAACCATGACGCAACAATTTGTATTGCTGCTGAATAAACATACAGCGTATTCTGCGCATGTATTGATTACATTCTATGCATGTAATATTCAATATAAAACGTACTGTTAAAATTTCCTATCACTATTAAAATTAAAATTGTTGTATGAAAAGATTTAAGTAAGATTATAAATATATGAGTAAGGGGATGATAGTAAAAGTAAGGGTACTTGATCTGGAATGGTTAATGGATGGTATAAAAAAACAATGAGATTCAGGCGTTTGGATCACGAGAAGGAACCTATGTAGAGAGCTGGTAATCCGTATGTGTCTTTTACCCACACCTTCTTTTACAACTGTCACGGCCATTAAGGGATTTGTTTGAGAGGATCTTCGTTTGTGGTACAGTAGCAAGACGATCAGAATTTTAGATAGGCCGAGCGTTAAAGGTGTTGAATATTATGTGTTAAAATCTAATCTTGTATTAGAATGTTCAATTTTAAGAACTAACAACGTAACTGCCTGTTTGGTACCTGGTTATGAACGGGTCTTTAAGAATAAAAGAGCTGATGAATTGGCCAATCTTTACTCAACGTCCAAAATGGAGGGACCTCAACTGTTTTGTGGAATTCCTAGGCGTGAACTCCAAGCATAAAAGAGGGTGAAGGTTGCATCCAGGTCTGAGGATAAGAAAGTTGGTCCTGCAGTAAGCCATTTCCCCAGAGTGACATCTGTCTTATCTACTTAGGTTTCTTCTCGGGTCGTGGATCTGATTGCGTAATAAGGAAGAATTTTTTAAATCGGCTCTGTAGACTGTGATATTATGTAGCATAAGGTGTTTGTTGATCAAATAGTGGATATTGCACCTCAAATGATATTCATTGGAATTAAAATATACGAGTATGTTGCGAATCTATTTAAATTGATGCATTTGCTTGACTACTTTATACGTCATTACCATTATTGCTTCGTCATGTAGAATACGTGGTAGATAAAACTCTCAAGCTCTTAATCCTAAGGGATCTAAGCGTTGCTTCTGGTGGGTGTGATGTGATATTCTGGATGGGTAACGGTAGAAACATAATAAAGAGTATGACACATTCTAAACCTATAAAAGTTAACATAAATATAATAATTTATTGATAAACTGCGCGTTTTGTTTTCTAAATATTCCAATACACTTAAAAGCAACATGCACAAAGGATAAACATAATTAATAACAAGCTCGCCTTAACCTAGCTAATAACTGAATTATTAAGGATATTAACTACCATCTAGTATGGATATTATCGGTCAAATCATGATCACGTTATTTGTATGTTTTCCATAAAAACATTATTTCTTCCCTGTAATTTTGTTTTATTATTTGTATTATTATGCAACATTTGTTTTGTTCTTTTGTTGTACGATATTTACCCCGAAACGCAAACATCGGTATAAATAAAAAAATAATTATTTTGCTTGGTCTTTTATGCAATGAATTTACTAATATCTATCTTGTTTATTTAACAGTTTAACATTTTTCTACTTAAATAGCACGAAACCGGAAATTTTTTGCGTGGAGTGTAAAACACGCAAGAAACTGTTTTATATAACTCTTACAACATGAAACCTGTAGTAGTACCGTATCTTCAGGAAAAAGCCTTTACCATATTCGAAGAGTATTACTAGTTTTATTTAATATTATTAAGGTTATGCAAATATACGTTTATATAGTTACTAGCAGTTGCCC
The DNA here is from genome assembly GCF_021130785.1 of Homalodisca vitripennis. NCBI lineage: Eukaryota > Metazoa > Arthropoda > Insecta > Hemiptera > Cicadellidae > Homalodisca > Homalodisca vitripennis. Next base: position 40,271,937 of record NC_060213.1, read on the forward strand.
GTAGCTTCGCACGCGATTTCATGTTGAACATTACGCTATATTCACGTATTAATTTTCTATCACATTTTAAACACTCCTGAGATAATTCATAGTCGATCCTTCGTGAGCATATTGGGCGCATTATGAAAGTATGTGCTATATTGTATGCCTATAACTTTCGTGGTTTGCTAGGTGTTAATAAGTTATTCAGTACAGTTAGTTTAAATAAATGAATCTAGATAAACTAATTTGATTATTTTTCCATTAAACACTTGGTTTACTAAGAAATAATATTTCCGGTTTTCTTTCAGGACAGATATCGTGATGCACATAGGAAGGAGTTGTTGGAAAGTATTTAAGGCATGTATAATCATGCTATGCTATGTCAAGGAATCTAGCAATGTTGCTGGAATACAATATATAGTTTTTGCATTGTAACGCAGTTATTATAAAATAAACGTTTAAATTTTCTATTTACCGTTAAGTACTTTGCACATTAAAATGATATAGTATATTATTATTGTTTTTTTTGCATGACGTAAAATTAATGGTTAATGGGGTGAGAATCATAACCACACTATCAAGTTTATTGTGAAATCAATAGTGCATTTCGAAGAAGAAATTGTATAAGAGAATTAAAAAATAACTATATGGAAACATTAACCTAGAAAGGTAATAATTTAATAATTACAAATTAAAACTATTACATTATAGTAATATTTTTGTCTAATTTGTGAATGTGTATATATATATACATACAGCAATCTCAAACTTTCAAGTACAATTCCTAATATGTAAGGTGATAATGAAAATTTAAAAAGTAATATACATAAGTATATCCCAAAGTTGTTTATTCTGTCATTAACACTTTAATCCAATTTGTTTACCATAACTCTATACTAATATTAAAACACTATATGTGTATTACTAATAGCTAGCGTTTTTGAATTAAAAATGTAAGCTTCAAATATTTACATTAGTGCATGCTAGATGATCAAATGACGTATAATCAAACGCTAGTAATAATGTATACCGTAGTCTAATTATAAGTTAGACCATTTGTGGACACAGCATCGCCCTTTGCTAATATGTGTGAGTTCATGATTAGCTTTGCACACTAAATTAGTCACTGAAGGAACTCATTTGCATTTCAAATTGTTTTAATTAGTTACAAGAGTAAAAATGTCCTATGGATAAAATAATGCCGAGCAGATTTATTATTTGGCTTTGATGTGAAATAGTTAGGCATTTAGATTATAATGCGTTTCTGACGTTAGCAAGGACAAACTAATAAACATAAACCAAGGATAATTATTATTTACAAACAATCCAAACTAAGCTTTGCTTCATAAACTATGATTTAAACGAAAATCGAGATTGTAAATGTTTGAAATAGGATTCTATAATAAATGGGATGTATTTATTTTGTGACCAACTTAAGAGATTATTAACATTTTATAGAAGTACAATACATGCATATTTTCAATCCATAGAATCGTGTTTAAAATTTTAAATTTTACGGCTGTTTTTCAAGTAAACTTTAATAGTGCTGCTCATACAAAAATTTTAGCTTAATTAAAATTGAAGGTCAAGTCATTAAAATAAAAAATAATGTCAGAAACCTTTTTAAAAGATTACTATTGACATAAATCCACCAAAAGGTATGAAAAAAGACATTGTACGTCACAACCTTTTTAGTTTTTCACTTCTAAACCTGTAAGGTTTTATAATTTATTTGAAAACCCAGAAAACTCTAGCATGATAAAAGACATTGAATACATCCACTAGTAGATCCTGAAATAAAAATTAATTAGGCTCAATATTAAGAAATAGAGCCTAATCGATTTCTCTCGATATTGTCATGATATATTCCGTTTCGGACGAAAAGCGTGTATAACTATATACAGGGTGATTCAAAACTAAACGGCAATCTTTTGGGAGCTTATTCTATAGCTAAAAACAAGTAAAAAAGTTTATATAACCATATGCCCGGAAACGCTTCGTTAGCGAGTTACGCCTAGCGAAAGATTTCGCCCGGATTTCAGAACCCTTGGTGAAGTCAGGCCGTATAAAAATGGTAAAGGTAGTTACAAAGATACAAATACGATTGTTTTTTATGTTTTTATATCTGATAAATTTATTAAAATTCGTCCCAGAGCTGTAAATGCAATACTTTCAGAAATATCTTACGTAAAACACAAGAATTGGTGCAAAGAAATAACACATTTTTGTGTTTAACGTAAGATTACTTCCATAAATGTTAAATAAAGGTCGTTTTTCTTAAACAGATTTGTAGAACATTTAATTCTGAAAAGATTCATGTGAATTACTTAGGAAAAAAATTAATAATAGGTATTGAAATTTAGCTTTATTTAAAAATAAAACAGACGTACAAAAATGCATATTCTTATCTGCATAAAATATTAACTAATGTTTAGGTTGTGAGTAACAGCTGATCATTTATTCAACACTTTTTATCGTCATATTTTCTTTGCAAAGGTTGGCAATATCAGCTGATCAACAATTAAGTTCATGAAGTAATATTTGAATAACCTTTATGGAGGTTTTTGTATTGTGGCGTGTGAAGATTGTATTTTGTGAGATCCTGTAATTATTTGGAAATATTTTATACAAGTGTATAAAATATTTTATTAAATATTTATTTTAAAAATATTTATTAAATATTTTTATAAAAGTGTATGTAATTATCTTAGTAAATAATGGCAGATAATGTAAAATGGTATGTATTCGTTTGAAGAGTATATGGACATGATACTGATTTTACGGCAAAGTTAACAAGAATGGTTTAGCTGCAGTTCAGGAATATCGTGATACTTTTCCACATCGAAGAACACCTGATCGCAAAACATTTGTAGCTGTGGAGAGACGACTTAGAGAAACTGGTAGCTTTAAACCGAAGCGAATAGATACTGGTCGTCAACGTAGCGCAAGGAACTATAATAATGAACAAGCAATAATAAATGCTGTAGAATTATCACCACCAACCACAAGCACCAGACGATTATCACGTCAGTTAAATATTTGCCAGTCAAACGTATGGCGGACACTTCATGAAGCACAGTTGTACCCATTCCATATAACACACGTGTTTCAAGACTTATTAACCGCAAGATCTTAATAAACGGAAGATGTTCTGCCGCTGGTTAAGAAGAAATTGTTTACGACATCAGTATTTTCTTCGGCGTATTCTCGTTACTGATGAATCCTGTTTTACTAGAAATTGTAAATTTTCGTAATACCCATACTTGGGCGTAACGACAACCCACATGAAACTGCGACGAGGCATTTTCAACATACATTTTCAGTCAATGTATGGCTTGGTGTTCTGGGTGATAATTTGATTGGTCCATTTTTCCTCCCTAATCGACTTAATGGAGTAGCGTACTTAAATTTTTTAAGAAACAAACCTGCCCTACCCTCTTGGAAGATATTCCTGTTCAAAACAGAATAAATGCATGGTTTATGCACGACGGAGCACCTCCACATTTTTCTAATGATGTGAAAAACTATTTAAATGATACATGCGGTAGACAATGGATTTGGTCGAAATGGACCAGTAAAATGGCCACCACGTTTCTCCTGACCTCACGCCAGCAGACTTTTTCTTATGGGGTTGGATGAAGTCAATTGTTTATTCAAAACGGATTAACACCATAGAGGAGTTACGTAATCGCATTACAGAGGCGGCAGAAACTATCAAGAATGCTCCAAACGTTATGAAACGCGCTAGAAAAGAGTGGATTCGTCGTGCGAAAACGTGCATTGCTAACCAAACGGAGGACACTTTGAGCAACTATTATAGGTGATTATTACAGTTTTATAAAGGTAAATACATTTTATGTTAATGTTCAGTCCTAGAATAAATGATCAGCTGTTACTCACAACCTAAACAGTTAGTTAATATTGTATGCAGATAAGAATATGCATTTTTTGTGCGTCTGTTTTATTTTTAATAAAGCTAAATTTCAATACCTATTATTAATTTTTTTCCTAAGTAATTCACATGAATCTTTTCAGAATTAAATGTTCTACAAATCTGTTTAAGAAAAACGACCTTTATTTAACATTTATGGAAGTAATCTTACGTTAAACACAAAAATGTGTTTATTTCTTTGCACCAATTCTTGTGTTTTACGTAAGATATTTCTGAAAGTATTGCATTTACAGCTCTGGGACGAATTTTTAATAAATTTATCAGATATAAAAACATAAAAAACAATCGTATTTGTATCTTTGTAACTACCTTTACCATTTTTATACGGCCTGACTTCACCAAGGGTTCTGAAATCCGGGCGAAATCTTTCGCTCGGCGTAACTCGCTAACGAAGCGTTTCCGGGCATATAGTTATATGAACTTTTTCTACTTGTTTTTAGCTATAGAATAAGCTCCCGAGAGATTGCCGTTTAGTTTTGAATCACCCTGTATTATTACAGAACATACCGTAAATTTAAAGTGAGTAAGCTAATAAGTTACTTGTCTATATATACATAATATATGACAGATTATTATTACTAAAACAATTTGATGGAAATTTAAGGTTAAAGAAATATATTTAAAAAAGTTACTATTTGGCCGATATTTTAACCTAAAATATGCTTAAAACAAACCTAGACAGTAATAGTGACCATTTGTAATAAAATCTTCATTATTATTTTAAAAGGTATTAAACTAAACTAATTCAGTAAACACGTGGAAAAGGAAAAAAAATATATCAAAGATTAAGCAAATAAGTGAAAAGAAGTCGAATTGTATCCTTACAATGTATATAATAATTTATACATTATCTTTATATTAATAAATGAAATATTATTATAATGTTTCTATAGAATGTATATAAATAGAAATGAAATCGTTTTATTGTAAACTTACATGGGTTAGGTTGGTTATTATTAGATGAGCATTTAATTATACGTTTCATTAGTCCAAAATTAATAATTTCGAAATATTTTGATCACACACGTTGATAATACATAAATTTACGAATAAGTACTTTAAAAGGATATCGGTTCTTTATATTTTAAACAATCACTACAGTAATGATTAATCAAATGTATGTGTAATAATAATATCAAAACAGTTTCTGTCCCATCCTAAATCATACGTTTCTGTACATATAGGTATCATTAATAACTGGTAATGGAAACTTAAAAGCGTATGCATCTACTTACATTTTCTATAGTTCGTTTTTGTAAATTGTAAGAACTGTTAAACAACTTTAAAATAGAGAAAACAAAGAACTGTATGAATAATAAATCATTTTAAGTACTTTTAAAATTGTTGCGTTAATAATAACTGTATTTCTATCAACGTGCTAGTGTAGAGTTTAATAAAAATACAAATATCAGGTATGACCAACCAATACTAAAAATCGTTTATAGTAATGACTTAGTAAGTGATGGCCAATAACTAATAAGCGATGGCCAATAACTAATAAATATAGGGCTGTGTTTGTTCTCTTTCAATATTGTGATACGTAAAAATTTGCTAGTGCTAGCACTTATTTATTACTAATACTAAGCAAAATAGGTCATCATTAACTAAAGTTAAAATCCTGTTCTAAGGAAAGCTACACAACCATTTAATGGTTTAATCTCCTTATTAGGTGTCCTGCAATAACCGCCCTCTATTGTTGGATTAAGACATTAATGAATATGCATGTGTTTATCAGGTCGTATTTTACAATGTAGATACCATGAACTATGTACTTGTACATTTTGTGAATTAAGGTCAATAAATATACAGTTTTGGGCAAATTAACTATTAGTGGTTGTATGTTAATAAAAGAAACGTAAGAAGTCAATAAACATTTTCAGTATTTGTAATTAATAATTGTTGTATAAAAATAATCTTTAGAAGACTATTTAACTTACAATTTAGCCTTATTAATAAAGTAATAACTACTTATAACATTCGCAATACTTTCTGTTCTTAATAAATCTTCTTTAAACTTATATTATTAGTCCTAAATCCCGTTTTATACTTATAATTTGCATTAGTTACAAATATTTTTTTCATTAATATATAAATAAGACCTACCTTATATTTCAAAGAGAATTGGTCGTAATTTTAGATTAAATTTAATATTACAACTACAATTAATATAAATCTTGTTTTTATATATGAATTTTAATATTGACAGAAAAAAGTAAATTGTGAAACCTGTCATACCTTTAAAATTGTGCAACCCAAGTAAATTAAATAAAGCAGTAGTTATGTGCTAACACCTGGAAGATTTTAAATACTCGGACGCTATATCGTTTAAATATCATTAGAATACTGTTACTAAATATGGTTTCCAAAAATAATTAGAAAACTTCAAGCCAAAGCAATATTCGTTTGTAGTGAAACAATAAATTCCTTAGAAATATTTTAAAGACAAACACACTTAAAGTCATGGTTACTTAAACAATCAAAAAATTAAATAGAATGTGTCAATACTACTATAAACAAGGTAGGACAACTCTATACCACGCGTACCTACCCTAATAGCTTTTTAGATACAGCAAAAACAAAAAAACTGTTAAAAAAAATTTGGCTTAAAGTAACAACTCAAAGTAACAATGGTCGCATAGAAATAGTCTCATTTAGAATTTGTATTCCAAGGCTAAATTTTACAAACCAATAGTGGTATATGTGAAAACACAAGCCTAAACAATTCATCCTTAGAGGAAATTATTTCAATTAAAATATGTACACATTTTTATTTAATTTAAATAAAATAATTTCATTTCCCCGGTACATAACGTAATAAATTTTTCATTTATTATTTCGCTTGCACACACAATTATCTGTATTATAGTGATATGATTTGTATTTGATGTATTACTGCTACTGACTCTATTAACATTAACTCCTTAAAAGATCACACATCTCCCCCCCCACCCCCCCCCCCCCCCACCCCCCCCCCCCCCCACCCCCCCCCCCCCCCACCCCCCCCCCCCCCCACCCCCCCCCCCCCCCACCCCCCCCCCACCCTACATCCCTTAGGTTCTTTTTGAACATGTTGTTTTTCCAAGTGCACATAGAAAGGAACTCCTAAGGTCAAGGCGGTTCACTACGTTGTCCCTTGAGAAAGTGAACACCGCTTTATGTAAGTTCAAATATTATGCCTTACTGAATACGTGCTGCATTGTTAGCATCAACCCCGGAACAATAAGAAGTTCACATGCTTTGGCAATATAATATAAATTTTCTAAATTACTGTGGTCCTCCAGACTTTTAATATTATATTAACAATAATTTAAAAACAAAATAATAAGTATTATATGCATGATAAATAAGGTTTATTTTCTTGATGAAGTGTTAGAAAGCCCATTATCTTGACTAGTAAGCACAAAATTGTATTTCTATCTGTCTGTTAGTATATACGTACAATATGTAAAAAAACAAACTTGATATAAAGCCTGCTCACGTCTTGCATCAAGCTTCATTTCTAATACAGGCATTTCTATGAAGGCTCGTGTTACTTCACGGATTTAACTGAGAATTAGTGAATATTTACAATCCTCTTAAGGGGCAATTATGATGGCAACTAGAAAATAGCACAGAGTCGAACAAGTCTGTTGATAACAAATTAAGGTACGGTCAATACGAGATTTGAACATGTAACTTATTAACATATATAGCCTAATGATTCTCCAACACATTTTTACATTATGCTTGGTGAATTGGTGTGCAGGCCTTTAATTATTTAGGACACTCAGAATAGTGTGTATAAACTTATTAATAAGGCCATTTTCTTATCTTAATTGTTATTATAATTATAAATGCTTTAATTCGTATGCTGACTGTCAATAATAAAAATTATTATTATTGTGTTAATAACATGAGGTTTATATCAATTGAAGTTCAAAATTAATTTACGCAAAGATATGATCTTATGTATGTATGTTTAAATGTAACACAAGGAAAATAACGATATAGTATCAACGTTTGATTGGTGGACAATATAATTACACTCTATAAAACACATTAATTACCCTGATTTAAGCAACATGGTTTATAGCATTTACAAAGTTACACCACATTACACGCAATTATGTTAATTAGCTCAATAAACGGAGATTCTAGGATTCAAGTGAATAGCAAATGTGGGTTAGTAATTATACCGAGCTATAGGTTACATTGAGTGAGTTAAATAGTAATGATAGTGTTAGGTAAGCTGTGTGCTTACGTGATTACATACATTAATAATTATATTGTACTTGTTACCTAAGTATGGTTACATGAGGAAGCTTTTATTTAATGATATAGTTTTATCAGATAATTGTTACTTGAGTTTTACATAATATTATATTCTTTATTATATCAGTTAAGTTATCTAAGTACTACATTATATAAAAATTCCATTTTCCTTGTGGACAGTTATTGATTTCATACCGGGTAGAATACAAATTATAACAAAATATCCTATGACAAGAGGGGGCAGACCTATATCTGTGTAAAACTTTCATCTTCATTTTGCCAGGACAGATATCGTGATACAAGAAGTAAGGAGATTTTAGGAAGAATTCGAGCCATACACAATCAGGTAATTATGTTAATTATTAAGGAATCTTTGCCCAGTTGAGATAAATGTACACTAAGGTTATTGAATAATAAATGGCTAATAACTAGGACTAACAAAACAGTAACAAGCATATTATAGTTATTTTGGTAATGTTGTATTAGGACTTTCAATTACTCAAATCCAATGGTCCAGGGACCAATTAGTTGATAGGCAATAAATAAGAAACACATCATAATTTTACGTGAAGTCAATAGAATAATTTACAAGGTAAAACTAACTACACATCAGTCCTGGAGGTTTTAGTATGGGTTTAAATATAAGGGTGTATAAAAAGTGTTAAAGATACTAAACAATATTTTTTCTTCAATCTTATTTTTGTTTCTTTATAAAGCAAAAAAACTTATTCAAAAGTAGGTTACTAAGATATTGTATTGCATATCGTGAAAGAAATAACACGATAGAAATAAAGTAGTAAAATATTTTTCAACATTAATAAACTTATATTATACATTGGCCATGAATTATTTAACATTATTACAATATTGTACTATTTATATTTAAAATAATTGACTACTGAACATACCACATAATTACAGTGGTTATGTACTCTCCGGAGCCTACAAAACCATCTTTAAAAAAACCCAGGCAGATTAGTAGGCCTTTGTTATTTTACATAGATTCTAAACTTAATATTTGCTACATGAGCCAAGCATAATTGAGTCAACAATTAAAAAAAATTCACTAATTAATCTACGATAACTTACGTGAATATGAGTACATAGACCCATTTATATTTTTTCTGGATTAAATAGAAGTATATTAAAAAAAACATGTTTTGCATAAAAACATCTTGGTGTTAACTTGTTCGTTCTAGGTTAGTTATTTAGTTTCGCAAGTTAGATATAAAACGAGTATATGATTTAATTTTGTAGTAAAATCCGATAAAACATAAATTAAAATAGTTTTGTAACATAAATTTATAACAGATTCTAATTTCATTTATATTTAAAGAGATTTCTTTAAAAATATTGTTCCTATGTTTACATAATTTTGCCATTTTACCTCTGTGTATAAAGCTACTTATGTGTAAGAATTCGGAAATCACATAATAATTCAAAAAGTTCATAAGATAATTTTAAAAGACTGATAGCTTTTGCATGGTTCATATACGATTTCTAGCAATGCATGTTTGTTTCACAGTACCTGATCACAGTTTATGGTAACTTCAAAGAGCCAATATTAATTTTGTAACAAAATAAGTAAACATTTTATCTAATCACGCATTTGGCACACGTTCTTTTGCGTTCCGTAGGATATAAAGAATATCATGAGATAATTTAAGTTTAGTAAAAAATACTTGAATAAACGCTCTCTTTAAAATCTTAAATCATTACAAGACAATCATCAGCGTTCTCAAAAAATCTGTCTATGCTCTAATAGTAAAAATTAATTCCCATCTGCCCTAAAGTCAACCAATCTTATTTTTTCAATATAGCAGTGGTAACCTTATTGATTTTCTATAAACTTGAGTATAACAATTAACTTAAAACTATGTTTAATGGCAATATAGTCCACATAACTGTCAGAAATTGTATTCAAAACACAAGATAAAATAATTTAAAGGTTTTTGATTGTTTTTCTCCAAATCGGTTTTAGATTTGAACCGATATTTCGTAATTAAAAATACCAACGTTCTCTCTTGATAAAATGCAAAAATCTCATTAATAATTAAATAAATTATGTTTAAACCTTTACATGATCAAATATTGTCACATTTTTTAATACAAAGATAAAAATTAGTACTGATTCTTTTTAAATACATGAGACATATATTATAGCACTAAACTTAACTAGGAACTTATTAATTTCCATTTGTAGCTGGCTGGATGTTTAGGTACTCAATTATTCACGTTTCCAATAAAAACTAATGTCTTATGAGCAACAATTTAGTATAGTAAACTAACCTTAGAGGTCATGACTTTCGCAATGTTTTTGCAAATTTTACAGTATTAATTTATAACGACTTGGATTGTTGATATTAATATTCCAGAGTATTAATATTTAAATCATGAATAATACATCCAAGACGATATAAAATATTTTTTGATTAGTAAAGATCCTAGTGCATATTAAGTACAATGTATTACTAAATTTGTTAACTATTAAATTATTATCTGGTTTGTCTAAAATAAAAATCTCAGTTCTAAATAAAAAAACAATGAATTTATTTTTAACTGGCAAATTAATAAGTTCAACGTTTTCAGAATTTTTATCACTCTATTTTCCACAAAGAATTGACAAACCGTTTAGTAAATTTAAAAATTCCTTTGGCAAGAAATAAAAATATTAATCAAATATATCAAAATAAAAATCAGGAGCTCTCTTCTAAAATAAAAATAATAAAGTTTTAAAATAAAAATGAAATACCACTTGGAAGTAACTAAAATTAAAAATGTTCACTTCTAAGTTCACTCAAAATTCAAAATAAAAATTTAAACTTCTCTTTACACTATTTGAACCATAACTTTTAAGTCAATTCAGATTACAACTCTCTCTCTAACAATTATTTAAAGTTCAATTAATTTTCACAATAAAACAGTTCCAGTTAAATATTAATAAATTTACTACTTTTCCCAAATCTCAATTAAAGTTATTAATAAAGTTCAATTTTAATTCACTTTCACTTGCAAGGATGAACCAAATGTTAACTTGTACTATTCTATTTATGCTCTATTGTTCTTCAAGAATAAGTTATTCAGAATGCGTAGTTTCTTTGAATTTAATTTTTCCTCAAAATCACTCGCGGAAAATTTAAGAAATACGGCGCACTGCAATTAACTTTACTCACGAAAAAAAACCAAAAGAAGGGCGAAAAATTATGAGCGGGCGCTTAAATACTTCCCTTTCCAATCAACTTTGCAGGACATCCGTGGTGCTCTCTCATTGGTCCAGCTGTATCAAAACCAGGAGAACCTGCCTTCCTAACAATTTAAAACTACCAGTACAAACTTGCCAAAGGATTACATGTTCTCCCATGTCTACGCTTCATATTCCTGGGAAGAAAAATAAAAAGAGGAAATAGATTCAAACAAATACATAAGCCATGTAGAAAAAAACTGAGAGGCGAATACGTTTTAAAGTAAAAATACGTATATAAAAATATTAATGAGACGAAATCTATTGATATGTAAAATCAAGTCTTGTATACCTCTACCCTAACAATAGTCTGCTATTCGAGGGTTTTTTAAAAAACTCGCTACCTGAATTTCAATGAATACTAAATTTGAAAAATAATAGAAGTAGAAAAAAACTTTGGTATATACACGGAACAGAATAAACAAACATATTATTTATTTTTACTCTACCTCAATCCTGAAATTGCAACTCTGTCAGAAAATCCGCAATATCCCTGCCGGATATCTCCCTTCCCACCACCTTCCGACACACAATCAGGTGGTATTCACATCACACTCAAGGGCTCTTGTGTCACTTGCGAAGCGTATTATCATATTTTGTGTGTAGAGGTGTTCTGTCACCATAAAATACATACGTTATTATCAGGTTTTCCAAGAGTACATGAGTTAGCCAAAACGGATATTATTCTAAGGAATTGTGATCAAAATGAAAAGTAAAATGTTCACATACTAAAACATATTTAGCAGAATAAATTATTTATTCTAGGAAATAAGGTTGTAATAGATCTATACAAAGCCTAAACCCAAACCAACAGCAGCTACGTGAGGTAAATATACACAATAGCTATGTCAACTTCGGCTAATTCCGTATTGTTCTGCTTTTGAATTGTTTCCAGAAGTACATTTGCAAAGCTGTTCCTGAGTCTTATCGAGCTGGCGATATTCGCTCCTTGTTTCCAAGCAGATTTGAGCATGTGTCCGTAAATAATTAACTTGACCATTATATTGCTTGGTCACAAAAGGTAATGTTGTATACTAAGACATTAATGTCTAAGTTTGTCACCTAGCTGCGTCTTTTGTTAAACAATTATATCATTAAATAGAATAAAGGTATCAATAATTATATTGATAATCCCAGTACGTCCTATTCTCTGAAAAGTTTCAAAATTATAGTACAGCTTTCAAAATGGCGGTCATGTTAAGAATCAAAAGTGGAAGACTTTTCTATTTAAAATTTTGGAATTTAATGCAATGCGAGCTAAGTTTAGAAAACCATTTTAATAACAAGTTTATGTCTCTATTATATATAATAAGGGAGTAGTAAAATTTTACTGAGCACTTTATAAAATACACAAACATGTCAATAAAGTTATTAATATTGTTTAATTAAAGATTAATCATCAATTAAATATGTCATTAACAGCTGCCATAACCTTCATATAGTTGTTTTTATTCAAGCTGTTAAGAAATTGTTTTTCTTGCATTAGATGTGTTATAAGTTATATTTCCGACAATTACTTTTATTATCGTGATTTTAGTGATTTGTGGCCTACCTCGGACGAAGGTGAAATTTCTCTGTGTAATTCTCTGTATCATTTCCAATGGTGAAGTGTAGCATGTTTGGTGATTATTGTAAGATAACTAAATCAAGCAACGTCGAGCATGTTTGCTGCTTAGATGGATGACCTCTGAGCGACCCTGTCCTTGGAAGCAGCCCGGTTTTCCTGTGTTAATTGTTAGACAGAGCTCCTTAACCCTTTTAGCCCCCGGCGTCCGCTATATCGGACAGAGGTGGTCTAGCTAAAATGCCCAACGTCCGATATACCGGACGTCTCGAGAATTTAATGTAGCTGGCTAATAATATGTCCAAATGCCATCAGTTTCGGTATAGTAGTCGGTGAAGAAACGGGCTACATGCAAAAACAATAAACCTTCCAATTGGCATCGTATTTCGTCGTCATTGAGCGTAGTTTATTTGTCGATGTCAGTTGTCAGACGACTTCAGTTGCATTGTTGTTGTATGCTGACTTATAACCTCAATTAGTTTGCGTAATTGAAAGCTGTTGTTTTTTCGTGTGATTTATTGTATTATTAGTAAAAAAACATGAGTAAACGTCGTAGAGAAAAGTTACCAGTGAGTGAAAACACTTTGATAAACACTGGTACTTTGGGATTATACCGACCACACCCATACATGAATCGTTATTTGACATTTTGCTTCTACTGATTACTAGATTAGCGTTTAGAACAATATTTCGTCAATATAAAACAGGAATTGTCTTATCGCAAACCCCTCCCCATCCTCAGACAGAGGTCAAAGTCGAGCGGTCTAGTAGATAAGTGATTGCAGAGTCCCGCCGCGCGGCCTGCCGTAATCGGGATTCTCGAGAAAGATAAGATAACAGCGACAAAAATACCGATCACAATACCTGGAAATGCTTGTTGATTAATGGAAATGTTAGTTCTGTTACTCAACTACATCGTTTTATAACGTTCTAAGTTCATTGAAAAAGGTTTAAGCGTTGGGGGCATATAACGGAATCTGACCCCATTCCCAAAGTACCATAAAATGTATATATTGTAAATATTATTTCTTTTACTTTTTTGAAAAATTAAACAAGTTTTAGTCTTACAAACCATTACAATTAGTTTGTGTTATTTTACAATTGTTATTATTTCAAAAGTGCAAAAACAAGTAAACATATCTGTATACTTCTACTGAAGTGTATGTGGAAATATATGAAGAAGTGCTTATGCAGCAATACAATTAATTGGATATATCTCCTGCATTTATTAAGGAAAGTTCTTAAAATTTTGTGTGTGTAGTAAGAAATATGTGTACAACAAAATTGCTTCATTTTTTCAGGGGCTACAATTTTTTTTTCTACCGTTTATGTATGTCCAAACTATAAAAAAATAAAAAAAATAAAAAAAATTTTATGTATAAATACGCTAAAAAAAACTAATCATTCTGTAAAAGTACTTTTTAACTATTACATCTAATAGTACACTTATTTGTGAACAATTTAAAACAAAAACCTAAAAATTATCTTCAAAAATAAGAAAACTAGATGAATTTTCCCTCAATTCTGCACTACGGTCCCTTATCGCCATGGGCTTTCTGGCAAGTCCATGGAAAAATGGCTGGGGTTAAAAGGGTTAACCCAATTTTGACCTTCGAAAATTAGACAATCTTTACCATTTGTGACTTTTAATACGATAACTAATTACAGAAAAAAACTAAGTAATAGAATACGTGTTCTTTCCGTGATCCTTAGGTAAATAAAATCCATTTCTTTCCTTCTTTATAAGCGGAAACAAAGACGTATAAGGATATAAATACATCATAGCATTACTTATACAGTTCACTACTGTAGAATATTAGCCAACCTTAACATTATTGTGCATTGTTTTTTTAGGTAATACTTTGATTTCCCAAAACACAATAATGACTATATTCGGCAAAATTATACTATATATTTTTGTTTTATTGTTTTTGCTTTTGTTTCTGCTTATGTTTATGTTAATTAGATATAACTGCAACACCTTTGGCTTTGGTTTTGGTCCACATTAAATAACTAAACCCTAATTATTTTTTCCGTTAATATTTAGTTAAATAAACAGTTATTATTACATGTTTCAGCACATTTAAGAAGAAACAATAGAAATTGCGCACGTCATGGACGCTCAGTACTTGGTTATTATTTATAAAACTTTTGAGCGCTCTTGCCCCTACATCACTTAGGTTCTTTTTGAACAGTTGTTTTTCCAAGTGCCATAGAAATGGAACTCCAAGGTCAAGCGGTTCACTACGTGTCCCTTGAGAAAGTGGACACCGCTTATGTAAGTTCAAATATTATGACTTACTGAATACGTGCTGCTTTGTTAGCATCAACCCCGGAACAATAAAAGTCACATGCTTTGGCAATTATATAAATTTTCTAAATTACTGTGGTCTCAGACTTTTAATATTATATTAACAATAATTTAAACAAAATAATAAGTATTATATGTATGATAAATAAGTTTATTTTCTGGCTGAGTGTTAGAAAAACAATATCTTGACGATTAAGCAAAAATTGTATTTCTATCTGTCTGTTAGTATATACGTACGATATGTAAAAAACAAACTGACATAAAGCCTTCACGTCTTGCATCAAGCTTCATTTCTATAGAGGCATTTCGATGAAGGCTCATGTTACTTCACAGGATTTAACTGAGCATTAGTGAATATTTACAATGGTCTTAAGGGCAATTATGATGGCAACTAGAAAATAGCACAGTGAACAAGTCTGTGTACAAATTAAGTACGTCAATACGAGATTTGAACATGTAACTTATTAACATATATAGCCTAATGATCTCAACACATTTTATATTATTCTTGGTGAATTGGTGTGCAGGGCTTTATTATTTAGACACTCAGGTATTTGTAGGGTATATAAACTTATTAATAAGGCCATTTTTTATCTAATTGTTATTATAATTATAAATGCTTTAATTCGTATCTGACTGTCAATAATAAAATTATTATTATTGTGTTAATAACATGAGTTTTATCTATCAATTGCAGTTCAAAATTAATTTACGCAAAGATATGACATATTTATGTATGTTTAAAGTACACAAGGAAAATAACGATATAATATCAACGTTTGATTGGTGGACAACATAATTACACTCTATAACCTTAATTACCCTGATTTAAGCAACATGGTTTATAGCATTACAAAGTTACCACATTACACGCAATTATGTTAATTAGCTCAATAACGGAGATTCTAGGATCAAGTGAATAGCAAATAGGGTTAGTAATTATATGAGATATGGTTACATTGATTGTTAAATAGTAATGATAGTGTAACGTAAGCTGTGGTTACTTGATTACATACATTAATAATTATATTGTTACCTAAGTATGGTTACATGAGGAATTTTTATTAATGATATAGTTTTATCAGATATTGTTACTTGAGTTTTACATAATATTATTTTATTATATCAGTTAAGTTAACTAAGTACTACATTATATAAAAATTCCATTTTTCCTTGTGACAGGTATTGATTCATACCGGGTAGAATACAAATTATAACAAAATATCCTATGACAAGAGGGGCAGACCTATATCTGTGTAAAACTTCATCTTCATTTGCCAGGACAGATATCGTGATACAGGAAGTAAGGAGATTTTAGGAAGAATTCGAGCCATACACAATCAGGTAATTATGTTAATTATTAAGGAATCTTTGCCAGTTGAGATAAATGTACACTAAGGTTATTGAATAATAAATGGCTAATAACTAGGACTAACAAAACAGTAACAAGCATATTATAGTTTTTTTGGTAATGTTGTATTAGACATTCAATTACTCAAATCCAATGGTCCAGGGACCAATTAGTTGATAGGTATTAAATAAGAACACATCATAATTTTACGTGAAGTCAATAGAATAATTTACAAGGAATAACTAACTAAGCATCAGTCCTGGAGGTTTTAGTATGGGTTTAAATATAAGGGTGTATAAAAAGTGTTAAAGATACTAAAAAATATTTTTTCTTCAATCTTATTTTTGTTTCTTTATAAAGCAAAAACTTATTCAAAAGTAGATTACTAAGATATTGTATTGCATATCGTGAAAGAAATAACATGACAGAAATAAACTAGTAAAAAATTTTCAACATTAATAAACTTATATTAAAATTGGCCATGAATTATTGAACATTATTACAATGAATGAATGAATGAATGAATGAATGAATGTTTATTCCATCAACTGTACATGAAATACACTTGAAATTAATGACAATAGTAAAGAACTAAACAGAATTGTTTTGAAAACAATAGTTTACTAGTTATCTAGCTAAGATATTACTTAAATAATTAATAAGGAATAAAGCCTGCATGGGCATTCAGCCTGTGCGCAGGCTTCAGTTGATCGTCCGCCACGATAACTTAACATGAATCTTTAACTTGATATCTTTAATAGCATTTAATAAATAGAATGTGCTAGAATTTTTAACATAAAATTTATAATTTAAAATAAAATAAAAAAACACGATTTAATATGAGAACTGGCTTGTTACGTTTAGTAAAAAAGTAATTCAGTACTATTTATATTTAAATAATTGACTACTGAACATACCACATAATTACAGTGGTTATGTACTCTCCGGACCTACAAAACCATCTGTAAAAACCCAGGCAGATTAGTAGGCCTTTGTTATTTTACATAGGTACTAAACTTAATATTTGCTACGTGAGCCAAGCATAATTGGGTCAACAATTTCCAAAAAAATCACTAATTAATATACGATAATTTACGTGAATATGAGTACATAGACCCTTTATATTTCTTCTGGATTAAATAGAAGTATATTAAAAAAACATGTTTTGCATAAAAACATCTTGGTGTTAACTTGTTCATTCTAGGTTAGTAATAGTTATTTAGTTTCGCAAGTTATATATAAAACGAGTATATGATTTAATTTTGTGGTAAAATCCGATAAAACATAAAGTAAATCATTTTGTAACATAAATTTATAAAAGATTCTAATTTCATTTATATTTAAAGAGATTTCTTTAAAATATTGTTCCTATGTTTACATAATTTTGCATATTACCTCTGTGTATAAAACTACTTATGTGTAAGAATTCGGAAATCACATGATAATTCAAAAAGTTCATAAGATAATTTTAAAAGACTGATACTTTTGCATGGTTCATATACGATTTCTAGCAATGCATGTTTGTTTCACAGTACCTGATCACAGTTTATGGTAACTTCAAAGAGCCAATATTAATTTTGTAACAAAATAAGTAAACGTTTTATCTAATCACGCATTTGGCACACGTTCTTTTGCGTTCTGTAGGATATAAAGAATATCATGAGATAATTTAAGTTTAGTAAAAAATACTTGAATAACGCTCTCTTTAAAATCTTAAATCATTACCAGACAATCATCAGCGTTCTCAAAAATTCTGTCTATGCTCTAATAGTAAAAGTTAATTCCCATCTGCCCTAAAGCCAACCAATCTTATTTTTTCAATATAGTAGTGGTAACTTTAGGATTTTCTATAAACTTGAGTATCACACTTACACTTAAAACTATGTTTAAAGGCAATATAGTCCACATAACTGTCAGAAATTGTATTTAAAACACAAGATAAAACAATTTAAATGTTTTTGATTGTTTTTTTCCAAATCGATTTAGATTTGAACCGATATTTCGTAATTAAAAATACCAACGTTCTCTCTTTAATAATTAAATAAATTATGTTAAACCTTTACATGCTCAAATATTGTCACATTTTAATACAAAGATTAAATTAGTACTGATTTTTTTTAAATACATGAGACATATATTATAGCACTAAACTTAACTAGGAACTTATTAATTTCCAATTGTAGCTGGCTGGATGTTTAGGTACTCAATTATTCACGTTTCCAATAAAACTAATGTCTTATGAGCAACAATTTAGTATAGGGAACTAACCTTAGAGGTCATGACTTCCTGCAATGTTTTTGCAATTTTACAGTATTAATTCCATCCATTTCATCAGATTAGTTTTTTATTTAAAGACATAACCAAGGATTAGACTACTTGCTTTTTTAATATACCTTTTCTACTACCATTTATTTACGAGTAATTTTAGAGCTAATTTTGATACCATATTTAATTTGATACTTTAAATAGCATGACGTGTAGTGGAGTAGATTGAAAAATGTTTACGCAAATTTTGCTTATTATAACAAACCTGGATAGGAGAACGCGGCTATCACGATCTGTAATGTTGTTACCACAAATCACGAAGTGCTGATGTTAATAGTCTGCCGAGGGCAATTACACTCAGTAATAAATTGCTCTGATAGCGGCAAGGTAATTATCGGCATTAATCTGTCGCGCTTTAAGTATTGGATTTATCGTTTATTGCTCAAACTAACAAAATATCTTCTAAATGTGTTTTATGTTGTTTAGGAAGAACCAAATAATTTATTAACTTACTAATTATAACTTTAAATCGTAGTGGGCCACTTTTACACCAAAATTTTAAGTTCAATGTTGAATATTTAATGTTACTCAATTTTTTGTTCTAGGAATATACTACAAAAATATTGGATGAAAATTAAAAACTATTTGTCCCACTCAAAGTGAGAACGTGAGCGATTGTGCCCTAACATTAACATTGCGTGCTAACATTTAACTGCAAATATCACAAGTTTGTTCGAGATGTACACAAAACACATCATTAATATCCACTATGAGTCTGGACAGTGTTGGTCCATTTATATTGCAGTAAACAATAACAGTCCATTCTAAATTTAACAGAGTATAATATTTTACAGTAAAATACCCCGCAATATGAAACTCATATCAAAATATGTAATATTATATGTTTTGTTTGTATATCGTAACAGAGAGTACAAATAAAAATAGCATGACCTTATTGTTTTGCAAGCATTCATTTTAAATCGAAATTTCATACCACAGCGTACACTCGTGCTGTTTAAGTATTACTAAGTTACGTAATCTCCCCGCTTACTTATCTCATGATTGGCCCATATATAGTGAAAAATGCAGTAATAGATCAAGTTGAATTGTACACTGCATACAAATATATGCAGTAAAATAACAAAGTATCTACATAAAAAGCTACATCTACATTGCTCATTGTTGCTACACATATAAGATACTTTATAGGTAGGAGTACGTAAGACCAGGTGGCACGTAATAATCATGTAAAATGATAAACCTAGTTATTATTTCTATTTATATATGTCCTGCGGACAGGCGACAAACAAGCTGAAGAATTTGTTCTACAGCCCCGAAGCAGACAGAAGATACATTTTGCTACCTTACTGAGTTATAGGTTTTATTGATGCTCAAAAAAATCCTGTGGCAAGATATGCACCATCATCAATATTCTAACCTAGCTAAACCCAACATAAACTAACCTAACATAATCTAACCAAACTTAAACAAAATAACCTAACCTAACCTGCTTATTGTCTAAGCATTATATAATAATTCATGCGAAGTTTGAAGTCTATAGCATTAGGTCGTTATCTATAACTAAACCTAAACATTAAAGAAATTTTTAAGGGCTATACGTGCATTTAAAGCTCGTAACTATGAAGGTAACATGCAACTATGTTTAGTACTCCTCATCATTATGAAGTTTAACACGTACCTCATCACGATCATTCACAACTACCCGATCGTGTATACTGTATACTGGGCTCTCGTAAAGTGCGACGTACGCCCTATGGGGTACACGCTGCAATGCATTTCCGTATTGCGTCTTTATTGTTTGTTAAATCTGATACCGCGCTTAAATAAATACATCAGACAGTCGTGTACCACGTCGGGTCCACGATTGCTTGATTTATAAGGTAAATTAGTATTTAGGTACCCTTTTGAGGTAAACAGAAATATATTGAAGATACATATTGTAACAATATTTTGTGTGCAAAATTTAAAAATAAGAATGTAAAATCCCAAACAATAATAGGAAATAATCTTCTAACATTTTGCTTTCAGTAACACTAGATATCGTAGATAGTAAGACCCCAAGTAAGTGGTGGCAACAGTTTGGCATACTAGTTTCATAATGTTTGCTTACAAATTGTTCAAATACAGTTTTTATTAGCTTGCAGAGAGTCACTGCATGCTATAAAATGAAATTGATTATTTCTGTTCACCATCACAGAACACATAATTACAAACAGGTGATACAATATGGTGACTGACAGACCACCCCTCACCCACCCAGAGTAAAGGTGAGATGTCACATACATACTCTGAACATGTCGTCACCACATCTCTCTACAGTCCGTACTGTTCTGCATGTCAAGTGGGATTTGTGATGAATACCTTAACCAAGATTTATGACATGCTATTCAACAATCTTCTATATATTCTATTTCTTACTACAACCTTGAATTATAGGTTTACATATGTATTTGTTTTCATGTAAAAA
Source organism: Homalodisca vitripennis (assembly GCF_021130785.1). Classification (NCBI taxonomy): domain Eukaryota; kingdom Metazoa; phylum Arthropoda; class Insecta; order Hemiptera; family Cicadellidae; genus Homalodisca; species Homalodisca vitripennis. Next base: position 40,293,342 of record NC_060213.1, read on the forward strand.
CGTAACTAAGTTAATAGGCTATTGTTATACTATAAAGAGGGCAACCAAAATGTACCTAACGTATGAATTATTTATAGACAGTAGACAGACAACAGACCAACTGGTTGATAGTTACATTTGTAAGATAAATTTTTCTCCCAGAAGATAGGTTCACTTCTGACTGGATGTTATATTTCAGTCTAATCTTCACTTAATAAAGGAAAGATCGACGTATTACTTATATATGGGCATCCTTATGGAAGAGTAGGTGCAAATAGATTACTATGGGTAACTAACCGCAAATTTTAACATACTGGGATGGAATAGTTGGACGGATCTATAGGTTTAATCTTTTGCGGAGAATGACTAGTGGAATGCAAGGGGTTAACTTACGATTAGAGGCTGTTACTAGCCTGGCCATGAGGGGATGCTGGCTGCTGCCCGCTTTGACTGGAGAGACTGGAGTAGAGCTAGTCTACTTTTCCCTTCTTCCAAGTTGGCATGACTAAGATATAGCCCGCTATCACTCCTCATAGGATATCGTCAGGGATATCGGAGAACCTTACACATCAAAATGTCCGATCACGACGAAATTATACACAAAGGTCCTTTAAAGTCTAAGTGGAATTAGAGGTTTCTCAGTTTCTTGTTTAAGTGAAAAATGTTACCTGTTTCTATTATTTATTAACCATAACAGTTGAGATATTAGAGTGTGATTGTGCTTATATAAATCACATATCCACAATAAACTTGTTAAAAAAACTCTTACACCTAACTGAAATTCTGATTTATATTAGCCCTATTGGATTCCATAATCCATTGGAAAGGTTCCTTATGTGCTTTAGAGATAAGGTCTCTATGGATTAAATTAGTTTTCCTGCATTGTTTACAGTAAATTAAATCCAAATGGCCTTCGTATAAACAAATTGAGATAAAGTTTCATATAGAGTCTAGCATAACTGGCTATAAGCTTCTTTGAACAGTGCTTTCCAGAAAATTTATAATGGTTATATTTGGATTCTAAAGTGTCTTACATAGCTATAAACATAAGTCCTTATGTGGGAAGGTTGATTTAATATGAATTTTAAGTTTAGCTCCATTTCACCATCCTCTTATTGCATCTTAAAGATTCTGACACTGCGTCCTTATTTTTTCCAAATATATAGCAACTTAAGATTCCAGACATTCCACTAAGAAAAAGGTGAAACGGAGGTAAACTTAAACTTTCACTCTTTGTTACAGATAGAATAAACCTAAATAATAATAAATAAAAAACACCATCACTATTTTTATTTTTAATTTATTTTGCTTTAATTTTGTTTTAATTTATTTTTAATTTATTTTGCTGTGGAGCCTCGCCACCACTACACCGCCCAGTCGAACTACCGCCTCTCCACCAGACATTCAAGATGCCGCACAAAACTCCATAATAAAAAACACCTGACATTTTGACCCACTCTACTCCAAATATTTTTTATTAAAAATAATAGATCAATAAATATAGACGAATTAGAATTAGAAAATTCTTCTCTTAAAAATACAATTACTGACTGAAAAAAACAATTAAGAGACGTAACTGATCACGCAATATCCTCAGACACACGACTTTTACAGTACACTAGTGAAAGTGTTTGAATTGCCAAATGGTTCTGCTGGAAATATATGTCCTTCTATAACTACAGGAGTAGTCGATTAACAGCTCGGAGCACGGTTCGAGGACAATTAGGCTGACCGAGGACTCCGCGCGCATCCACGAGCCATCGACACGCGTTGCCGGTTCATCAGGTACAGCGACCGCGGCAGTTTCTGCTGGGAATGAAACTATACCAGCTGAGCACTCCTCTCAATCGCTGGAAAATTTATTAAAACTAGAAAAGGGATAACAAATGAAGAATTTAAAAAACAAATCTTGTCATTAAGGGTTGAGTTACCATGTAGCAAATGTAAAATATATGAAGAAGAAACCAAGAAAATAATAAGTACCTTAAGACTGTTTGAAGCAGAAAATAAAGAACTGAAAACTAAAATGAACACATCAAACTTAAAGATGTCAAGTGATCAGCTCTATCTGCAAAAGGAGTTGGAGTCCATAGCCGCACCGGCTGAAGAGGGAGTCGCCTTTACAGTGGTCACCAAAAAAACAAGTAAGAAAAAAGAAAAGAAAGCCCAAAAAAAACACGATAAAAAAACTCACAATTCAACAAAATCTCAGACCGGGACAGAAAAAACAAATAAAAAGTGGCAACTCTGAAAACAGCACCAACAATTAAATTGCAGTTTAAGAATGTGTGACTGTGATAGGGGACAGTCACTCACGCTATCTCGCCTCTCTAATGCGCAGAAGTACAAGAGGAAACAAACATCGGCGGATTCTGCAAGCCTGGCGCGGGTCTGTTAAGTGTAGCCCCGGCCCCCCACCCATCCACCAGACCACTGCTATGTACTACTGGGCCGGACAAATGACGTGGCTGCTGGGAACCAGGACATCATCTTCAGCAGACTAGAAAAAAATGTGGAAGACTGTTTGTTCGTCCTCCGCGCTCCTGGTGTTGTCGCTGCCTACGAGGCACGACCTGCCCTCTGACAGCCCAGTTCACCAGACCACGGCTCTCGTCAATAATTAATATTGCCGAGCCTGTGTATCCGTTACGAGGGCGCGGAAATGCTGGATATCAGCAAAATGGATCGAAGCCACTTCACCCCACACGGCCTCCCACCTGCGTGCAAGTGGCAAACAACTGTTGGCCGACCTCATACTTCAGAGGATCGCCGGTATGATGCCTAGGCCCCGTCGCCGCGTCACAGAAGTAACTGCGCCGATCCGTTCGACACCTTTGCAAAGGTTGGACCACGCAGTCACCCCGACACCGCCCGCTGACCCCTGCGGACCGCCGCCGCCGGCCCAGCCGACATTCGCCCGCCGCCCATACGTCGCCAGCTCCTCCTGAACCACCAGTCCGGACCATGGCCTACGACACTTTCGCCGAGGCGGTGAAGAGCCAACGCCAGGAGAACATCAGAACCAGATCGTCAAAATTTGCGTCAAAAATTCCAACAAAAAACATCCAAACCAACAAAATTCAAAATTCAACCAAAATTTTTCTCGGTTGTGCATCAAAATGCACAGACTGCCACCAACAAAGCAAACGAGCTGTCGCTCATGGCACGATCGAACTCATTTTAAAGGGGGAGGTGTGGCAATTTTTCGTTAAATCTGATATTGAATTCCTTCCACACAAGTTGACTCACAGTTGTGATTTAGATTTTGAAGTGGATGGAATAAAAATCGACCTGAACTCTGATGACAAAATTACAATTATTGGCTTATATCGTTCTCCAAACGGATGCAGCAATATTTTTTTTTGAAAATTTTGAAAATCTTCTAAATTCCATCTGTTTGAAGTCGTCAAAGTTTATCATAAACTGGCGACTTTAACATTGATGTTTTGGACCACAACCAACCCCCTGACTCAGCGGCTACGCGACATCCTAAATTCTTTCGGATTGATCTGGTCAGTAAACACGCCAACACGAGTGACCGCCACATCGAGTAAAGCCATCGACAACGTCATCACGAACATTCCAAACGCTCAGTCACTGTTTTCAATGCGGCCATCTCTGACCACTTCGCTCAGGAGACCACTATCAGTAACTTTCAGCCAGAAATTGAACAACCGTCATCCATAATCAAAAGAGACACTAGCTCGAAAAAACATTGCCCTTTTGAATTCGTTTTTAAAAAATGAGTCCTGGTCGTTTTTTAGACAATCTTGAAAGCGTAGGTGAAGCTTACACCGCGTTTCATAATCTGTTTGTCTATCACTTAAATGTAACTTGTCCTTTCAAAAATTTTAAAGAACGCAAACAAGCAAAACAAAATTCTTGATTGTTTTGAAATCCTCTGTTCCGAACAATTCGGTTTCAGAAAAAACAAATCCACAATCGATGCGGTCACAGACCTAATCGATACAGTTTTCGATGGCCTGGAGAGAAGAGAACATGTGCTAAGCATATTTCTAGACCTCTCTAAAGCATTAGACTGTGTACATCACGAAACACTGTTGTACCAGTTGACGACATGTGGTGTTCGAGGTCTGCTGCACGAATGGATCTCGTCTTACCTCAGGGATAGAAGCCAGTGTGTGCAGATTGCGAATACCCTGTCAGGAAAGGTTCAAATGACTTACGGTGTCCCACAGGGATCTATCCTTGGACTGTCCTATTCCCTTGTGTACGTCAACAGATTGAACTCATCGATCCTTACAGGGAAGATGGTTCAGTATGCTGACGATACAAACTCTCTGCATCAGAGCAAAAACAAAACTTGAATTTGAGAAATCAACTCATTTTAGAACTGAATTCATGTATTCAGTATTTTTCAACCCTAAATCTGAGGACCAACAGTTCCAAATCAAGCGTTGTCAATTTCTTTCTTCGGCAGCAAGAACCTGACAACTTCGCTGCCGTGATGGCGGATGATGTTCTAATAGAAGAAACTGATTCCACCAAGTTCCTCGGAATGCACCTAGATCGAGGGCTGACTGGGACGATCACATTGACAGCATTTGTTCAAAGGTTTCCTCAGGCATTTATGTCTTACGGAAACCTTGCAAAATTCTGCTCTTTGGATATACTAAGAACGGCCTACTTTGGCTTGGTATATCCACATTTGACATACGGTTTTGAGACTGTGGGGCAGCTGTTCTAAATACAAATTCGAACCTGTATTTAGAAGTCAAAAGAAAGCTGTCCGAATCATTTCAAAAATTGAACTTCAGAGATTCATGCAAAAACACACCTTCAGGGAGCTTGGATTGCTGACTTTGCCCTGTCTCTATATCCTGGAGGTTGTCCTGTACTGCCGTTCTAAGTGTAAACTTGGTTCAAGGCAGGGACTTTCACCAGTATGGGACTAGAGGCAGGGACAACTTCCGCGTTCAAACAACACAGAACTCCAGCATTCGAACGTTTACCGTCTGAGGTTGGTGTCAAGCTAATCATAAGCTCCCTGAAGAGATCAAACAATTGAATGACCAAAAAAAATGTAAAACTCGACTAAGACACCTTTTTGGTGTCGAGGGTGTTTTACTCAGTTGACGAGTTTATGGAGAGCCGCTGGGACGAAATTCAAAACTAACACGATCAATCCTCTGGTTCTGGTGTGGCAGTGGCAGGATTGTCTGGTGAGAATGAAGATGAGAGTGAATGAGAGAAACAATGTGACTGTGTGCGTGAGTGAATGAAGTGTAGGCCTACCTTTTTATTATTTAAATATTCTGTGACGTTTGTATGCAATTTTATTATTGTTACCGCAATAAAGTTATATTATTATTATTTTAAAACTATTTTAATTTAGTCGAATTATAAGGATATTTTACGAAGACATATAACAACTATAATCACAAACTAATGACCTTATCATTAACGTACGGATAACTGCGGCTCTTTAACTGTGAATTCATGGGTTAGGTTGTTGAATAAACAACACAGATTTGCAAGTAGGTTCTGAACGTTTGGCCGTAAGGCTTTTAATTCTATCATTAAAAATTTCCTGTGCGTAGGAATGATTTTGAAAAGAAAATTGGTACAATATTAATACGGTAAATTATGACCTCATTGCGTTTTCTCTATTTTATTCTGTATGAAAGTGCAATACAAGAGACATTTCTCATAGAATAATCACTCAGTTAGTGTGTATGTATTTTAATTGTTTTACATGTCGATAATAATCAAGATACAAATGGATCTTTTATTTTACGTTCCTTAATACTTCACATGTTAGGAAATACACTCTTCGACTCTTCAAGGAATCTAAAAAATAAGATTATATCCATCCGAAATTTTTTCTCTTGGTTGAATTGAGTCGTCTGTGAAGATCATCGAAGACGTTTGGTTTCATGAGGGAATAGTTTTAGAAAGAGAGTCATAAAAAAGGTTTTTTAAAGCATTTCAAATGTCTACACACAAATGGATGTATCATAAAAGGACGTACTGTATATAAATGTGTTCATGAATAAACATACATGTGCATATTTGTTTGTCAGGCTACAACATTTATATATGAGTTGCAGATTTAAACTCATTACTTGTGTTGGATTTTAAACTTTATTTTGTTGAATGTACATATTTTTATCCAACTACACTACCATTTATCTAGCTAATTAATGAATTATGATTATCTTAACATCATAACTATTAAGTTTTGGAAGAATAAGGTCAAAGTAATACTCACAACTAACAAAATAGTAGCATAAATTTGATTTCGTAAATATTTTACTTTTACCAGGATTGGGTTACTTATTCTAAAAACGGATTATTGCTTGCCCTTGGTTGAAATATAAATAATATCCAACATTTGAAGATTGTCCCGCTTAAACATACTATGCTATAACAACAAGGTCATGTTGTTTTTATTAAAAAAAGCGTTGCAACTAACCTTATACAATACCTTCCTTAGACAAGAAATGGTGTTCAAAGTAACTACTTTTTTATTTTTGGAACAACTTAAGATAATCATTGAGTACACATTTTTTTATACTAGTATTATATTACTTAATACTAGAAGTTACCCGTGGGTTTAAACACGATTCTAGTTTAAAGATATTGGGCATATTCTTTTTAACGGTATCACAAGCAATTCTGAGAAAAGTGATAGTCACTAAAAGATACATTTCAATCTCTGGAAGTTTCAAGATGGGGTCCTAAAGTCACAGATTATAATTGTTTTTTTTTTAAGTACCTCTGAATTTTGGCAAAAAAATTTTCCAATATTTCACGATGATTTATTAAATAGCTACGATTTCAGTCACAATTCAGGCCATTTAGGAGATATGCTAAGTCTGAAAGGAGACCTGAGTTGAAGTCCTTAGCTTTTTAGTTACAAACTTGTAATGTAATAAATTATGACATTTTACTGCAGTTCATTAAAATATAATATTAAACCCGAGCAAAACATTATTTTGATTTGATTAGAACATTTGCAAAGATTTTCCTGATTTTGACACCATGTTTAAATGTGTACAGATTATAATACTTATTATTTATTGACTTCGACAGGTAATTGAAACACATTTAATACCTGCTTATTAAGCCAAGTGGATTTTCCAGGTCCGCGAGGCGTAGCCCGAAGTGATTTTCGAAATGGGAATAGGCCTAATTGTGAGGACTAAGAAAAATTTCAGTAATTGGTCCAGTAATTTTTTCATGACTAAGTAACGGACACATAAACGCACAGTGATACATCATTAGATTGTTATATAATTGTATATATTGATATGATTTTATTCTTTTAATTGAATTAATATTCATTATACAAGTTGTGTCACAGCATGTATTTAAGTTTGATTTTATGTGTTAATGTTCTTTGTTTTCTTGTAGTCGTATTTATAATGTTTTGTTTTATAAAGGTACTAAAACACTAATAGTATATATGTGAAATACAGATATTATGTGAAAGTTTGTCTTTCAAACAGATATTAATTTGTTTTATTTTGAAATGTTGTCTTTCGTCAGAAATAGAAACAAAAATACAAAGTATGGATTCAACGTTTATGAGCAAAGAAATAGATCAAGATCAAGCATCAGTACAGTCTGGTGCGGGATTATCTATGCAAGTCACGTGACACTCGTACTGCTCCAGGATGTCGTATGTCATAACTGCATTGGATATCTCCTTATTCCCAAATTACAAGCTATATTTATTTATTATTTCAATGTATGGAAAAGTTTTTCTATTCTAAGTTGAGTTAATTCAGATAAATTACAAATTTAAACTCACTTTAGAAATATAAAATGTTAATATATTAAAAGAAAGGAAAACACACGATATGGAAGTTAATAAATTGATATGGCGAAATAGGTAAGACGTTTTCTCAAGTATTGTTTGAACGAGAGTGGCTATTGCGGTATAGATTATGCACAACTTAGGAAAAAACTAAAAAAATATCTTTCTAAAAAAGTATATTTAAATAATCAAAAGCATATTTATATTACATACATATCATGAACTATGAACACAAATCATGATGTACTCGTATAAAGTACTAAACGATTTGACGACATAAATGTATCCTAAAGTTGTTTATTTAACCGCACTTGTATCTAACGTATATAAAATAACGCTAAACCAATATAACAACAATATAAATGTTATTATTCGTATCAGTTATTTTTCAGCAAAACATTTTCTTGTAAAATTATCTACAATAGGCTTGCTGGATGATCACATGACCTTTATATAACACGCTAGTAATGATGTATACTGCAGACTAATTATTATAAGTTAGATCATCTGTGGACACGGCATCACCCTTTGCTAACACATGCGATTTCATGATTAATTATAATTAAAAAAAACGGAGTAGTGACATATAAAACTCATTTGAGTGTTATATTGCTTCAGTTAATTAATTTAGTAGTTGTGGTTATGTAGGAAAACTGAACTCTAGGCAGATTTATAACAAGACACTGATACTAAATAATCGGAGTTTTTAAAGTAAAAAACGTTAACAAGAGCAAACGGGTGAGAAAACAGGGCCGCCCTCGTAAATACAGTCGAGAGGGAGTTACATTTTCGTTCTTTATACTTTCTATAAAGTTGGCTAAATCCAAAACTGTTTTACTTGAAACAAGCACGATAAAAACAATTCTTTTCATACCTAACCTATAGAAATTAAACTTGAATATAATATTCAAATGATTGTTATTATATATTCGATCTTCTTAAATGGGTATATTATACCTTAGTTTGCCTTTTTTTTAAGAAGTTCAACACTACACGTATTTTAATTTTATTAAAAAGCTTTCAAAGATAAACACCACTATCTGTCTCCTACCATCTCTAAATATTTGTATAACCTTTTTACACGATAAATTAAATAAGCCTAAAAGTAGAATTCCATATTCCATACACAGGGGGTTATCTCTCTTACCCAAAAATATAAAAATAACATTCTATTAAAATACAATTACACTGATTTTATTAAGATGCATTACAATTTATTATTTGCTTGAGAAAAAATTACATTATTTTTTCTTTTTACTCTTTAAACATGTCACATGTTAAAATCTTATATGATCATAATCTATTTACATTATTTATTCTGTATTTACTAGTTGGCGTCATGGTTACACATTAGATCAATGTAATATTATTTGCTAAAGCTCAATCAAATCTCTTGGACTATAATCGAACTTGGGTTGCTTATATATATATATATATATATAAATGATGCTTCGTGCAAAATTTAAAATCCATACCTTAGTTTAAATATGTAATGCAGATAGAAAATACATTTTCCCCGCTTCTGGAGTGATGATCGTTTTTATTCGCTCTATCAATACATTAAATATATTAAAATATATTTCACTATTTCTCTTAAAAGTAAAATTGTATGAAAGCGTAAAAACATGTCCGAACTTCGCTATTGCTCGTTAAATCAATATACCGAATATATTAAGATATAGATATATTTCAAAAATTCGTCTGAGTAATGTAAAATAGTATGAAAGCGCAAACAAATTCCGAATTTCTAGTAAGTCTAAACCAAAAAAATAGCACATGATGAAAATTTACTTAAACTCTGATATATTTTGCCAATTCAAGTTATTAGGATATAAGCTCAAAACTATATAAGTGTCCTTACACAATTAGTTTTAGGAGTTTTGTTTAGATTCAATAAAATACTATATTTTTTATTATTTAGTATAACGGAAATATGATTAGATGTATAGGTAATAGTCTATACAACCTTCTACCAGACGTTGTATTTATTTGGAAGATTCATGAACGATCCTGGAGGACATTTCCAATCCTGGGCAAATAAACTGGAATGACGAAAAGGTCCATTTATTCTGAACTCTGAAGGAGGATGGACATCAACCATTACTCCTAACCGAAGACTTTCTTCTCTTTCCTTGGTACACCAACTGTAAAAGGATACAGTTCTTTATATATTTCAACATCAAAATGTGTCCGTAGTTTATTGTAGTATATGTTGTGTTAATTCCTTTACCTGTTGGCAGCACTGAGCCAGAACAGCTGATTGGCCGAGAAGTGCTCCAGCTGAGGTAGGCCAGGTTCAGGGGGGTGGCGGGAGGCCCAGGTGTGGTACGCGTTGTAAGCCACCTTAAGTCCTCCGTGGTCTGCTATCACTTCCCCTTGTATGTTCACCCCTTTCAGCTGTTCAAACAAGCACACTCTCTTCAGGAACTTTACCAAGTGTATTCTTACAATCTCTGAAGACAATTAGGAGACTTACCGTCATGTTCACTTCAGGGACGACATAGCTTGAGTATTCTCTGACCAGTTCATTGGCTCTCTTGTCAAACTCTTTTTGGGTTGACCTGTCCCACCAATTGTGTAGATTTCCACGGCTATCGTACTGTTTGCCCTGAATGATATCATTAAGTTAGTATTAGGTACATGTACAAAGGCAATTAAAACCGTAAGTTGATAATAGAGTAAAACCTGAACTTTTTACCTCATCATCCACGGAGTGAAGAAGCTCATGAGCAATTACGTATCCTAACGCTCCGAAGTTGAGGTAATTTGGCCTATCTGGTGAATAGAATAAGCCTTGCAGAATACCTGCTGGAATTTCTGGAAAGACACAAATATTAAAGGAGAAATACTAGAAATGTATTTCTTTGAACATTAAAAGTTAAATTTTTGTGTGACGTTTTCATAATATATATACATTAAACACTTAAGTCTCAAGTTTCAAAATTCTCAATTAATAATAAATCTTCAAAATAGTAGCCTAACCCATAGTTAATTAGTTTGCATCGTATTAATACAGAATACTACACCCGTTATATACCCCTATATAAAAAAAACTAACCAGACTCACCTATACTATTCTGGTCGCTAACGTAATAAGCATTCACCTCAGTCACCTCGGCATGCAAGTCCCAGCGAGTCTGGTTGAACGGCCGATGTAGCTCACTGAAAGCTCTGTAACTCTCAAACTGCTGTCCGGCCAACAAATTTCTTATAAGATCTCCATTCGTCATCTCCATCTGTACAAAATCAAGGTCGCATAATTTTGATATAAAATGGTTTTCAGATGCAAATAAACCTACTAAGATCTTTTAACTCACTAGATAATTGAGACCTCTTAAGATACCTAATTTACTAGAAATTCCTAAATTCCGGCTAATAAACCACAAAAACTTATAATCCTGTAAATTACTATCACACAGTACACTCCCAAACTCACCAAGCTGTCTCAATAGCTAACAATTATTAGATTATATTAATTATTCAAGCAAGACTCTAAACCCGTTCATCCCATATTACATTGTTTCTAGAATCTCCCAGTTTCTGAGAAGTAGGTGTAATACTTCTGGGAAATCCAACCATTAGTTTTTATATCTGGTTTTATTACGTTTTATATACCCTATTCTCTTAATTCTCTTAATCCCCACCTACCCGGTGATTGAAAGTATACATTTTCTGAAGGATTGGATCTTTTAGATACTTTAGGATAGTACAACGTAATGAAATTGCAGAGAGGTTTTCAGTTTTAGAAGCTTACAAATTCAGGTGCTTATAACCATAAGAATTTTTGGTATGTGGAAAGCTTTGAACTACTGGTTACAGTAAATAGTGGCCTCTTGGGATGTGTGCCTTTATAACAGCCTAATGATAACAGACTAGAGAAACTGCTGTTTTGAATTAATATGTACTTGGAGCCCTATATGGAGTTTAAACCCTCTAGAAGCACTTGCATTCCGGAAGATTTTGGTTTAAGACAACTTTGGTTGATCATTGGGTCCACAGAATCTAGCATTTACTGCTTACACATTTGATATACGGAAGGTTAAACCCTGTATAAACTCATAATCTTCATTCAAAGGTTAACCCTATAAGTTGTCTTTCCAAACAAATTTCCACCCTTTAGCTGTTCTCTGATGGGAAATGTTCAACTTTTCGGAAAACCGGGCATCTACTAGCCTCTGGATGTCTCTGTTTGCTTCAAAGGATTTTACTTTGATTCAAAGGAAACTAAATCAAGCAAATACCGCAGATTCTATACTACAGGATGAGAGCTTTTCAATTAATGAATTTGTTCCTAATTTATGTCCTTTATTTAAATTATTTCTGTTCTTAATGGTTTTTTAATTTCTCTTTTATGTTTCAAATGCCCCTTTAAAATTCTTCCCTTAAATAGTCTTCGGAGTAATACTATGTAACATTTGTAATTACGTTCTTTTGGTAAATTCCTGCGCGTATTAGGATTTGTACAACTATACTCTGTTATCGCTGGGTTTTTCCTGAACTTGAGGTTCCTTGTTACTAATGTGACCACAAAATTACTTGTGTGCATAAAAAACATGTTGCTCTTTTAGTGTAGACTCCAAAAGTACACGGAATTATGTTTGATTCCAGTGGTACCAAATAGAGTCGTGTTATTCACATTCTTGTATACTGTAATCCCTATTTTATTGTCGTTCCTTGCTGAATTTAACTAATGTTATTTTTATATTATAAATGGATTTAGAAACATCTAGAGTAGTTATAGAGAAAAAATTATATCTGCTGATTGATTCTATTCAATTCATAACGATACGTCCTTACTTGCTTCTTCATGTAGTTCAATGTATACATAATTGGGGTGAATACACATTGACATAAATATAATAAAATAAAAACATTAGAATGATTTTAGCAAAACCTTTCTACCGAAATTTCAAAGCATATAAAAATAATATTCTTACCTTTTTGTAGAACCTATCCAACTCTACATCATCTAATAGTTCCTCAGGATAGCCAACGTGGTGAAATATGTTGGATGCTTTCTTGATTGCGGTATGCCTGTCGACAAGATATTTGATTTATGTGTGAATGCAGTAAACTATTTAAGTTTACATCATGTTTTCAGTGATTATTCTAATACACCAATATAACATTTAAGATGTACTATTAAGTTTCTACGCAGTTTACGGTTAACTCAGTAATATAAGTCATAAAGAAATTCAGTGGTGTAGTCCTTGAGTAAGAAAGTATAAAAGTCATTGCAACAATTACATAGTTACATTAGATAATCACAATGAAGTAATTTAATTTCAAATTCAAGAACAGGTTTAAAGTCGTATACCTATAAGAGGTGCACATTCGCAGTAAAAGTATATTTCAGGCGTTATTGCTGTACAAGCCATTCTAAAACATGGCCTTAATAACTATACATCGTATATTGATGAAATATTGTTTAATGAACAAGTTTGGAACTAAGTACACAGGACTCAGAGAAGAAAATTACTTTAAAAACACTTCGGAAAGGGGAGGGGATTTGAACAGTTCTTTTACTAATTGATCTTTTAGAAACAATTGAAACTAAATATGGAGAAGTCCTTAGAGCTAAGGACCACCAGTTTTTGATGATCGAGATCCGTATGTATGTAGGCTCAGTAACTGTCAAACGAATTTACCTAGGGTTTTGAAATTTGGTGTGCAATTTTAAGGCCTCTTACATCGGTCTATAAATGGTGAATGACGAATCATTATGAGTTTTTATATCTGTATGTCAAAAAGTGGCTATTTTTACTTCGTTGTTATGGGTTACCGTTGGCAACAATAAAAACATAAAAACAATAGTTAAAATACATGGGAAGGTGAGACTTTCGAATACGGTTGGTTCCCATACAAAGATTAAACATTTTAGTTTAACATGCAGTGTAACTTTTACAGAAAGCTACTACACCTTATATTTCAGTATTGTGTTTTATTAACTGAGATTGATATAAGATGGGATATACCATAGATATCATGTATGTAGTTCGGAAATTTTAAATCATTTCATGTCTATTAGGTATAAATCGTTGTTACATTTGTAACAGAAATTACGAATATCTAGAGTTTTAAAATTCTGGCTGAATTTATAACAGGATAATATGCAAATTACTTTAGACGTATAATGACCAACCTTGAAGGAATTTTGAAAATATTTAAAACCTTAAAGGACCAAATTGTGATAATATTGGTAAGAACCCCAAAAAGGGACCTTTAAAATTCCCCACTCCATTTTGCGTAACCACTACGGTTGAGGATTTAATATGTTTGAATATCAGGTACCCCAAACAACGTCTCATAGTTGGGTTATTCGCATATTGACTTTTCTTTTATACACCTCATTTGCCCTTTAATTGACTAAGACATATGTTATAGATGTTGTAATACAGTCATTAGCTATAAAATGTAGGTTCTTGGCCCTTGAAGCGTATTATTATATTTAGAATTGACAACTAGGTTTGTTTGTTAGGCATTTTGTTCTATTTCCCACCTGAGTACAAACAAATATTTGCGTTTTTTTGTGTAACTTTTCCTATACTTGGTACTTTTTAATGAGTTAACTTGTAGGGTCGAACTTTTATTTTAAACTCTAAACTCCATAATGAAATTTAGTTTAGTACACATGAGTCCATTAAGAGTCACTTCTTAATCCAAATGTGGGATGGTATCCGAAGTTGAACCAACGCGAAGACACTTGCGCTAACACAAAGTGACATATGTATTAAATTCGGTATACTGCTGGATTCACAAAGCTATATAACTATTCAGACAAAGAATACTTAAACTAATTCAGAACGCACAATAAACTGTGGGTTCTAACTTTTCTTATGCAACTAAGCCGATTGTCAATTTTCATAAATGATTGAATTTTGATTATAAAAATTCTACGTACAAACCAATTTCAACATTTCCTCCTAGGTAAGTCACTGCTCCTTATAAATTAATCAGAGAGGATAATTACAGAGCACGCTACTCACTTAGTCTCCTTGGACAACCAAGACACTTCGGATATCAGCTTAAGAAATTCCTTTTGGATAAATGTCACCATTTGTGTAGCTTGCTTTTTGGATTTTGGTTTAAAATACTTCCTTACATATATCGCTCCAACTATTGGTTCAAATCTAAAAGAAAATAAACACTTTTGTTACATTGGTATGTTTAAAATTTGCAAAACATGTTTCATCATTTTCAAAAGACACTATTGGCCTTTATGCATTGCAAAGCTTCCAACTGCTTCATGTTTAAGGTTATATATTTATAAACTCTTTTAGAATTCAGTAAGTAAATTGGTCACCGAGAAATTTATAATTTAGAATAGTAAACATGAGTCCATTAAGAGTCACTTCTTAATCCAAAAGTGGGATGGTGTCCGAAGTTGAACCAACGCGAAAACACTCGCGCTAACACAAAGTGGCATAGGTTTTAAATTCTGTGTACTGCTGGATTCACAAAGCTATATATAACTATTCAGACAATGAATCCTTAACTAATTCAGAACGCACAATAAACTGTGGGTTCTAACTTTTCTTATGCAACTAAGCCGATTGTCAATTTTCATAAATGATTGAATTTTGATTATAACAATTCTACGTACAAACCAATTTCAACTTTTCCTCCTACGTAAGTCACTGTTCCTTATAAAGTAATCAGAGAGGATAATTAGCACGCTACTTACTTAGTCTCCTTGGACAACCATCTCCAAATGTTTGCAAAACCTTTGACACAATAAATGAAATAAGCCTAAAAGTAGAATTCCATATTCCATATACATTTTATATCTCATAACTTAAAATTTTTAGAAACAATCAATTAATATAGTAAATAGACATACAACTATCAGGTTAAGAAGTAAGATGTAAACTATACCTTTGTGCGTTTATATTCATGAAAATCTTCAAAGAGAATACATTTTAAATTTAAACTTTCCAAACTGTAATCGTGTCTCCCTACATCTATGATACAATCATGAACTTTCTGAAGAAGATGAAAAAAGCGGTACATTCTGTTCCACATAGACAGTGATTTTTATTGAACGGATAACCAATGTGAATCAGCATTAAAAACTGTTTGTTGTTTAATGAATTATCAGACAAAAAAAAATTATTTTTATAAAATATTTTACGTAACTAAGTAGTGAACATTAATACTAGATGAGCTTTATAGTAATTTGATAAATATACTACTAGTATGGAAAAGCTATTTTTGAAAACAGATTCTAACTGTAGACTATTATTAATGATTTTCCAAATTAAATAATTTCACCGGAAACTGATGAACACATTGCATATTGATTGCAGCGTTCTGTTTAATTGAAATAGATAGACTCGAGATTCTTGTAAGATTATTTAGGAACAATTAGCAAAAATTAACAATTGCTACTACGAGCCACCAGTTAATAAATAATTATAAACTTTGCATTGCTCACATCATCTTACCTGTCTAACAAGCTGTTTGTGCAAAACTCCCATCTTGGCCTGAATCTCTTAGCTCCTGTGAGGGCGACCATCAACTTTCGGCGGATGTGAGAGACACGCTTTGGCAAGAAGGGAAGGCTTTCGTACACCACATGCCACATTATGTAGTTTGCTACTACCCTGGACCAGATTTACAACATTGTCATGGTAAAGTCGTAAATTTTAAAAGTAAAACCATAGCAATAGTAAATTTCCATGGGGTATTTTAAGTTTGTCTATTATGGTCTATGATATCTGGAATCGAATGTAATCAGTTTGAATAGTTTTTAAATAAACACATAATTTTTCGTACAAATAAATTTTACAATATCGTAATACTAGTTTAAAAGTAGTAAACGTTACCTCTTATCAACTCTTTCCACAAGAGGGCCAAGCTTCTGAAAGTATGAGGGCACCACCACATCCACTACTTCCTCAGGAGAGACAACCACGTACTTTTCAAGACTGCAAGGTATCAGCACACTCCAGTTTACTAAAGGGAATTGCTCTTCCAGCTCAAACAAGGATATTGGGTTGTTTAGTCGGAAATGGTCCCTCATTTCTTCTTGAGGCACTGAAATCTAAAAGTAGAGAAGATTAAATCGTAGTGTCACTAAAGGTAAATGAGTTGTAACATGTAAACAACATTTGATGTATTCTGTAACACTCTTATAACTCAGAAAAATAGAGGAAACTACTTGAGTTACAACAATTCTGAAAAGTGGTCTACCTTGGAAAGTTCAATCTCGAACATTAAAACATCACTGAGCTCTTCCGTTGCGAATTTTAACGGTGCCCCAAACTCCATTGCTACCTCAACCATCAGCTCAAAGTAGGTCTGGACAATTTCATTCGTCAGGCCTTGCACAAGGTACTCCCGAGGAATCCCCAGGTCAGCTTGACTTATCTGTAGTTGTAATATCGTTAAAAGAAATGTGTACAGAGTTAATGTTTACTAAAGTAGATCCAATTATTAAAAACTGTCTAAAGAGAAGAGCTATCTGATGTAGTTACAGCTAAATGTGCTAAATACGATTACCTGAAGACGACTCCTAGAATTATTTCTGGCATCTGTCCCAATACAGAGATCTACGAGCATATCAGAAGACCAGCCCTCATCCATAAGCAAAACTGTGGTGTTCACCCAGTCAAAGTCATCCTCATCCCATACCCCGTACTCGTCAAGAACAGGCCAACCTCCTAAAAGCTCCAACCGTTGTTTCATACCTTCCAGACCATTCTCTTCTATGGCTTCTGTAGACAAAATATGTTATGCTAAACGAACTCCGCTAAAATGGTTTATAACATTCTTAGTGTAATCGATAAACAGAAATCAATACAGAGTTATCAAGAATTATGTAGACGTTCTATCGTGTTATTCGTTTAGTGGTTATACGGAACACTTGGAAACAAGTGAAAAAATTACTGTTTGTTATGATAATTATCGATACCTTAATATTTAGATTTTGGAATATGATGGAGGTAAGGTAATTTATCATAATGGGATTTAATAGATTTGCCACTAAAAAAACTTCCACAATCACATGACAAAATAAAAATCTGCCTTCATCTCTGGTGGGTGCATTTGAGGTACTCAGAGTTCGTGTCCTGTGTAGTGTAATGGTTGGTACTTCATCTAGTCACCACGGAACCTTAAGTAAATGCAAGAGCTTTACTTGCCCTTTAAAAGATTTAGTTATTAAATGCGACTTAGCTTAGTTCATTGCACACCATTACAAGAAATTGTTATTAAATGAACTCTATCGTAATGCTGGTTTTATAAAACCTGAAAAAAGGATATATGCCAATATTCAAACTGTTGTTTCTTTCTATTAAGGATGAAAAATAATTACATGCTTATTAATCTGTCAACTTAACTATCGTACATAATACGTAAATTGTCCAAAAAACTTTTTATGTCACGTTTTTAGTTTATAAAGTTAGGATCTGGTTCTATGGAAGACGTTTTGGTATGAGATCAAGAATTTTCACAACCGAATGTTTCTAAGAACCGTTATTAGGTACATTTCTTCTAGATTTTAAATTTATTATACGCTTAGCATTAGTACAATAATATACCTTTAATCGTGTTAGTTCATATTTGTTTATAGTTCTGACCAGCAGTTTATTCTTATACTTTTCTTTAGTAATGTAAAAAGAATATAAACTTTAAATCGTACAAAACACCATATATCGAATTTCAGTTAAGGGTAATACTTACTTGTTTCTAACATTTAGGTCGTTTCAGTACACGGAAAATGCACAGCAAAATAGTTACTGTGTACGCTGATTTTGGATATGAGTTTAAAAATTAGAAATGCAAAAATCGTTGAGGAAAGGCACATAGGGCTAGGGTAGTAGGGATAATAATGAAAGGACGGGTTGTTTCCCTTTCCCTCATTCTTTACTTTCTCAGCAGGTACTCTGTTCCCATTAACATGGTTCACCTTTTTGTATTGCAAATGGTAATTTTCCTACTGTAGAGACGTACAAAGATTGCAGGGATCCAGCTGTTAACTTTCTAATTAACTAATAATATTATTATCTAATGAACAATCCCTTCGTGTTTTAGTTCTGTAATCATTCAATAAATGACTAGACATTTTTAATTTCAGTTTCGAAAGGTCCCTTCTAGCTCACTTAAGCCATTATTAATAACATTAAGAAGATTCAAAATAATAACCTTTATGTTATATATATATATATATATATATATATGTGTGTGTGTGTGTGTGTGTGTGTGTGTGTGTGTGTGTGTGTGTGTGTGTGTGTGTGTGTGTCCAATTAAATAACAATAATGTGTCAAAATGATATTATTAGTTGTATTATTACGATTTTCTAAATATATTGTATTATTATAATAAAGTTTGAATATAAATAAGGCGATTATTATAACAAGAAAATTATATGTACAAAATCATATTATAGTACAATAGAAATAACTATATACAGTATATAGAGTATAATGGTAAATAATTGTTCTTCTGATTGTACAATGACAGGATAATCATTACCTTCATTCATGCAACTTTTGTAAAAGTTTTGAGCGATTCGGAAGTACCGAGGCCTAACTTCTGTGTTCGAAGAGGAGTTAAACGTCTCTGCTATCCTTTTCAACACTGTTAATTCCATATCTGAGGTTGCGGTCCACATGTGCTGGGGAACAAGCAGGACTGAATAAGTATACGTTACAATATGAATATAGAAAAAATGGAACGTTAGATAGTAAGACACGTATTTGTAGAGTTAAGTTATAAAGGTTAAGCCTTGTATACTCTTCAGGTATTTCTAAAAATAAATAAATAAATAAATATATATATATATATATATATATATATATATATATATATATATATATAAATATAAATATATATTCATAAAATACTGTAATTTTTTAATTGTGAACAAGTAGAATTAATCAGTGTGGAATACATCAATTAGTATGGAACATGTCCCCTTTTACTTTTTGGACTCTTCCTGGCATGGAATCCACAAGTTTTGGGCATTTATTTGTTATTATTAGTCAGCTACCAGCGTCTTAGTCATGCAGTCCACTTTTTGCAGCCTAGCCTTGCATATTACCCACACACATCCTCAACATGATTAAGATCGAGTGAATTCCAAGGCCAATCCAGAAGGGTAATATTATTATCTTAGAAGTATTTCATCAGTTTTTTATACATGGCACGGAACTGAGTCTTGATGAAAAATTGCAGTCTCTTCGGCTTGGATAGTTCTCTTTGTCAATCTCTATAGCTAAGCGTTGTCCCAGTAATGCTTTTTACTTTGCACTGTTCATCATACCTTTAATAAAAAGAAGAGTTCCGGTTCCTGAGTATGAAAAACAGCCTTAGAAAATTTCCTAGGTTGGATGTTTAGCTGTTTGGTTAAAATGGCGAGCAGAAAGTGATTCATTGACTGCCTTTCGAATGAATTTTCTTCTCAGGCCCTCCACAATGAAGTGTGTCTTATCAGAGAATAACACTTTTCTCCAATCTTCTGTGCTTCATAATCTTATTTGCCCCCCAATTCAGTCGGACATTCATCACAAGCCCAGGCAGAAGTTGTTTCCTCTACGGTCGTTTGCGTACCGTTGAGTCGTGAATTTTAGTCCAACCTCTTATAAATCTTGCTGGAGGTCATAAATTATTTTAATGGGATTAAATTTGCTATTACGCACAAGATAGCATTCATCTCGAGTAGTAGTCTTTCGTTTTCTTCCACACTTTTCTTTCTGCTACAATTCAATGGACCATGTTTCATTTTTTTATATAAATATTTTATATACAGCACCCAAACTTACACAAAACTCATTTTCAATGTCCCTCTGAGTCAATGTCGTATACTCACTAAGTGTTATGATCCTTTCTCTTTTCCTAAGTTTGATATCTGTATCAATAAACAGCTAAACCTCATTGAAAGGTTTTCACAAAATCAATAAAAATAACTAAAATTTGTATGAAAACATAGTCTTAAACTCTTTTCACATAAATTCGTTCAATATTATAATAAATTAATCTTACATTATTATTACTCTTACTCTATCTTCCGGAACAACAGTTCTGTTGATGAACCCTCCGCAGGCGAATCTGTAGAAGTCCTGACAAGGGTTTACGCTGCAGTCCATGTTGCCCAAGATTGTACCTGCTGTATAATGCACATGGGTAAAACCATATAACGATATTTTATTGAATGGTTACTAATATGAGTTTAAATTATTTTTTGGTGATAGCAACACATATAATGGCATTCATTGAGAAAATATTTTATGTAAAGTTCAAATTATCGGAAGAAAATACAGGCGTCGAGAAATGTACGTAATGGTGAGTTAGATGTCCATGGCTGGTGATTGTTCTGCCAAACCTACCTCACATGAGGTATAGATTAATTATAACTTATTTCGCAACGAATTGTGTTTTTAATTTTACTACTCATTTTTGTCTAATCTATAACTTTTGGAGGGTAAAATAGCTATGCATGATATTTATTCATCGTCGTGATAGTTGTTTGGCAAGTGTGTAACTATATTAGTTATAACCCCCTTATTAAAGCTAACATGTGTCCAAGATTCGAAGGAAAGGAAATGATCTGATGTTTCTCAGTAAGAATGATCTCATAGCTAATCCACAGATCAGCTAAGGACTGGCGAGAATCGTGATCGTTATATGGTGTAACCTCTTGCGTTGAGTAACGTGATATTGCACAATGTGACTGCATATCGCGGAATTAGTTTAAGCATTAGTTAATTTTGACTGCCGGCGTTCCAATTTATACAACTTAGTAGTGAAAGGTTCTTCACATAGCATGAATTTTATAAAATGTAACTGACTTTGACAAATAAATAACAACAAACGTTTAGTATTGCCTTTTTAAATGTGTCAAAATAATAATAATTATTATCATTATTGACTTTGAAAAGTGATTAGCAACACATTTACTATGTTCGGAATAAGTCAAATCCATAAATGGAGCATTAAAGAACAGTGTGGCGTAGCTTGGAAAGATTTGCGAAAATAGGATTAGATCTATTAGTTAACAAGGCATCTTAATAATGTCCATGTAAAATTTCGGTACATTCCAGGACTTTTTACGTTATTAAAACACACACACACACAATTACATTTTTTAATTATAGTTTAAATGATGAAAACTTCCATGAAATAATTTTTACCATTCGTATATGGAAGGTGAAGGAAAAATAATTAGAGTTGGTATACCTGTTTTTCAGAAGAATTAAACGCGAGACATTGCCTATATCTATAAACCAAGCATAGTTTTTCTTCATGACAGCCTTTCAGTTAAGCTGTTATTTTTCATTCGGTTTTTGGCGTCATCAAATTTTATATAGAAATAAATTTATTACATTCAATTTTAATATTATTGGTGTATTCGTATTTGCAGTTTTTAAACTTTTTGAGTTAAAGTGATAAAAAAATTAAAATACAAGCACATACACCTCCCTAATGTTTTGAGTTATGAAGGAATAGAAGAATCACGTACAGTTTATCTAAATAACAGAAAATTGTTCAAAGACATAAACCTTACAAATACACTTAAATGGTTTTGTAGCATTATCAACAGAGTTTTACTTCATTGGCCTGAATTGCTTGAAAAAATGTCCATAGGTAAATAAAACCAAAATCCAACGTTTACATAGATATTCGTGTTGTTAAATGTCTCTTCACTTAAAACCTTTTCGCTATTATACTAGAGTACTCCTTTTACTGGTATGTTATTCTCAGATCTCAATGATACTAATGTGGTTAACTTATGTGATATATCTTCCAAGACTATCACTTAGGAATATTTGTGAGGCTTTAACTGATGTTCCATATTGTAGTTTTCAAAATGAAAGTAATTGGGTTAGAGATTTGACTCGTTTTGGGTTTTTATCTGATATCTTTAGTCCTTTTGAAATTTTTAGGTTAAGTAAATTTGTTTCTAATTTTGAAATAAATAATTATAATTGATTTGAATGGAATACTGTGTCTTACACTAAGTTATTTATAGATTAAAGACGTTAAAAAAGTAAAATCAGAAATAACCAAAAACCCAGACCCCTTATTGAGGATAACAAGTAGCACCATTTACTAGTGATATCTTATATTCCACCACGGATATTTACAAGGTCTTACCGTTAGATTGCGCTAGAAAAGTTGTTTCAGTGAGGTTTCTAAATGTTATCTGTTGTGTAGTATTGCTGCATGTGAAAACGTTTGGCTTAAAATAAAGATCAAACAGAAATATCACTGGAACGTAGTTTCCAGCGCGATTGAACGTCCAGACCTGTTATATAAAACTGGTAATGCATAGAAAGTCCTGATTGCCGGTATTTGAACAATACAGTACACTTCAGTTAAACAATATGTTTTCGTATAATAGTATCGCAATAATAATGTTTTACGTAATACAAACGGGATACATACCTGCCTTTATGCATTCTGCAGTTCTGCATATTTCTGTACTTTTACCTAGAAACGATGTTTTGTATAAAAATTTTAAATAAACATTACGACAAGCTATAAAGTAAAAAGTTGGTATATATTACATATAATTTTATTGGCACAAGTACACAGATTAACAGTTAGTAGTGTTGTATTAGCCATTCTTTATATTATTGCATTTTATATTTAATATTGATCAGCACACCATACATTTCATTTTTTCCACGCAAAGTGTAAACTTTAGAGTATTGTATAATAGTGAAAGAATGTCCAAACAATAAGCTTAAATATTTCAAATATAGTAAAGATAGAAGGCTAAATTATGTATTTATTTACACGTTAAACCAACCAATATATTTAATTTTAAAAAAGTATAATGATCGAGTTGACAGAACACTCACCTGTTGCAGCACGTACTAAAACCAAAGTAACACAAATAATGGGAGTTGTTATGATCCCACCAATCATATCACTAGCATCACAATGCCTTGCTTTATAACTTGCTGCGTTATCGACAAACAGATTGGGAAGATAAGAAGTTTAGTTCATCGCGTGGTTGACACATCTTAGTATGGCACAATCACATGCAGAAAATTTCAGTTTACATAAATATGAAAGTTCCGTTTCATTTAAAATTTGTATAATTTGTTAAACTTAACAACGTATATTAAAATGTTAACTGGCAACAGTTTTAGTATATTTTTGGAATTAATAATTGTTCTACTATAATTAAATTTTCTGCTTATAAACTATAGAAGTGTAAATTTTTCAGGACAATCTTATCTTCATGACCTAACATGGGAAAGAAATAACCAATTGCAGATCTCAAATTATAGTGTTACTGATTATTTGTGTCGCCTATGGAAAATGTCAAGAAAAATAATGTCTCATTTCACAATCTTCCATCGTAAAAATTAAACCTGATAGACGAAACATTTTGTAAAACCCTTATTTTATTATAAACTAGGATACCAGATCAATTATGAATAAATAATTGAGAATTTAGTACATGCATCTTTATTACTTTAATTTATTTACAGTAATTTCCAATTGTTTGCTGTTCACACTTAATTGTAATTAAGCCAAAATAATTTTCTTTGTACTCAATTACGGTAATTACAGTAAGAAATTATGCAAAAACCTCCTCAAATTAATACCGTATTAACTCATGAATATTATTCATTGATAACTATAGCAACAGTACTAATGAAAAATAAGTTAACGTTCCTAAAAACCTTAGTCATCTATTACTAACGTTTTAAAAACTTAGGATCTACATCCTTCAAGCCTTTCCGTCAGGAATTGTAAGCTAAGTTATACTTCATCGTTATTTTTAGATTTAGAATAAAAAAATAATACTATAAGTAATAATATTATAGGTATACTTTTAGTATAATATTAATATGTATTAATATTACTAAAACTGCTTAATTTTAAGTTATGATTCAGAAACTACGTTTATGCGTATTTATATCATTGTGCATATTTATATTTTATATTATTTTTTTAAATGGCCACCAATACGAAACCTTAGGAGTTATCAAACGATGAGTAAAATTAAATGATGTTTAAAGTTTCTTAACATTTATAAGAAACATTTCAATTTTAATAAATGTTATAAAATACCCACGAAAAAGTGTACCTTGGAATGATCTATTAGCTAAGACATCTATTAGCAAACTCACCCAAGCTGTGCGTAAATATTGTGTCTTTACCAGGTTTCTTAATATAATGATACAGTAAGTAGTAGTACATAGCAACATTTAGGGTCTGAGTTCCGTTTTTTCTGCAGATATATTATGGTCTAATATATGTAAATAAAAATATAACCTAAAGCAATCTAATGAAATTTTTTATTTATATATTTTATAAATATATTGAATAATCACTAAATAAAAATATAACCTAAAGCAATCTAATGAAATTTTTTTATTTATATATTTTATAAATATATTGAATGATCCATATTTCTGGATGGATTGACATTTTGGCCTTCAATTGCGTGGCAAAAGCTATAAGAATACAGATTACGGAAACAAACATGACAAACGTTTTCAGATATATTTAAAATAAGTGACCCACATAAAAAACATACTACCATGATCTCCACGTTTATGTCTCAACAATTTAAGTTATATTCTAGTAAGATTATTTACTACCTGACTTTCGGTCTGCGTATTAAAATTAAAATTTCATTGACATAATTGTAAAAAATGAGAATGCCTAGATTCAATATATTTATAAATATAAGTATTTGAAACTTCTTTTTAACATTTTTTTTATTTTTAGCTGCATTAGGTGTAATTTATGGATTTTCAAGAAAACTTAAAATGCTGTATTGTTTAGTAAAAATGACTTTTCATTTGATTTTTGTTTAAGTTTGGAATGCAATAATAGTGAATTTGAGATTGCTATTATAATGGATGTATTCCGCTTATTGTATCCATATAGAGTTTTAATGGTAATGCATATGTTGTGCCTTTTGCTACCCCAAACAGTGTGAATGCAATGCATATGCTGTGCTTATCGTAATCTCAAACAGTGTCAAAACCATGCATATACTATGCATTATGTAAACATCGACAGTGCTAATGTTAGTAATTTTAGTACGCTTATTGCAATCACAGAGAGCTAATATATCTATCATTAATCAACTTTGATATTAGTAAATAAATTAGTAGTTCGTGGATTTATTGAAATCAATCCAAAGCCGGTCAAAAGAAGTAGTCACCTCAAAAGGAACGAAAGTAACCTCTTACTAGGTCGCCTGGATAACCACTGAACGAAGAAACGCCTTGCCTGACATAATAATGGTCGCGATAATCCCGCCCATAGCGGCTACAGAACGAACAAGCGTAACGAAAGATTTTTCCCAAGTACAGAACATAAACCTATAGCGCGCCAAAGGAAGTAGTCACTTAAAAATTCACATGGATACATACAGACAAAGTACCAAATACATAAAACCTAACTGTACTAAAATAAAATGTTAATTTTATACATCCGTATGGACGATCACTTAAAACTGCCGACCTGAGGTCTGATACAGCCTACGTATACAATAGAAAACCCTTATTTCAGAAACAATAACAGCCCAAAGAATCCTAAATAAGTTGAAACCTCTTAAATGTTTTTTTATAAATATCTTGAATATTTACGTTGTCCAGCTCGCTAAGTCGTATTGTTTGCTAAGCGCTAATCTCGAAAATAAATAAACACATTCTGCTATCTATTTTTGTTTATATTGGGTGAAATCCGAGAAAGCTCTGAAAATTTACCTGAAATTTTTTGTAAATTCTAAAATCCATATTAATTACGTGCAATTACCAACATTTTATTGGCTCTAAACAGTTGACTCTTTCAGTTAAATATCATTCAAGAGACAAATTATCTGTCGTTTTTAAAATAACCTACATAACTCTTCTGACTGACTTGGGAAGACTAATTACTTGAGGGGTTTGCTCAACAGTAAATCATATTAGTGCCATAACCGCAACACTCGACGAATTCAGAATAAGAATAGAAGGGATGTGTCAATATATCTTACCAAAACTGTCAGCAAATGTGAGACAGAATTTTTAGTTTAGGCTTTGTATCTATCAATAATCAATTCGTTGTATTTCTACCATAAAAGATAAGTAACATTAAGTGTAAATTGTGAGTCCTTCAAAGATGTTATTTAAAAAGAATAGAATTTTAAAAGTGGATAGGAATTCTCTATTAAAACGTTTTTAGTAATCCAAAAATACTCTATCTCCGGAGGAGGGCTTAAAATTGTTTAGACATCAAAATCGACGCGGTTAATCAAATCAGTATTCTCAGTGACAAATCAATTTATTTCTATTTATAAACAGTTTAAGGAGTTAGTGGGGCCTATATGATAGGCCTACCTACCATGAGCATGGAAAATATATTGATAACAAAAATAAGTTTGCTCGAAAGGGACACTAACATAGTCTCATTTACTGGTCGAAGGATATAAATTAATCTTTGTAACATATTTAAGCAAAAAGTATATATTAAATTATTTTTTGGCGTACTGCTCCAAAGGATATTAATATAGCATTATCATTTATTATGTAACAGGTTTAATAGAGACTTAATTATATTCAAAGCCTTGGCAACTAGTGGTTATGGCCAGACCAGTAACTAAGTCTGTGGTACGTTTGTTGTGGTAAGGATGATGGGCAGGAGATACAGCCAAGGATTGAGGTCCTTCCCCTTGCATGCATAAGCTGGTTAGCTTATTGTGGTTAATTTAGATGTAATTGTGTTCTATTTCTATCGTGCATTCAAATCTAATGTTGAAACAGAATATAGCAGAACAATTAAATACAGAGATCAAGTGGATTGATTTATTGGCAAAGTAGTGTCTTCCTTGGCCTTTGAATCGCCTTATATTTAAACTGCTACTTTTTTCTGTGGAGTACGATAGAACAATTATTTTTATACAAGCGAAAAGTGTTAATTCAAGATTTTATTAAAACCATTAGATATAAGACCAAAGTGATAAGTTTAATTTCTATACCAAAAATCCTGCAATTAGTATAACACGGTCATTCACTTTAGGTAACAGAATTATATTAAAGTCAAGTAATTAACATTTAAACAGAGACAATAAATCTTTCAGTGACTTTTATATTATATTTATATACACACTTATAAATATATATTTACCGTGCTTTTCAAATTTTATGCACACTGAAGGGATTTTGAAAACCACAGGACATATAACAAAAATTAAATAGACAGTTGTGCGTAATAACAAGACCAACTCATCAATGTTGTTAAGTTAATTATTGGTTGCGAAGTTCACTCGCTGCGCTCAAAAACCTGTGTTTGATCAAAATCTTCAAACTGTTCAAAGGTATCATATTAGTACGTATATTGTAACGTTTTTAGCATGAAACCTGCATTGAATTGCTTCTCGTTTTTAAACATTATTATAAGAAATGTTTAAGATCAGCAAGCATGGGGTGTAGCATAAGAGTCAGTTTTTAAATGTACGACCTATTTTTTATTTATATAAAAGACATCAGATTTTTTATTAATTTAAAAATTATGTTATATATATATATATATATATATGTTATATTTTTCTTGTGTACGTGTTATACTTTCCTGTGGGACTCCACGTGGGGGTTTTAGATAATATCCGCACCTTCTATGTTAGAGATTTACATTATAAAATTAATACGAACTATAAGAGACGTGTGCCTCGTACAAACGAAGAACGAGATAGATGTCTACCCCACGCAGATCCACATTTTGGAATGAAGGCTGGGAAAGAAGTGTCAGGGACGCCGTACTGATAAAGTGATGTCACATGATGAATTGACAATCTGTAGGGATATTTTAACCCATATATACCTAGAATATGGACCACATAAATTGTTACTCTAACATACAGCTGTACTAATAGAGGGTCAATACTGACCCAAGGGCTTTTACAGGATAAGCAGCCTCGGCCACTGAGGAGCCGACGCAGCTTAACCTGAACCTGGCCGATTTTATGCCATCTTCTGTACAGTCAGTTCGTGCAGCCCATTGATTATTATAGATAAATAAATATCAAGAAAATTAGTCAAACAATGATATTATATTTTATACTATAAAGAAGAAAAGTGTTAAAGATTATACAGATATATGAGGCCATTGAAATGCACATATAAGGTTAAATGACCGATTGGGCAAGGCAATTATTATTTGTAAATTATAATTAATTTGTTTTGTAAATTATGTATGGAAAATAATTGTATTGGAAATTTTAATTGTAAGTGATTTTATTTTAATATTTTTTAGTGAAGTCATAAAATGTTTGCACTGCGGGTGGTTCTATAATATCGAAATAACCTGCCTTATTGTTATTGTTTATCATAGGAACAATTGCACTCCTTTTCAGCTGACAAAATTTGACGATCAAGGAAATGCAAGAGATAATAAATCATAAGAACATAAAGATAGGACTCTTTCATCCTCATTGAATGGCCTTGGAATTTGGCTATTGGGTCTTGTATTAGAGGATGATAAGTGTTTTATAGTTTTAAAACAAAAATGTTTAGAGAGTGTTGATTATTTAGGTGAGATGAAATCTTACTGTCGTTTTGCCTACAGAACCTAAACCACTTGAAATAAAACCAAAGATTAAATTCATTAACTTACTTACGTGTATTAATCATTTTTAGTTACACATTTTTTTTTAATTTTCAAACTCTTAGTTTTGAAAGATGGATCCTCACCTAATTTTGGATATCATTTGGAGTTATATCACTTGTTCAATATAGTAACAATGAAAACCTGTTAAAGCTGTTTTGATAAATTTATAAAAAATCTATAGCAAGCTAAATCGATAACACTTTTTTATTATAAGTGTCAAGAAAGCTTTCAAACGAGGTACCCTTGTCTTACCTTTACATTCAACATTTTCCCTAAAACAACACTTCGCCCACTAAAAGCACCCTTACCAATTTTTTTGTTGATTCGCAATGATTGTATTGAACTGTTTTGATTCAAAGAGGGAGAGAGAATTCAGTTGAATTGGAGTTTCTATTTTCAGTTGCTATAACGTTAAAACCACTGGTCCAGGTGGTCTGCTTCACCCAGTAAACAAGGAACTTGTACCTTGTTACTGTGTTACTGCGCTTATTTGTGTACTGAGTGTACGTCACAACTCGTGCCTCGTAACAGGATTCAAAAGTTACATAGTTTTCGCAACATTTATTACTTTGTCAAATGTTACTCATAACATTTTATATTATTGTGCTCAGTTTCTTTATTTCCTCTTTTTTTGTTCCCAAACAGATTATCCATAAACTTACTGTAAAATTGTGCACTAAAACTCAGCCAAGTCCTATGGAATCAGATGCACCAGGTAGGGTATAAGGCGTATATAGTATAACAAAATGTACTATCTTCCGGATTGTAACGTGTCTATAGGAAGGTTAATTTCTATAAACTAATTACAACTATTTTTGTTTTAGTATATGAGAGATCAATTGGGTTGTAAAATAATAACCCTTTATTTTAACAAGCACAAGTTCCAATGGAATTCAATGATTAAACTCAGTTTAAATTAATAGAACTGTTTAATTAAAAGTCAAAACCAAAAATAGATCAACGCCAAGCTATCTTTTTTACATTTAATTTATTCTCACTATTTAGTATTTATAAGCCATCAAAGTTCACATGTCCAGCCTTAAAATTAACAAAGAATTAAATCATTCAATAATTGTGTCCTTCAAGTTTTCAGTGCTAATATTTTCAACACAAAGTCAAAATAAAAATCTTCATTAAAATTTCAAAATAAAATAATCTTCTTCAAATATAAAATGAAACAAATAATAAAATAAGACTTATTCTCAAAATAAAAATCAAACAAATTAAGGTAATATTAATAATTAATTATATGAACAATGACAATGTGCAATCAGTTAAACTCAAGGTTGTATCAATTACGAAGTACTTATTTCCTGTAAATTTCCAATTTACAAGATTATTGAATTATCCAGAATTATCTGCTTGGCTTTGAATATTAAATTTAGGAACTTGTTAAAATATATATAGAATCTCAGAACATAAAATAAATTTTCTTTATCAGTAGGCTATTCCTGATTTAACCAACTTGAACAGGAAAATACGTATCATCAAGCAATTTTCTATTTAAATGTTAAATTCTAACTTTCACAGTACCTCACACATCTCCTGAAGACTTCACCAACTGTTATATATTACTTAATTGAAAATACAAACTTTAAATTTTGAAAAGAATTTTAATCTTAAAACTCAACCTTCCTACCGAAAAATCTATACGGCAAGAGTAGGCTATCACTTCTACACGAACTTCTCTCTCTGAGCACCCAGTAAAGACTCCCCTGAAAACCTGCTTGAATCCACCGGAAGGATCTAGAAGTGCATCCCACCGTCTAATCAACCTAACATTGGCAAATCAAAAATGAGCAAAAAACAATGTCTGAACTGGATGGTATCTATCCAACGCAGACCTGTAACTTATGCTCAATACCTACAGACAAAAGGAAGCTTCTAGGCATTCCTAGAACCCGAATCAACAAGAAATTCAGCACTGCTGGAAGGATCACAATCTTACAATTCACTTATTATATAAATTTACAATTCTCTTAATAAAATATATATATTCCCTATAAATAATTAAACAATATAGGAAGCATCCTATACGGATCTAATTTGAGTATGGCTTAAAAGTCATTTGGTTAACACTACTAGTATTTTTGTTCAGTAAAAAATTAATGTGTTCAGTATTATACGAATTCAATACATTTTATTTTCATAAAGTTTAGCCGCTAATATGAGAATACATTAATCCATCCAAATTTAGTACTCTTTTTCACAATTTAGGTTAATGAAGGTTCAAAATAAAAAAATAACCACTAATCAATTATCTACAGATTTGGGTGATGATAATTGCATAGCAGGGCGTGCCGGGGGTTAGGCAAATACATGTTCATGAACGTTTGCTAATAATATCATAATAAGGTGTTGTATACAAAATTACTTTAAAAGTATGTATGATTAAAAATAAGATATATGCATAACAACTATTATTCCAATTTACAATACCCAATGCAGGATTACTACTACAAAAAGTGTGTAATGCAATAAAAGGTTTTATAGAAGTATATATAAAACTGCAATATGTATGGAAATGTGTTCCATTCAGTTTATTACCGTTAAACTGACCATTTTGCTCCAACGGTCATCTACATATTTATGTGTGGGATCTCGGAGGAATTGCAAAGTCTCTGTTTTTACGAGGACATTTTACGTATGTAACTTTATGTGATTATTAAAAAATATACATTTGAATAAATACACCTGTACTCGTATATGTTAAGCGTCAAATATAACCATTATCTGAAAACAAATAATGTGTACTTATATTTATATTCTACTACATAATGATCAAGATGTACTCATAGGTACGTATAATAAAGTATATGTTTTATATTGTCTTGTACGAAAGTGTGTTACGTTTACTTGGTTGATTGGAAATTTTTTACTTCACATTAGATTAATATCAGTTCCGAGTGGAGAGCACAATTGTTCAAAGGTATAGATTAGTAAAGAATTTTAACAAATACAAATAAATAATGTGTACACATTTTTAACTATCCACAATAACACAGCTGCGATGAACTGCAGGGAAATGAAAAATAAATAATAGTCACAAATTTGCATGTATTTCTTGATCATTAGGAGTCCATTTAGAAACTGAGAATTGTTGAAGTACACGGCAGTTTAGATAATCTGTAAAATTACAGTAGCGCTTATTTGTGAGTGCTCACCCCCGGAATTGTAGCTGGTGTTGTTAATGAATTCATTAAAGAGAGTGTTTGTTAATTACAACTCAGCAAGTAAACAAGGATTCAGACCTAAGGCGTGATAATTATTAATTGCGGAGGATCCCGCCTCTTTAATTTGTTATTTTCATAAATAAGTGTTGATTGTAATCCAAGTAGAAATTACGTAAACTGTATATTGTTCATGTCTGAAATCCGGCTTCTTATAAATAGTTCTGTTCTTTTAATGCGTACTATAATTGTGTAAAATTTCAGAAATACTTTTGTTTTTGATTTTAAGTGTAGTTTGAATTTAGGTTAACTTGATTATATACCGTTCTATATTGCTTCAAATAAATATATCGTGATAGGCAATGTAACAAAATAACATAGGCCACTTATGCAATGTAAAGATGTCAGATCTCAGATTCAATCTTATGCGGTGGATTATTAAAACAGACTAACTAAATTAGTATCTGTACTATTGCAACTTAGTAAGAACCTAGCATCCAGAGAATGCAACTAGTGTTGGGGAATATGTTTTACCTAATAATTTAAAATCAAGGTGCGCCTGAAAAATATTGCGTAGAAAATACGATAACATTGCATGGTAAGTTTTAAATTCATACCTTATTTCTTAAGAGAAATTGTCTGTGGACAGATGGATAGTCATAATACTCAAAATACATTTTGATGTCCCATTGGTACACAAAAGATAAATTCAGAGATGGGAGTCAATAACGCTCAGACTACTTCTACGTTCAAATTGAACGTATGCTTGTTTATTTACTAATTAAGTTTCAAAAAATTTTAAAGTTTGTAGATTTTTCGAGATAGCCTGCCTCATGATACATTTACATTTTTGTTCATTTTATTTGGTTTCATTGTGTTCTTAAATAAAAAAAGATTAGGTAAGGATAATAAAAAAATTCTATAATGTTTTGAAAATATAATTTTGTCTTTTTTTTTTTTTATTTTTTTTTTTTTTTTTATTTTTTTTTTTATTTTTTTTTTTTTATTTTTTTTCTTTTTTTTTTTTCTTTTTTTTTTTTTTTTTTTTTTTTTTTTTTTTTTTTTTTTTTTTTTTTTTTTTTGTTTTTTTTTTTTTTTTTTTTTTTTTCTTTTTTTTTTTTTTTTTTTTATATTTTATTTTTTTTTTTTTTTTTTGTCTTTTTTTTATATTTTGTTTTTTTTTTTTTTTTCTTTTTTTTTTTTTTTATTTTTTTTTTTTTTTTTTTTTTTTTTTTTTTTTTTTTTTTTTTTTTTTTTGTTTTATTTTTTTTGTTTTTTTTTTTTTTTTTTTATTTTTTTTTTTTTTTTTTTTTTTTTTTTTTTTTTTTTTTCATTTTTTGTTTTTTTTGTTTTTTTTTTTTTTTTTTTTTTTTTATTTTTTATAAAACCCCCCCCTTTTTTTTTTTTGTTTTTTTTTTTTGATTACCTCTTAGAGCCCTCTGATTACTTTTTACAAAGATTCCTCACAGATCTAATGTCCACTTTAATGGACACAGCCATTTAACACCAAGGTAATTATTTTTTTCTTGCTCTTTGTTCCTTACAGCTTCGTAAGTCCCACTTGAGTGGACCATACTCGAATTCCACGAACACTCCAAGTCCACTACTATTGGCCACTATAATTCAACACTGTTAATAATGTTTTAAAAACATATGTTTTCTCTTCTATAAAGTGCTGCAGTCTGTATTAAAGTGTCACTATTGATCACCATGACGTGTTTTATTTTTCATCACAAAACATTATCAGCTATAACCTCACTCATTTTTTTGTGACCGATAGTAGCCTACTGTAGTGTTTTTCACTTTAGTTCTTGCTATTTGATCTTTAGTGCATAATAGTTGGATTTCAATGATGATTTAATAGTTGTTATAATAGTAGTTTTTTGTTGTATAGGTCAAGTGAACAAAATGGATGAAATGGACAATCTAGGTAGAAAGATGGCATATGGATGAACTCGAAGTATGATTCAGTACTTACATGGGATGTTGAGTCAATAATTGGCGAAGAGTTTGGAAGTGTTAGTTCACTCAGAAATTGACCGTGAAAGATTACGAAACATTCAGATGAAGAAAACGAAGCTCTTGAACAGCAAGTAGCAGAAGAGTAGATGATGACGATTTTTGTTGCAGAGAATTAGCGATTGGAGAGAATGGATGGTTAGGTGATTTCAGATTTTCTCAGGTTTCAATGGTCCAATAATAGTGGATTTAAACCACCAATCACATGAACAACCAAACACCCATTAGAATATTTTAAATTGTTTTTTTTACGGAAGAACTATGAATGAAATAGTGTCAAGAAACGAATAGGTATGCAAACGAAAAATCTTCACGAAACACACCCCTTTGAGAATGATCAATGGTGGACCGTGGAAAGACCTTACTTTAGTAAACTGAAAGCATTTTTAGAGTGGCTCATTAACATGGCCATGAAATCCAAAACCAGAGATCGATGATTATTTTCAGTAGACTGGCTTGATTATAGTCACCGTTTTTTTAAAGAATGTGTTCTCCAGAGAAAGAATTAGTCAGATTTTTAGGAATCTGCATGTGTCCCCCCCCTCCCCAAGGTCCAGCACAAGGAACCTTGACTCGATTTGGCAAAGTTAGAAATGTTGTTTGTATTATAGATCGCAAGTTTAGAGAACACTATGTTCCAAGAAACAAAGTCAGCCATCTGAACGAAAGGCACTGTAAGGCTTCAAAGAGAAAGTGCTTTTCAAAAGTCTACAATAAAGATAAGCCTGAGAAAATGGGGCATAAAAGTCTTTGTAACAGTCAGAATCCCTGTTCCGATATATAATGGTGCCTTAGTGCCAATATTTGGGAAAAACACCACAAGTAGTTTAGAACGGCAAGACCTGTCTGTTACCACAGAATAGATCTAAGACTTAGTGAAGCAAGATAAAAAGAACATATGTAATAGCGAGGGCATGCAATGTATTTGTGATAGGTACTATACAAAACTTGGAACTGGCTAAGGAACTGTAATGATTTAAAAAGTACACATAACGGGGCCTAAAATGAGAAATAGCTAGGTTTGCCTTATCATGTTAGGCTAAGACAAAGAAAAACAATAACCCCCGTCCCACTCAAGGTTGAAAAAAGGGACATTAATCTTTTTAGGAAAGGAAGATACATACCATTGCTATGGAAAGACTCACAATGACGTGACAATGCTTAGCACATTATATGACAACAGACACAACACAAACAGTGAGTGCGCCACTGTAAAAAATGGAATGGTTGAATATAGAAGTGAGGAAGCCTATCAGTGAATATGTAAGTATAATAAGTCGATGGGAAGTGGTAGGATTTAGCGGATCAGTACATTATCAAGCTATGTCAATTTCAGAAGAAAGTCCCAGTGAATATGTTGGCGAAAAGGTTTTTTTTTCCTGTTACTCGAATAGGGATTGTAAATGCATTTATTACTCTACAATATGAACCCCAGGGACAAGGAAAATGAGAGGCAGAGGAAATTCAGAAACAACTAGTCAAAGGACTAGTTGGTAATGTAAGAAACTTCGAAAAACGGGAAGAAGACCCGTCAGACATGCAAGATGACGAAAGAATGAACGGTAAGCTACATATCCTTGAACTGTTATCGTACCAAAAGACTGTTGTGTATGCAGTGACAAGGGTGTTGGTGGACTAGAAAGCGTAGTAAGTACTGTTGCAAAACTGTCTCCAAAACCAGTTATGTGTGTTGAAAACTAGTTTTGCACAGTACCACACTTCAAAGAAAAGTCAAGGAAATACACCTAATATTGCTGTCATTTCATTATTATAGAATTAAGTATTGATTATTGTATTGTTTTTACTAAGCTTTATTTTAAAAAAGTCATTTACTGTAAGCTGTATAATAAAAAGTTTTAATTATCAACAAAACTGTGTGTTATTGTGGATTTTAAATTTTTAAATACCTATTAACATCACATCAGTTAAATCACCAGACAATTCCGTGCAGCTGATGATTGTATGACCAAAAAGGGCGCCGAGCTGAATGAGACAAGCAATACGTCCACTATAGTGGACATTTGATCTGGGAGGAATATGCAAAGGTAAATTATAACGGCTGTTTAGTAATGGGTTTTCCGTCCACTATAGTGACTTTCAAGGCAAACATATCCTTTCAACTCCATATTTATTCACTGTAAGAATAAGCTACATGGGTTAAAAGATTACATGTTAGCATCTCTATGATTGTAATTAGCTTGCTTTAAACGCATTTATTTTGCTATTTTCGTTGCCAATATTTGCCAACAATAGTAAAAACCTCTTGAATTACATGAACCAATATATAACTCAGTGTCATTTATAAATAAATAGTCATATTAAATGTCACGTCTGTAAGTAATTTGACTTTCGTGATATCCTGTGGACTGATAGACGTTGTAACAGTCAGACGTATACTGTATGTAATTAATCCATCCCCACAAGTTATAGGCTTCGTTCATGCCCTGCTAATTGAGCCTATAATGGTATTATACTATAAACATGATTTTGTAGAAACTTGTACGATTAATGTCAATAAATGAAAAAAATCAATTAAAAAATGCTACGTGGATAATTGGGCTAGTTAAAGATGTCAGTGCAGTAAGCACGAAGACCGATACCTGCTTTTATATATTTATACTTATTCATATGTATTAGATTTTGATAATCTTGTTTGAGGAAGTGGCTCGTTGCTATTTTTTTAAATTTAATAAGAGAATTAATAGATGCAATAAACATTGTTTAGGTGTAAAGTACTAAAAGTGTTATTTGTATTACGTTTGAACTTTCCAATATAAATTCTCTGTCAAATCAGAATTTTAACAAACTTTTAAGTTTTAGCTAGATACAAGAATAGTATCCGATATTCTTTGAAAAGTGTGGTAATTAATGCACTCAAATTACTGATCATTGAGGAATTCCAATCTTTCCAATACTCAGTAGATGAATGCCTTATATTTTTCAACAGATATAACGAATGTAAGCAATTCAGTAGGTGAGTTGTATGCTTATTGTAAGAAAAACTGTTTAGTGAGATAATTGAAAATTTCTCCCGTCACAAAGAATGGTGGGTACTAGTTTTTAAAGTGGGTTAGTGAAAATTGAATATATTGCTAGTAAACTGTGTTCAGTTTACTTAAAAAGTTGATGCATTTAGTTATTGAATAACATAGTTGGTGTGAATAAAGATTGTGTTCCGCAAAATGAGGAAGGACTTGATTTTCTTTTTTCAAACGTTAAAGTTTGTTTAGTTATTACCAAATAACTCTTATATATACAACTCACTACAATATAATACGTGCATTACGTGCTTATGAAGAACTATCTAATATTTTTTTTGAGATCATAAGAACTTTTTCCACAATGAAATATTGGAGCTTTGATTGTCTCACTACATATAGTAATAGTTGTTATGTTTAGTTGACAAACAATATAATATTTTACTTAATTGTTGATTATTTATATTCAACATTCTGCATAAACTCGATCACGTGATCTCAGGTAACTCCAGCTGCCGATAAAAGTACCATTTGGCACAGGTTCAAAACAATAAGCTCTCCAAAATTTCATAGCCCTCTGGTTATTTGTAATATCCTCGTCTTCCTTTATCCGTCTAATAGATATTTCAGTCCAGTTTTAGTTTACAGTAATTTAAATATAGATTTGACGTAACCTTTTAATTTTCATTACTAAATAAAAGTCGGAGGTTCATGTAGCTTCATTTTATTTGTAACCATAATAAGGTTTTATTATGTTACTCAATGCACATATCTTAAAATATTAGTAAGCTGAGCATTAGTGAAGACTATACCTCAAGGGGCTAGAAAAGTACCATTTCTGCCTTCCATACTATATCTTAAAAATTAACTCATCTTATATGCTTTAATGTTTGTATTACAAATCTACATAAGCAAAGTCTAAATCAATAATGAATGATGTGATTCCATGGTATTTAGCTGAAAATTAGCTTAAATATTTATATTAGTATTATAGCCAACCCTAAAGGTAACGAGAAAAGCTCAGAATAAATCAATTTGTATCCAAACTGATTACACTTATAAGACATGTAAAATTGTAAAATGTTTTCTATCACACAAATCTGGATGAAAATATAAAATTTTATGGTTCTTTACGTTATTATTATTACGGTATAAACAGTACCATTGATGTCACAAGCCACCTATCTATCAATAACGATTCAATTTTAACGTTTCAAATTGTCTAACTGTCAATAGAAATCCTTATTAGAATGATGTGGACTCCCTGTATTTAGTAGACTCTTAGAAGACTATTATAAGGCGTTGTTTGTTGTAAATCACTTATGGGTACTTCATTAGGTGTGATATATTTCATTTCATTTTTAATACATTTCAAAGGATTTTTTCAACGCCCGTGGCGTTAATAATTGTTGCAGTAAAATCTTTATGTGAAATTCTCTAACCGAAATTCAAACTTTTATTGACCTCCCGGGAATCAAACCCGTCACCTTTCCGCTATAGATTGATATTTTTAAACTTTTGATGGGTAAATATTAATCTTTTGGTGCAATATTGATAATATTACTGATAAAACTGTATTAGTAAGCAATAACTCTTAAAATTACATAACCTCCAAATGAGAAGTCCGTGCTTAAAAGCAAGCCACAAAAATGTAATTCAAATTAGTTCCGAATAGGCTAGCCCTTTCTTTGTACAGCACAACCAAGGAGTTTTATTATATTTAAGAAGAGAGAATACTAAGGTTTAATAAAGGTTTTGTTATAATATTTATCATACAGTATCTGAAGTGGGAAAACCATTCAAAATATTCATTTATCTGTAAAAAATATATTAATCCTTACTAAAAGTACTACGGCCACGTTTAAGCAAGGCGAAGCTAAAGAACCTAAAGAAAGGCGGGAACGAGTTGGCCAAAGTCCAGAACGATTTACACCTTCACCCCAACCCTTGAACATAAATATCCTTACTTCCTGTTTGTAATGTTCCACCCACAACAGGATCTGCTCATCCACATATATTTGCTCCACTCTTAAAAATTCTACTTCTTCAGGAATTTGTAACCTGATTTATCTATAAGGTGTTTGTAAAATTAGCATTGCTTTAATTGCAAGAATTACAAATCCTTCTATCATTCATTGTGCACAAAATACTTGCTTCTGCTTTTACAGTCTCATCGTAAATGTATCATCCTGCGCTTTGTGGTCGAAAATATTACTTGTTTTCATGCTGTTATAATTTATAGAGAACATTTTGGAGAAACCGAGATATTTCAAACTTTTAACACTTGTGTATCAAACCTTTCAAAAAAAGAATATGTTTATCATAGTGATTCAAATCGACATAAAGGGCGAAATAAGTGTAAAATACAATTTGAGAGTAAAATTTATAAAATAAGTGTTTAGTAAAGTTAAGCTTTTGCGCAAACATCTTATTAATAATACCATATTGGTAGACAAAATATATATATATATATATATATATAGTTTATGTTTCCTTTTTCAACTACACAGTATACACCATCGTTTGCAATAGAGTTTACACAAAAGAAGTGTCTTGAGTAACTCTATTATTGAAAATTCATTTATACCTATATTGAGAATGGATGAAGAACGTTGGCCTAAGGGAATCGTGAAGTACACTCCAATAAAAAGATAAAAAGAGCGACTCCCTGTATGTTGGGAAAAAGGTTTAGACCTTGCCATGTAAAATAGACGACTAAAGGAAGGAGATTGGCTCGATAGCGTTAGCGTGCACAATGGAGCAAAACATAGGTTTTGCAATAATAATTATTAGTCTTACCTTGCTATAAGTTAAATATAATAAAAATTAAAATTATAAGTACAAAATCTACTATTTTCACCTAATTCTTAGAAACATAAATTATCCATTCGGAAATAAAATACATTTTTGTATAAAATAGTACCTATTAAATTCTTTTTATGGTAGCTCGTATATTTTCATCTATATAAATATTTATGTATTATGAGATTGCATGTCTATAAAATTTATAGAAAAACA
Organism: Homalodisca vitripennis; assembly: GCF_021130785.1. NCBI lineage: Eukaryota > Metazoa > Arthropoda > Insecta > Hemiptera > Cicadellidae > Homalodisca > Homalodisca vitripennis. The sequence continues at coordinate 40,333,851 of NC_060213.1, forward strand.
CAATAACATAATACAATAACATAAAAACATAATAATTTGAATAAAAATACTTGAATAAACATGGTGTATTTAAAAAATTATAATTTATTATTAATACATAACTTTCATAACCCAAATAGAATTGTCTTGACGGATAAATTTTTAAAACTTTGATTTATCTATAAAAACATTCAGGATACTCTGGTTTTGTAGTGGTATATATAAGTAACGTTCCTCTACACCATATGTTTTATACTATAACATTTACCTATAAGCATTAGGAGTTTGAAATTGAACAAAGAGGAATACTAGTTTTACAAGTATACACCAATGATAAGAAACCTTACATTAGCAGAAGATAACATCTTCGGTTCTGGTATAAAATGCGTTCTCATTGTATCAGTCAGAATATAGCATTATTTTGTGAAAACTAATATCTGCCTTGATGTGAATTCTTTCCACTACTATTATAATCCACTTCACTCCGGGCACTGCAAAGAACTTTGATCATTCTATTTCAAGAGAACACTCATCTCAAAACTAAGTAAAATTTCCTTGGACTGATAATAATAGTTATTATCAAGAGATTAAAAATCTGTAATGAAGTCTATGTATACGTCAATAAACCTGATCAGTAACAAGCGTACATCGTTTACGTACAAACATTTTTTCCAGGTCCGCTATGGCCTTATCTCTCGATAGTTCCCTCTGTTTAATAGATATATAAAATGCATAAATCAGATATGCAAATATTTTTAGCTCAAAGTATTTATGCTGCAGTTTTTAAATATTTATTTAGGAAACATTTCAATGTAAAAATTAAGCTTGAAGAAGGGATTTGAAAGCTTAAGAATCAAACAATTCTCACTAAATTATCGTTTTCATCTTTACAAAATATTACATCATACAATATATGTATAATTGGTGCATTGAGATATTTTTTATAATATTTTGTACCAAAAACTGTTAAGAGAGATTTTAATACTTAGATTACATTTTTCGGCTTTCACAAAGTTTATTGTGCTATTATATTTCTTGTTTGTAAAAACTTTAAGTAAGAAATTCAATGCGAAAACGTGTTTGGAAGAACGTGTTCTTTACTATTTCATAAATTGGAAAAAGTGTACAGAACATTTTTTGCACATATATTTAATGTTTACTAAAATGCAATTGACGTTTTGCCTCCCTTGCCCCACTGTGCGCCGTAGGACCCCATAATGTGCTTAATACAATTTTACTGAAAGTTTACTTTTAAAAATCACATAATTATTTTTAATATTCAAAGATTTAATAGGGAGTCAACTACGTATCAATAATGAATTCTTAATAGCTAGTACTGGATTAAGTATCGAATTTAATTTGTAGTCTACTTTTAATTCAACTGTAATCCGATAAATATAATGAAAAAAATTACAAAGAGATACGAAGTTCGAAATCTTTGAATTAGAATGTAGCTACAACAAAACTTAATTTCTGCACCTAGAACGTTCTATTTGCTTTGTGTAAAAGAGGTACAGGTGTAGTACCTTACTAGGATTAAAACAGAGATTAAAAGCCTGCTAGAAACCTCAGCGTATTCTTGTGCGCATTAAAACGTTACCTGCGTCTCTTATTTAATTCAAAGGAGATAGATTTTATTTATAAAGTATTTAACCTAAGGATTCATAATGTAGGTTTATCTAAATAATTTTTACCACTTAATGAATCCTATAGCTTTGGGGATATTTGAGTTTTGAAGCATAGTTATATATCAGGTAAACAGCGTTTCATATAATAAATATTGTTCTATGAACTAAACCCACTATTGAATTTATTATATGTATATCCAACGGTATTGCAGAAATGAGAATGAAACCTACTAAAAAGACATGTTAGCAACCATATTATACTACTATAGGCAAATTTTCCAAAGAGGAAATGTTTATTGAGAACATAATGGATATGTAGTGCAACTTTGCTTGATCATTTATTACCATTATTTAATATAATGATGTAAAAGCACTTTTGAATGTATTAAAACAGGTGCTAAAACAATTTTCCTTATGTTTTTACATGTTAAAAAAATTAAATAACACTAAATTTGTTTGGTTGAATTTTATATATGTGATCAAAATTCCGGTAAATCACAAGGACTTGTCATTAAACATTTTTTCAATAATTAATTATGTACATAATAGTATTTATACGGCAACAAACTGATCAAGTGCACAACTTTCGTTGAACAAGTAAGAAGCCGTGCTGATTGTAAATGCTGACTCAGCTGTAATTAATATTTTTCTGACGTAGCAGTTATAATTTAAAATTTATGAGGTTTCTCTGTTAAGTTTTCTTTTAATCTTGCTCATTCACTTTGCTTTATTGGACCACGAAAGAAGCCATCTAAATTAAATATTAGTTTTAGAAAGTTATGTTTCATTGAATAAGTTACTCGTTTATTATTGTAAATATTCAGATCATACAGGCAAACGTAGATGAGAGTAAAGCTTTGTATTTCTTTTAAATTTTACCTATAGTTTTGTAACTATATTCCCCCATTATGAGAGACACACTAAGGAAAAGGAAAACCAATTTAATACATTAAATAACCTCCTGAGATAAGAATTATAGTGAATTTAAAGATATGCCGAGACATCTTCGGAACTGCTTTCAACCGAATATTTGCGTTCAGAAAAAAAGAGTCGCAATGATATTGAGCAACATTGAGTTAGGTGGTGTATAAACGTTTCCGACTGCCCTTTAAATTATTACGAATTTTGAAACGAAACCTTACATTTAGAAAACTGCAATACTATGTGTTATTTCATGCAAATTTAGGAAATAAATACTAAAATTTTAGAATACTAAATCAGAAAATATTCATAGATACAAACATGTGCGCTTAAATTTTCAATTTAGACATGCATTTTTATATTGCTTAGTAGTATAAATTTAGCTATATCAATTTTAATATTTATAAAGTGTAAGAAATATCACACACATGTATCATGTATAATTACATGAATAAGTGTCATTTAATTTTTTTTTATTATTCCTCTTACTGATTACCACAGAACTCGATAGAATTAATTATCAACTTAAAAAATAACGTTAAAATAGCCAAAGGTCTATGTCCACATAAAATCTTCGCCTTCAAAAATACGCTGGTAACCTATTACAGGCGTGTTATGAACCTAGTTTTAGCTAAACTGTAAATTTGTATCCCAGATTTTATGACATAATGAAAAACTTCTAATACTAAGATATTAGATAAAGCATTCCAGACTAGCACGCAGTTTTGATGTGTACATACGCCGGAGACAATTAATTTAATAATATAGAACACGAGATTAGTTTACGCTCAAACAGTTGGGACCTAATAATCTCATAAATACCGAGGAAGATTATGACATTAAAGTACCTAAAGATCTCTAGTACCTTGAGAGTAGGTTATTTCATTTTTAATATCATGCTATGTATGTTAGATACAGCCATAATGATTCTTTCATAAGTTAACAACATCACATAATGAACTAACGAAAGACGCAAAATGGTATTTCATGTTTATATATATATATATATATATATATATATATATATATATATATATATATATATATATATATATATATATATATTGATATTATCTTTAAGGAAATAAATGAGCCGTTTTTATGTCATTACTTTGTATATGTTGAAATAAAATCAATTAAATTTAATATATTATATTATTATTAAGTAATTTGATATTCCAAGAACGGTTTAGCCCACCTGGTTTATGTAGGGACACAACTGAAACAAAATACGTCTCACTTACATCTTGACAACCTAATGTGTACGAGCGTGACAGCACTAACGAAGATATTCAGATAAAGAATTGATGCTATCTAGCCTTACAGTTCCTTGCTGACAAACGTTTTAGGAAGCTCTTACATGGGGTAGATATACAAGTACAGGATGGCTTATTTTACCAGGCTAGGTTAGAGCTAAGAATCCCTCTCTGAAACAACCTGAGGACCAAGGTAATTAAGTGATTCTCGAACCACTACGTATGGTCGGGCAAGCAAGCCACTTGCAGGGACAGGACCGCTCAGCGGTCACCAATCCAAGAAGCAGCCACGCTCGACGTCGCTTGGCTCGGTTATCTTATGATAACAATTGTACGCTATTAGCAATGACACAGAATATGACAGGGAGAAACCTTTCCTTAGTCCAAGGTGACTGAGCTCAAAATCCATCCTCACGGTGGCCGCGCTGAAAGATATTGGTAAAAGACGGGTTCAATCCACCAAGCTTAACCAATACACATCGTAAAAATTACGTGATAGTTATACTCAGCAATGTAAGCTTAAAAAGGTGTCTTATCTGTTCGTGCTATTCACTAATCCCACTGTCTCTACTTCCTCCTATTCCAAAAAACTTCCTCCTTAAGTGAAAAACTTAAATTTCTTGCACCGTTACTCCCCATACAAGTCAGTTATCTCCCTGTAAAGGCTTTTCACAACTGATGCTACAACTACTCACGAAGAATAGTTTATGAAAAACCTTCTATGTATATAGGATTTCAAGAAAATTTTGTAATAAAATGTATATCTGTATGGTATTAGATGAAAATAAATTATTTTAGATAAACGTTTGTTCAAGTGCAATAATTTATACATTCATAAAAGGAATATGGCTTGAATAAATTATATTAATGGTAGTTGTAAATATTGCTATTACATACAAAACAGTAAGCACATGTTTTTCGTACATGTATAAATTTCGAAAGTAAGTAATTGTTCCCTCTTTAATTTTCAATAAATGAAATGTCGGAGCTATTTATAAACGTAAAAAATCGACCACTTCCATAATGCCAAAGCTTATGCTATCTTTGACTAATGTATTTATATGCTTATATATGGATTTGAGGGCAACCTTAACACAAATACGAATCAATATACATATGGATATGGTGTTGTTTATAATTTTAGTTTAAGGATATATGTTACATAATATTAAATTATAAAACAAAAATTCAAAGGACTTATACTGTAATTCTCTAAATGTCATTCAACGAGAGTTTTCTGAATCACGAGGGACAAAGAAAGGATATTATTTTATAAGATTTATTTATAAGATTTATTTATAGGATTTATTTTATAAGAAAGCATGATTTTATAAGATACAATTTCATGCCTGACTGCCTCTTATATTATCAGATGCTTTTGTCACACAGGATATTGTTTTCTTTTGCGGACCCTATAATTTAATAGCTGTAAATATATTCCTTCTGTAAGCAAAGTAAGAGAAGGTATATTGTGTAGAAATTTAAACATAAGTAATTCGATTGCAAAATAACTATTTGAAATTTATTGTAACGTTATAAAGAACCCAAAAACCTATTTCTGTATTACATCTTTTCAACCATACTATGATTACTGTTTGCTATTGGATTTTTATTTTATTTGTAATATTATAATATTTATAATATTCTCTGAGCAAACTTGTTTCCCTTTTTATCAGTTTAGTGTCGTATAATACTACTAGTTAACATTTTATTGTAATAAAACATTGAAGTGTATCATAAATATCGTATTATAAAAAGATGTTCTATTTATTTAATGTATGAAGAACCTTTTACAGTACTTTTATTATAGCTGGTCTCAAATATCTTAATGATATCATCACAGTAGGTTTATTCTTGTGTTGCGTTTCCTATAAAACTGGTATTCCTTTTAAATGAGAGTGAATCATTTTAAAACTAGAACAGAAAAAAATGATTCCATTGTGGCTAAAAGCCATTTCCGAGTACACTTTCTTTGATAGAAATCAAGATTGCAAAATCCACTATATTCATTGGGTGATACCGCCAGTGAAATGCACGTGTAAATAATTGGATCAAAAACTATAACGAAGAATGGATTAGCTTTGTTTGGTAATATATCTTGTTACGTCTCATTTATACTACTGTATCTCTGTGATCTAGATTATAAACGAGTACTTCAGTGTTGCCGCGATAAAAGGCAAAAAACCCATTAAAGGAAACGGCTTGTTCTTAGTTATTTAATGTAGAATACGTATTAAAGGGCCTGCTGTATACGTAATTTATCTTGGATATAATTTTAATTTTTGCTGATGGTGAAGACGGGCAATAAAAAAGTATGTCATACACGTTTTAGTCAAACGAAGTAATATTATGAGTACACTAGACTTGAAATTTTGTTTAAGTCGCGTATATCACGTATACAAATAGTAATCATAAAGAAACGAAGAATTTGTGTTATTTCCTTTATTTTAAATCTACGAAAGTACTCTCAAATAATGTGTAACCGTGAGTAAAGACCGTCTCAAACAATCCTAGGGGGAAATATGTTGCGTTTAGTGTAACTTCCAGATCTATTACCGAAGTATCCCTTCTCTAGAGACAAGAAGACATGATCGTACGTTCAACATTTTGCTACTAATATAGAGATACGGAAGTCCGTCATGACGTATATGAAATCTGTACAAACTTTTCATAAATGAAAAATTGTGTCACTATATTTAAATAGGTATACTTAATCGTTATGGTGATTATTTATTATTCACCATTTAAAATAAAACATTTTTTTCTAGCCTATTATACTTTATAATATAGCCATCATATTAAATTATTCCTTGTGTTTAGTTTGCTTACTGAGACCAATACTGGAAACCGTGCTGGTACCGACTTGGTAGCAGTTAATACTACATTTAATAGTACGTTGTATGGCTAATTACTTTTAATTACACATAACAATACACCTATGAACTTTGAAGCTACGTACATTTTTATAATAGCAATGAAGGCACTTTAACGTAGATGAACGATATAATATATGAATGAATAACGTATTATAGATAAACGTCATAGAATAACGTCTTATACATTAGTAGCTATAGTTCACAATTAGAGAACTTAAAAACAATTAGGAGGAAACTTAAAACCCATCTTAACTATGAAAATATATAACAATTGTATATCATTTTGGTTGCATCACCTGCATCAACTCATTTGTCAAAATAATATTGAAAACAAAGTGTATAATCTAAATAGTAAACATAAATTGTATTGAATATCGTATAGATAATTATTTAAAATTTAATTTTATACAAAGGTGGAGTTACCTAACGGACAAGGTTAGGGTTAGCATCCATCTAGGTCTAAACTGTCCTTAAACCTTATCGTGTCTAAAATTTAAGTGATACTGTATATACAATTAGTCGACGAAAAACGTATTATACCAAATTTCAGAAACCAAATGAACAGTCATTAAGTAAAAAAAAACTGTTCAATTATAAAACTTATAATTGATACGGTAATGCCAGTCGGCATTCCAGTCAGAACAAATGTGTTAATACACATATTGTCAGTATTATATTGCTTAAACAGAAACATCTGGTTTATATCTTATCTTAGTAAAACATTATAGGCGATTCAAGGTAAGCTGACAGTAAAAACTTCCCAATTATACCGTGTGTACTGACAGGCAGGTTTACATGCGGTATTTAACAACGAGAAGTGCTTAGCCTTTATACTGTCACTGAAAGTTACATAATTGATGACATGGACTGATTGTAATACGCCTCTGAATAAATGATAACCGATTTCAACTTTTTTCTCTTTTTTTCGGAAAAAAGGAATCTTAATGTGAACGACTGTCCGTGCGTCGAAATTCTATGAATCAGCACAATCCATGTGCACTTTCCCAATGTTCTCTCCCAAGTGGTCACATTCCCAGGTGATTGCCATGGTACACCACTCTCAACAGTCAATGAACGGTCTAAGACGTTGGACTACGGATTCGAGTTAGAGAAAGAATATGTTTACATCCTGTCCGTAACCGTAGCACTTATTGTCAGTACCATTCCATTGTACTGTATCGACTCTCCTCCTTATTATCATTTTAATGCTACTTAAAAAAAGGTAAAGTAAAAAAAGTTATCTATAATAGAAAAGTTAGAAAAAAAATATAAAAAAACAGGTCTCATAAGACGGTTTTGCTCTAGTCAACGATAATACATGACTATGATATATGACTTTGTAATCCATAGTGTAGGTAAAACTACAAGTAGGGATACGCATTTTGTATTTTTGTTATTTTTCTATTGAGTCCTTTTTTATTAAACTAAACAATTGAATCTAAACTGTATATGCTACTCGTTCATATATTTACATATGCTTCAAATTCTCTGCTTTAAACATAAACTAAAAGATAGAAACAAGAAGTGTAATGATCAGTTGTGTCACTCTCAGCTGGCACATTATTGTGTATCCAAGATGGCGGCCATTATGTCACCTTTTGTGTCTCTTTCGCTTGTCCCGTTTTCAGACAGCTTTAAGAGAAAGGGCTGAAAGATGATTTCTGATATGGAGTCTTCGAACCTTTTCTAATTAACTCTACTCTAAAATATTAGTTAGTGTTTCCTTGAACAAGCCCAGCTTTTTTACCAACTTGAAATAAAAATTTTATTTAACATGTCATTATTCACTATTAAGCTTTTTACGTATAAACATAAAATATGGGAATCAGCACTGTTGTATCAAATGTTTGTATCAGTTTTATTTACTTGCATTTAAACTTGTATATTCGGACATATTTACAACTGTGTTATTATTGTATTTAAAGTTTGCGCTGTATCTCAAAAAGGGTCTAACGTACATAAAATTACTTCGAATATAGATTGAAGAGAATTTTCCGTTCTACAATTTCTCTAACCACCTACAAAGTCATTTAGCGTACGGGAAACGAGATATTTGCAAAAAACTTATTTTCGTGACCTTTGACCTTAAATATCTTAAGTCGCGTACACGTGATTGTATGAGACTATTATATTATGAGTGAAGTAAGTTTTATACCATCAAAATAAAGACGTATGCAAATTTTTAGCTTATTATCTTTCATTCCGAGGTTGCATCCTTATTTAGCCTTATTTTACTGAGTTATGTGATATTTTTTTATTTTGACGCTTCCAAGCCTCAACATGTCCCACCACTGAGTTGTGGTTACGCTTGGGATATCCGATGTTACAGATTGAACCATTAATTATTCTCTGTAAAGTTGGAAAACTGCGTTGCCTGTTTTAATTATAATATTTGAATACATTTAATACGTTTAAAATATACTCAAGGTTACGTAAATTAGACTTGACGGGCTCGTTTCTTGTTATACAACCAAATAAATCAACCTCCGCTCAGTATTTCTGACATCATGAGGATGAACTCCCAAACATACATTACAGGAAACAAGTTACTGTCCTTCTAGGTGAATAATACATATTACATACCCCTTCATTAAAATGGCGGATTAATATTAATTTCAGCTACAACTAATCTGCAGCATGATAGTTATTCTAACCCAAGTTCTTGAAATATAACTTTACTTAAGAAATGATTCAGGAAGTCAGAGAATAAACTTGTTTTTAGTAAACACTTACGAAGTAATGTGAATTAGCATTACTATATCCATGGCATTTATTGAATACTACATACGATACGACTCCATTATTTGTACTTACGTTATGTTTACTGAAGTTGGGAAGCAGTCATACCTTACACGTAGAACTTCATTAGTATGGGTCTGTGCAGACAGTTTAGGGTTGATGAAATAATAGAACAAAGTCTTAAAATAGTACAAAGTGTTTTATGTAACAATGGTGTTGACGCTGCAAAGAAAGGTGGTTGGTACTTTAACCCGGATGTTATTGAGTTGGCTTAAAGAATGGTGTAACCGAGGTGCATATTTATCATTATTGAGGATATTTATAAAACAGAAACAGCCTGTGCTATTTGGCTTTGTAAGTTTTTACAGACCAATAAAATTAAACAAAACACTGCTCAAAAAGTATTATTTTTCCAGATATAAATGGTAAATACAATATTCATTTTTACAGGCAAACATTAAGCAGAAGTGTGTTAATATTTGGCTTTACATGTTGTCATATGGAAATAGTTTAAAAGCTATTTATTTGAAAGTCGGTATTTATTTTTTAGATGCAATTCCAATATTTAAACAAAAATATCAACCCTCTAATTCTGAACATACGCCATTCTGAATAATGTATAATTTAACTGTTTTGGTAGAAGAGAAACACATTATTTTCCCACTCTATATTTAAAAAAAACAATCTGATGTACGAGTAGATACACTATTTACATAGCGTATTTATAAGTAAGAATCATTATTAGTTTGTTCATGTTCGGATCTCTCTGAAAAATTATTGTAATTACTAAAAAGTAAACAATCCAGTACCTTGCATTTACAGTCGACTGGATGATCGCATGATGGCGGTCACATAATTATTGTAATTTTATAACCTTTGACGTGTACACTACCACCACTGGCTAATTATAATTTTTTGTATATGCTTTATTTATGGCTCATTGAGTTTTGACAATCGAAGAAGAGGGTATATTACAATCTCCAAAACGAAGTGTTTCAATTTGAATAGTATTCTAAGAACTATAACACTTTTTTACGTATTATTATACGTATTACTATATTTTTATATTGCGTATCATAGTAAGTCTATAGAAAATATATTTATTTAAATTACACATGTTTAAAAATATAAAACTTAGTTTATTTTACAAGCAGCCTTTTGTAAATTACTATTTAATAATGATTACTTAAGCAGATTCTTTAAAGTTTCCTTTAACCTGATTACTCTTAAAATAACGAAGATGATTAGATTGTACAATCTAATTACACAGTACAGGCAGCAAAAACCAATTATCTTCCTTTGCAGATGGGTCATTTTACTTGTCACAGGAAACTAACTATTATAACCTAGATAAAATATTAGTTTATTATTATCAAATTTCAACGCTTTAAATTTTGGGCGTTCAATAATTAGAAACCTATATTTATTTGTGAACTTGGATTAGTCTATTCGTTATATTCCTAATGGTTAAGTATTGAACAAGCTTATTTCCTTTACAAAATGATAAGACTGTCATATTATTGATATGTAAATACAATTACTTAGTCTCTGTATATCAGAATCGTTCTTTTCATAAAGATTTTAGTATATAGTAAGTGATACCAAAAATTAAATAGCCGTTCGTTAAGAGAGCAATGAATCAGTGTTGAATAAGTGTACTATCCATTTCATCATTTAATTCATTTTCGGCTGATGGCTAATATTAGTGGCCGCAGGTCCAACCGAAGACAACTTCTGATGACTGTTATTCTGTTCTCTTGTATGGAGCTAAGGTGTAGGCAGATGCTCTGAATAACGAGTCGTATCGGATGTGGCTTAGAAGAGCTCAGAGTCAAGCAGCACTTTAAGTCGCTGCCGTGTATCGCATGTTCTCTGAGTCAGTCCTGTTGGAGTCATCCCCACCAGCTCTTGGCAGGAGAGAGGAAGTCAACTTTTCAGCGCCTTTGTGATGACCGTTTTAAAAAAGGAAGAACGCGCTTGCACTTACCGGAAATGTAAAAACGTGATTCAAGTGACGATGGACTGAAGGTTCATCCGGCAGGTCCAACCATGGGTGAACGGCGCACGGACATGAGTACATCCAGGCCTACCTATTTCGTGTGGGGAAACCCGGTTTACCAGACTGCGTCTATTGCCTATGCGTTCCCTACAACATGGAACAAACTTTTATTGCATGGGAAAGGCCCCGTCATGAGGCAAATCGCACTGTTGGTGCTTTTCCTGTAGACGTTCTGCCAAGTGATGCTCGAGGGTCAGGAACACCGGGCTTGCTTGTCACACTTCGTTCAGGACATCCTCCGTGCTAAAAGAATGGTAATATAGATTAAGCGTTATAGACTTTAGTTCTACGAAAGTTAGATCATCGCAACCTCTGAGGGTTTAGGTTAAAATCAGACCTAATCTTAAGTAATGTGATAAACAGTTTCCGGTTTAAGTATAGAGGAAGGATTTAGTGGGTCCCACTATAGGCTAGCCGTCTGTGTGAGTAAATTACTTCTGCCTCGTTCGCAAGAAAGAATTTCATTATCTAATTATGTAACTCAATATAATCAGAACAAAGAGTTTGAATTGTATCAATAAATGATGACTGTAGAGATACTATTCCGAATAAAATATTGCTAAATGGAAAGCAAAACCACCAAAGTAATCGTAAATATGTTAAAAGTAAGTTTAGTATCAAAGTAATTTTGACTTGACTTGAATTTATAATGTATGGTAATTGCAATGCTTGTAAGAATATTAAAATACTATCGTTTAGAGATTGAAATATTACATTAAAAATAAACTTTTTAGGCGTTTAGGAAAGGTACTATATCATTTAGTGGTCGTTAATATTTCAAAAGTAAAAAACATCATTTTGAAGATTGAAATATACCCTATTCTTCGGTTGTATAAAATCCATGGGCGTACACAAAGCATATAAAAAAATTTTCAAACATACCAAGAGTGGTGGTGAACGCGTCAAAGTCATGTTGAAAGTTGAATAAATTGTCCATAAAAAGCGCAAGCATAAATCCAAGTGCCTAGAGTGATTAGAGCAAGTACCTGCCATCACTGAACAACACGTCGGCCCACAGTAGACATGGTGAGTGACCAGTGGCAGACAGCATACGGCACACTGTAACTTTAATGACACTGGATTCTTTCCTTGTTAGTAATTAAAAATATTTTTGGAAGAAATGGAATCCGAACATGACCAACTGATCATGATCCATATCCAGAAATCTGAATGAAGTAAAAGGTTCACCCAGTGACTTGGGATACGACAAAAATTGAATCTCTAAGAAGGTAATATTGTTTAGCTTTGAAGTAAAATAGCCAAGAGCTTTTTTGCATTATATATTTGTTCTCCCCTTTCTTGAATAAGCGTATCTGAAGCGGAAGTTATCGATTCACTTCTTAACCTATTAGGAATTGGATAGTGCTGTACCAACAAAAAAAGATACATGATTCAAACATTTTACAATACAGTGTAAATCAGAGATAATGAGTTTTAGGGAAGGAAATTGAAGGTCCAATGTTTGAACTGCAGTAGCGATTGTGGAAACAAAGCACAAACATATTGGTCCAGCAATCTCATATTGATTGTTTGTAGACTCATGTGGTGTTGCAGTTGTGATTAATATATTCTGAAAGTGTTTTCATTCGTTAGACATTTTGTATGATATTATAATTTAATCATTTTTTCCCCTTTCTCATGTAAAATTTTTGAATCACAGTCTTTTATTGACATACATTTCTGCTGAGTTTTGTCATTCAGGTATAACCAGTTGTTAAAGTCTTTTAATTGAGTTATTGTTAGAAATGTTTATCTCCCAGTTTTGAAATCTTTCCACAGAGCTGCAGTATATTATACGTGGGAATGAAATTAAAAAGGAGTAACTAACTTTAAAATCACACCATCAGTGTATTAAAATCCACTAAGGCAAATAGGTTTTAAAGCAGGATGGATTGTTATGTTAAGTACAAATAATGTTTCTATGTAATTTGAAAACAATCCTTTCTTTAACAGTTTCAAATATTATGTACTTTATTCTGTACAGAGAACGGAATACACGTAAATATTACTTATTAAAATTCTCTACCTCATTATTTTATATTTTGAAAGATGCGGAGAATTTCATTATTTAGTTGGTTAACTAAAAATGGAATTATATTAGTTAAGTTTCAGTATTCTTTTATAGATTAAATACAAACAGATTGTTTACTTTCAATCATTTGCAATGTACTGAGTTGCAGTACCAATTTTCTGCGAAAAAAGATAAACAAATTGATGAGTTACTGTTAATGTAATGATCTGCACCATCCTATGTGACGTTCCCACAGTTCATCTGACTTTTTACCTACTCTGATATCGTTACATTATATTATATATTATTATTTAGTTTATTATTTGCTGTAACATTATAAAATACACAAATCCGGTATACTTCAGAGTTTGTTATTTTACTGTATATGAATACGCATAAAGTCACTTGATTGAGTTATTTTATATTAAAACAGTTTATATCTCAGCCCTAAAAAACTTAAAATTTACACTCATTTAATAAGACTAATAATTTAAATTCTCACACACATTTTTTTTATCCTAAAGTAGGCCTTTAGACATCTCCCTGCTAACAATTAGGAAGCTATTCTTCTAAATCTTTTACTTCAAATTCAATTCAAAATTCGCTTGGAAAGACGTATTAAACTAACTTAAAGGGTCTCATTTAGATAATTCCGATGGATAAGATAATATACTAGTGACGTTGCATAACAGTCTGGCAATTGTAATAGTTAACAATAACGCTAATTCTTGCAGTGGGTATCTTATTGTGGATGTTGTGGTGGTCACAATGCCATTGCAGATATTTGAGTACCAAAATATGCTGCAAACACCTGAGGTTATGTTCCAAACATTTACTTACCTAGCTTTATGGTGCATTACTCATAAGGCTTTGTAAGCCTCATCGATGGAGACTGAAAAACTAGAAAGAACATTAAGAATGATTAAATAGGTTTTCACCCTCAGAGTAAATATCACACAATCACAGGATACATTGTAGATGTAACTAACAGTTTAAGGTATTAATTTTAATATTTATGTTATATTTCAAGTAATACACTGCCTTTTGGAAACCAGGATATGTGAGAACGTCAAATAATGTGTAAGCATGTTTTTTTTATGTTACAGTATTGATCTTTCACTTTTAAAGCAAATCAGTTAATAATTTTTGTATGTAGAATTATATGGCAACTAAAGTTATACAGATTTAACTTAATAAACTAACATTTACTATTTCTGTAAGTTTACTAACTTAATCCAAACAGAACTGTAGGAATATTAAATTAAAAAACATAGCCGTCTTTATTATATTGTAACACCTATAAATTTACAACATTCTCTTACTTTGATTCTACCACACGTTAACGTAAGCATAGTATAGTATAGGTTGCTTTATTGTGTGTGTTTTAAATTGAATTAATATATGAAATTTTAAGATTTTTCTTAAAGAAACGGACGTTTAGATTTTTGCTAATAACTGCAGTTAACTAAAATGTTTACTGCTAATGTTGTATTCAAACTATAAATTTCTTCTGTAATATCGTAGGACAGTTGGATGTCTCTTATAGTCTTGTTTGAACTGAAATTACAAGAATTACGCCATGTATTTTGGTTTATTTATTTTTTAAAGTAAAAATTTATAAATGATATTTTGTGAAAATGGAAGGCGATAAGGGTTTTCTTTGGTGTCGAAAGGAAACCTCATAATTTTTTATTCTGCGCTAAAACCTTGGATGTTTTTGTAATCATTTTAATACCTTTAGAATTCTTGAAAGTTATTCCCAATAACTCCGTTCATAATAAAAAACCCTGAATCGAAGATAGATATATCACAGCATAGATTATAGTGTTTATTCTTTTTTAGTTTAAATGGTAATATATTTCTAGATATTGCAATTTATTATAATTTTACACGTCCTTCTGGATTGTGTCTTAATATACATTTTTAAAGTGTTAAAGGTAATCGACTTTGACACTCTCAATAATAATGTATATAAATAATCAGATATAACCTATACTATTTTCACAACGTACTAAAATTAATATTCTGCCAAGTTCGAGTATTACTAACTGCAATAGTTCCATGTTTTACAGTGGCAATTCACTATTATGATAAGTTATCACGTAAATAATTTATTGACGTGTTTAAATTATGAGGTAATGTTGCAAATATCTCTAATTTTGCTTTGGGAGTTTAATTTATATTGACTAAGACATTGAAACTGTCACGAGCGTTAGTGGTATTCTACTCACTGTAATAATTAAAGCCAATATACAGGTGCACAGTAATTCCTTACATGTAGTCTGTTGGCACAAACTTATTATTAGTTTACAGACTGCTCCATTAATAAATTTATTTTAAACTCTCCTGTAGAATTCTAAAACTACTAATATTTATTTATAGACAGTGTTTGGGTCTAAAGTATAAAATAAAGTTTTAATAGCTAATTTTATGTATAGTATTAACGTGTAAAATTGAATAATCCGTTTTTTTCTATACTAAGCAAATTTTAAATATATTAATATATAATTTTGTATTTCTATTATAATATTATATTTCTCTACTAACTTAAATTTACAAATATGCTATGCAATATTCCAAATTAGGTGGATATACCTAGTAACGAGATAAAAATATTAATTAGATATCAATACGTATTGCGTGTTTTTAGTACAAAAATAGGGATAGTAAATTCTTCAATAAATATCTATTTAAGTATTGATTATTTACAATCGTATTCTTCTCTTCATTAGGGGTATAAATTAAAACTGCAATAAATTAATGAAAAAAAGGATTTCGTATGAAAATAAGTGATAAAAACCTATTTGTTCTACAGATATTTTTGTCAACGGGCATTATTCGGTATTAGTATTTTTTTATTCTTATCTGAGCGTTAGTGAAGAGGATTAAAATAGTTTCATTTCTGGCTGTCTGCCTGCGTGTACACACGATATCTAGAGAAAAATCTAACCTATCGTCTTGATATGTTGAGTACAGTTTCATATTTTATAGCAACACTGATTCGATTATCATGCATTTCACAACGTGGAATGTGGCTGATCCTTAGTGAATATTTTAAAATTAGTCCTATTTTTACACACGAAATAAATTTAAAAAACTCCGAAAAATCAATTTGTAAACATTTTGAATAAAACCAAATAATATTTTACCCGTGGCATAATAACACATGTAGTCTTATACAATAAGCTACAGGCCTATAATTTATAATGCAACCTTATTGAAGTCTGTTACGCGAAACGTGGCGTAGTGTGCTCTTACTTGTTCATTAACTTATTTATAAAAAAGACAGGAAACATTTTATGAATATTAATTGTATATCTTACAGGTATTTACAGTGTAATTAAAATTTTAAACAAGTTTCGTGGTTTTCATTTAGAAATATCGTTACATTGTGATACATAATTACTTTGTAAAATAAAATAAAAGTATTTTATTTTCTAAACTTCACTAGTTGTGAGCTTTTCAAAAGGTCCTTGTAAAATCATAGTCACTTCTTTACTGTCTCCGATATAATTAGATTTTATAAAATCATTTCATTCTTCGGAAAAATATTTAAACGCAGCAGTAATCGTTTAATCATGTTCTTCTCAATGTTTACTAGTCTATTTTACGTTTAAACTTGCGCTTTAATGTTATACAAGTGCTATAAACCATTCCCATAAGGAGTAATCACTAGTTCAAGTGCTTTTATAGCGTCAAAGTTTTCTCTAGGATTGTATTTTCTATTTCATTTTGATACATATGATTGATTTAATTTTGCCTTTTATAATTAATCCATCAGATGTTTTTTTGTTTATGTTTTAAAAATGTGGTTCTGAAAATACAATTCAATGTTATGGCAGATTACAGTTTATTTCTTATTTTTATAAGTTTAGTAATTTAACAGTGGCGACGAGGTAAAAAGAAGGAGAAATGACTAAAGAAGAAGAAGAGTTACAAAAAATAAAAAAAGCTCGATCTATTATTAAGGGCCAATTTTCAAAGGGCAAAAGACTTGCTGAAGGTAACCCTACATTAACCGAACTAAATATAAAAATCAAGGCTGTGACTGAATACTGGGAACGTTACAAGCAGGTTCAGAATGGCATTGATTGTTTGACAGATGAAAAACTATTTAGAACATGAAATAGAATACAGATGTAATGTGGAGGATGAGTATTTAAACCTTACAACAAAATTACAAGAAATGGTACACAATCTCAAAGACACAAACAATACATCTACTTCATCTCCAAGTGAAGCTGTTTGTACGGTTTCAAACTACACTTCAGGGAATATAAATTTCAATCCCTACCACCCTGATGAAACCATTTCAAATTTTTTGAGAAGATTTGAAGTGTTTTTACAACTAAAGAATCAAAGAGCTGATGATAAAAACTAAAGTTTACACATTGCTACATGCTCTCACTCCCCAACATGCACCAACAACTGTACGATATTTGTGCTCCCAACGACCCGTTAGATAAAGATTACGACAAGTTAGTACAGCTTCTTAAGGATTTTATCGACCCGCAACCAAGCCAGTGGCCTTGCAGCATAAATTTATTTCACGGACTCAACAAGAACATGAATCAGTTGGTGAGTTCTCGGTGGCTCTCAAGAAGATGACAATTAACTGTAACTTCAATTGTGGTTGCGGTAAATCAGTTGCAGACTTATTTCTCAAGTTAAAGTTTATTCCGTGGATTGAAAGACATAGATATTCGGACTAAATTACTCCAAGACCGCGAGAGAAACACACCTATCAGGACATTGTGAACATAGCTTCGGCTATAGAGCTTGCCAAAAGCAGAAAAGTATGACTGTTAGCCGAACACAGTACTGAAACACATTGAATAAAATCAGGTTCAGCAAAGTTATTCAAATGAAGAAAACACATCTAAGAGAGTCTCACCTCGGCCAAAACCTCTACTTAGTCCACGTTCAACAAATTCAGCTATTGAAAAGCTCAAAGGAAAATGCTATCGTTGTGGTTCACCCTCCCATCGTGCTAATAGCTGCAGATTCATAGATGCAACTTGTCGAAAATGTGGAAAAGTTGGACACATAGCTAGTGTTTGTTTGCAAAGTAAATCTCAATTACAAATGAAACCTGGACAACATCAAAACTGAAAACAAAAGTGACTTGAATAGTGAGAATGAATATGAGATTAATGTAATTAGTGACAGAAATAATGACAAATTTATGGTTAACATCAACATCGAAGGCAGGACATTACCCATGGAATTAGACACTGGTGCAACTCTTTAGTACAATGTCTTGCAACGAGTTTAAAAAGCTTGCCATCCCACAGAAAATATTTTCTACTAACATTGAACTTCGAACTTATACAGGAGAAACCATAAAACCGAAAGGAGTAACATTTGTTAAATGCACGTACAATACTCAGAAGTTTGTTGGAAAACTTTACCTAATTGATCAAAACGTTGACGCCATTATTCGGAAGGGACTTGGTTGAGAGAAGTTAAATTAGATTGGAGTGAGATTAAAAGTCTTACAACGAGTCAGAACTTCAAATCTAGGAAGCTTGTTAAGTGAATTTAGTGACTTATTTGATGGAAAAATTGGTGTTATACCTGAATATCTGGGACATTTTAGACTTACTGATGGCGCGACGCCAATATTTGTAAAACCAAGACAAGTACCGTTTTCCCTAAGAAGTAAAAGTAGAAAATGAACTTACGAGACTAGAAGAATGTGGAATCATAACAAAAGTAGATCATTCACACTGGGGAACACCCATCGTACCTGTTGTCAAGCCGAACGGTCAAACACGGATTTGTGCTGACTATAAAGTGACTTTAAACAAAGTGATCAAAGACGAAAACCATCCATTACCCAGGATTGAAGAAATCTTCTCTCAAATGAACGGAGGAAAATTATTTTGTACCTTGGATATTTCTAATGCTTACCTCCACATGAAAATGGACGAAGAAAGTGCACACATGCAGACACTAAGCACCCATAAAGGTATGTACAAAGTAAATCGTTTGATGTTTGTTTGGGTAGTGAAGGTAGCACCATCTCTCTGGCAACAATTCATGGACAAAACCTTGCAGGGACTTTCTGGTGTACAATGTTTCTTTGACGATATTATCGTTCAGGGTAAAACAGCTGAAGAATTATTGCCTAGATTACGTAAAGTTCTAGAACGATTAAGAAACAATAACTTAAAGATGAACCGAGATAAATGCAAGTTTTTTTAAACGAGTATCCAATATCTTGGGCATGTCATTGATGCTCAAGGACTTCACAAAACCAAAGACAAAGTCTTGTCTGTCATTAACAGCAAAAGACCGGAAAACATAAGTGAACTTAGAACATTTCTCGGTCTGGCAAACTATTACAACAAGTTCATCAAAGATTTAGCAACAATCCTCCACCCACTCAATAATTTTTACTGAAGAAAGGCAACCGTTATGTGTGGACTTCAAAATGTGAAGAAAGCTTTCAGAAGGTTAAGTCGGAAATAACCAGTAACAATGTACTTGTCCACTACAATCCAGAACTCCCATTAGTGCTTGCAACCGATGCGTCTCCAGTGGGCCTTGGAGCCTGTCTTTCACATCGATACAGCGATGGAAGTGAGAGGCCAATTAGTTTTGCCTCACGCACTTTGACCAAATGTGAACAAAAATATAGTCAAATTGATAAGGAAAGCAACAGGTATTTACTGGGGACTCAAGAAATTTTTCCCTTACTGCTACGGGCGAAAGTTCATTTTAGTGACTGACCATAAAACCGTTAGTGTCAATATTCAGTCCCACCAAAACCCTTTCCAACAATATCTGCTACAAGACTGTTCAATTATGCACACTTTTTATCAGGTTTTGACTACTCAATTGAATATAGAAGAACCTCTGACCATGCCAACGTTGACTTTTTTGTCTCGCTTTCCTACTGAACATAGCACTACAAACTTTGTGGACGATTGCAGCCTTTTTTCAACTTAATCAACTTGATTCATTGCAGATTGACAGTATGCTTATATCCAGAACAACTGCTCAAGATAAATATTTACAACCAGTACTACACGCCCTTGAAACAGGAGAGACGGTCGAAACCTTTTGGTTTCCACGACAACGAACTAACACTACAAAATGGTTGCATATTCAAGGGCTACAGGATAATGATTCCAGGAAGCTTTACAACACTCAGTGTTAAATGAACTACATGTTGGACATCTAGGCATGGAGAAGATGAAAATCCTTGCTAGAAGTTTTTTGCACGTGGAAAAGTATTGACAGAGATATTGAGCAAATGGTACGTACATGTAAACAATGTCGACTAAAAACAAAATCAACCTGCAAAAGGACCGAATCATCCATGGCTGACCCCTCAAGGACCATGGGAGAGATTACACATAGATTTTGCTGGCCCGATACAAGGTCAGTGGTATTTCATTGTTGTGGACGCCTTTACCAAGTGGGTTGAAGTAATCCCTACTAAAAACACGTCAGCAGAATGGTGTATGAAGGAGCTAAGAAAAATGTTTTCTACATTCGGCCTTCCTTTGGTCTTAGTTTCAGACAATGGAAGTCAATTTACATCTACAATATTTCGCCAGTTCTTTATCTGCTAATGGTGTTGTACACAAAACTACAGCTCCCTACCATCCTTCGTCTAATGGACAAGCTGAGCGTTATGTACAAACAGTAAAAAAATCACTGAGGGCAATGGAAGATGAAGGGGGAAAGATTGAGCTAAAAACTATATAGGCTTTTGATGCAACTTCGACAATCTCCAAACACAACTGGCTCAAACTCATACAACTTAATGTTTGGAAGAAGTGTTCGAACTCACTTGAGCCTATTACTACCAGATCGCAAAAATGCACAAGAAGTTACACGAATCGTACGCAGACAATTTCAGGTGGGAGACAGAGTACAGGCTCGAGATTACACCAACTCAAGATACAAGTGGAGTTTTTGGAACAATTATGGAAAAAGAAAGTTCGCTACTGTAGCTACAAAATTAAAATGGACGATGGAAGTGGTTTGGAGGAGGCATTGTTGACCAGCTATTGAAATGTGAAGTTTAGGGGGGGAGAATTGATACATATGATTGATTTAATTTTGCCTTTTATAATTAATCCATCAGATGTTTTTTTGTTTATGTTTTTTAAAAATGTGGTTCTGAAAATACAATTCAATGTTATGGCAGATTACAGTTTATTTCTTATTTTTATAAGTTTAGTAATTTAACACATTTGTACGTTAATTTCTATTAAAACTGTTTAGAGAGGACTGATTACTAATGGAAAACTTTCCTTCGCATCACCCAATCAAGTACATGGAACACGACCACAAATCCTGAGTAGATCTCACATCTGTTGCTAACCACAGTCAGAAGTTTGTATCCTGATATAGCAAAGTTTGTATGTATGTCACAAACATTAACCTTGAAGGTATAACATATTTGTACTTAGACAATGTTATCCTGTAAAATACAGGAAAATATGTTTTTACTTAGCCTATTAAAGTAATATATTGTTCAATTTAAATGTTTTAATTATACAAACTCCTTTTATTTATATTTATTTAGACTATTAATTTTTATTAATTTTTTAAATATGTTCTTTTGTCAAAAAATTTTACTGATTTGGAAATTTCCATAAGTTTATCTTTAGGAGAACCTAAAATAAATTTTTAAGGAATTCTAATTGTGCCAATGTACAAGGGTTGTAAACTAACTAAATACAATCTTAGGGCTTAAAACTGATCATTATAAGACATTATATCTTTAACAAGTAGTTCGCTAACTTCGATTCATTTAGATACTCTTCATATTTACACGAATGTAAAAATAAATATAAAAAAGCTACATATAAGCAAGAAAAGATAACTAATATTATTCTGAAACCTTTTGAAATTTATAGAATTTCTAAAATTAATCATAACCCATCTTTGAATAGCAAATATTTTATAACAAAAACTATTTGTTGACGAACTTTTAAATTTTATAAAATCATCATACGTACATACCTATAACGTGTTATAATTTAGTTTTATCATTTGTATTTATTTCATTTACACTGAAATTGATCAACATTTGCACCAGATGATAAATGAACTAAACATGAAATGTGCATAGTACAAATAATTAATAATACAATTAGTAAAGGTTGTTTTTTTTTAACAAATCTAATTTCTTCCACCAACATGGTCCTCACCGTAGTGTTATTCCTAACAATGAGCTATTCTAAATTCGAAATACTTTCTAAAAGTTTCAAAATAAAGTCACTTCCCTTTTACTAAATAATTTCAATCCTTCTCGTAGATCACTGGACCTCCTTTGGTATGCTTCGACTTCCATCGGAATAACAAAACGATAAAACTACGAAACATTGGCTCCATGAGAATTGACACCACGAATTTTCGTTCCACAAAACCGCCTATAAAAACCCAGAATGAATTCGCTACGCCTAGACATTATATAATAAAATAAACACTGCCTACTAGAAAGGTTTAATCATTGAAAATAAAAAAGTAAGAATAGGGCCACTTTATTCTTGCCAGTATGAAAATACTATTTAGAATAAGTTCACAGATTTATAACTATTTTAATGTGAATTAAACATCTACGGTCAGATTTCACACACATGGAACGGAATTCACCATTTATTATGTACCAGAAATTGGTAAAGCTGTCACATACTAAATAAGCGTTCAGTATGTCTTATCGTACCATCCCATTTCAGAATTTATAATAGGTATAGAATTGTTCATATTAAAAGTAATTGTGCTATTTAATTTTAATGTTAGGAAATGTCAATACATTTAAAAACTGACAAAGTACTCGAGAATAACGGAAGCAAAGATTTCAGTGATTGAACTAATCTGAGACCTCTTTTTTGTTTTTCTTACAAGTAACGACATACTTATACGAGAATAAGCAACAACATATCCTCTTCTGTCTCTTAATATAAGTGTGCTGAAAAGATAATCAGCCCTACCAACAAAGCACATAATTGAAGGAATCGAATGAATAAGCGCTTCATGTGTATTTACATGTGATCTATTACGTTTTGTCAGGTATTGCTCAGGTCTTTTTAAATTTTGAATACGTAAATATGAAATAAATTTAGTTTAATAACCAACTAATTTCAATTAATATACCTAAATATTTATCTGAATTGATAAGTATATAATTAGTGATTTACAAATACACGAGTTTAAATATCATGGTATAGGGATATTATTATTTACAACATAACTATGTCAACAATATGGAATATGAATAGAACATAAATGCCACGAGTAGGAGGTATCAGTGATCTACTGTACCTGTTCCTACAATATTACTGGTTGTAGTGGCGCAATTATCGGTAGCAGGAAAATCGCACATCAATGCCCGACTTAGTGACTAAACATGTTCTGTTATCGTCAGATTAACTGCACAGTTCGTGTTTGTATATTTATTACGTTTGTGTGGATTATCATTGATTTATCCCCAGTCATAAACCCTTTGCAATTGATTAGTATACTTATATTATTGAGATTAAACTATTATCGTACAATTAGGGAATTATTTAAACGACCTCTTCAGCCATACTAATTGCAATGTAAATGCAGCAAGATTAAAGAATTAATATTTATTTTTCCAAACCTGATAGTTTTTAATCTTTTTTTTTGTATTAAAAGACAAGTTTTATATGACACAAATGTTTTAAAATTAATTTGTTATTTTACTACAGTTAAAGCCACTGGCAAATTATGAAATTTTTAAATATATACATGTATATAAAAACGTTTTGTGGCATGTAAAATAGGCTTCATTTAAATAAGTAATTTGTTTTTAATGCTCTAATATTATTGATTACCAACTGTCTATTATTAATATTTTTCAAAATTTGACTCGTTTGCGTAAAGATGTTTTTTAAAACTGTATAATTTTTGAGACTGTATTTACACATGACATGATAAAGATTCATTTCAGACCATACTCACAAAAACGTTGAACAGCAACGTAATGTAAGTAAAAAAACATTTTTTAAACATAGTATGATAATTATATATATATATATATATATATATATATATATATATATATATATATATATATATATATATATATATACACTGTTCCACTTTTTTTAGTGTTGAAATTGTTATGTGTGCTTACAAATATTTGATATTTGAAAATACTTATCGTAATATTATTTAACATAACTGCATTGGATAAGTATACAGTATCAGTATAAGCGCAGATTAAGTGTAATTTATTGGCACATGACAAGTAACCTCTTGGAGCTTGCTAGCTATCAGTGCCGATTTCTTCAATTCTGTCAACTGTATTGCAGTTCTAGTGCTGGCGCAGTAATTACAGCTCAGTCAGTAAACAAGGACCTTGAGATTGGTAACTATCAGTCGTGAGTTCTTTACTTATATCAACTGTATTGCAGTTCTAGTGCTGGCGCAGTTATTACAGCACAGTTACTAAACAAGGACTTTGAGCTTGGTAACTATCAGTGCTGAGTTCTTTACTTATATCAACTTTATTGCAGTTCTAGAGCTGACGCAGTTATTACAGCTCAGTTAGTAAACAAGGACCTACAGCTTGGTAACTATCAGTGCTGAGTTCTTCAATTCTGTCAACTTTATTGCAGATCCAGTGCTGGCGCATTAATTAAATTTGAAGCTGCACTAAATTGTCACTATCTATAATGTATACTTAAATTTTGTCACTCTCAAACCTTAAACCCAATATAGTCTTTCTAAGTATTATCCGCGTTTCATTATGTTCTATGATGTGTAAATTAAGTCATAACAATGAAAACACAATTAAAAAACCTCTTTAAACCTATCCAAAAATCATGAAATATTATAATGGATCATTGGTGTCGTTTTACAGGTTAATGTTTTTTAATTATTGTTTAGCAACTATAGTTGGTATGAATAATTTATTTTATTTCTTGTTCAAGAGGGAGGTTACTGCACCCTATATGTCACTATGTTATGTACATACTCGGAACCAGTTACAGATTACTGTGTTTTCTTAAATGATATGTCATATATGTAGCCTAATACAGAAAATATTTTTTTTTTACCTGTAAGAGTGATATGTTTTTAAATACATAGTTGGGCATGTTATTATATCATTATTCAAACTAATTAAATGTTTAACGTTGGTTACAAGTTGTGTGACCGTGGAGGGAATAGGTAATTTTTACCTGTAGTAAAATATTTTACGTTATAAGAATTATAATAAAATATTAATTAGGTTGCTTGATTAATTTTATCACTGCACTATATGAACTGAATTTTCAGTAAGGTTTATCAACCATCAGAATTGTATAGTAAAACCTCCTCCGAATCAACCATACAAAAACCTAGTTTTAAGAAATTATTTGATGATACCCATACGGAAAAGTGTACATATATATGGTATTTTTGGAATCTAATTTGTTTTCATTAAGTAAAAAAGAAGTAAAATGTTTTGAGCATTAAAATATTGTCTAGGCCCCTATTTCTGCTTGGTGATTGTGAAACATTTTCCATTATAATATTTTAAAACTAAAAATAATTTACGTAGATTTTATTTGATACAACGTTCCATTATCGGTACTGATACGAGAGCTGTTAAAAATTTAAACAAAAACAAATGTGAGCACCATCAGTAACAACCTTTAATTAACCTAACGGCATTGATACGTTGGTGTGTTTACTACGTAACCCCTTGTATATTTATATTATATTTACTGCATATCTTAAAGTTTCCAAGATGACCTCTGTGTGAATAAAATTTGAAACATGCTACATATTAAATTATTGGAAAATTTAAAACATTCTTCATGTTAAATCGTTTTGACAGATCGACGAATTTTCACTCAGCGCTTAATACATCAGGAACAATTGGAAAAATAACCAGTTCTCAATCAACTCAAAATTGGCTAGTAATAACAGATTTTCGGAAAACTATTAGTACATTTATGTACTAAGAATTATTTTAATAAAAACATAATTTATGTTGTAGTGATTTATTGCATTGCCTGAAACAAATATTGTCTATTGTAATTTATTATTTATATTTAAAAAAATCTTTAACTGCTATTGGCGGTAAAATGTTATATATTACTTTATATATTATATTCTTTCTTTATAGCGACATTACAAAATAGTAGGATAACGCTTCGAAAGATTCAATGCAAACTATGAAATAACATTACCTCAACAAAACTTCCGAGTGGTCTGATACAACCCGAAGTATGCGACTCATGTAAAGGGTATACTCTGACTTGTATATTATGACATATTTGGTGACATATTTGGATGAGAATGCCAGGAATGTTATTTAGACAAAACTGTTCCTTTTTTGCTATAAGTCTAAAAAACTCTCTCTTGTTGTCGTCTTTACATGCCATCGTTATTCTTCTTCCTGGAGACAGTGTAAATAAAACGTTAAGGAAGGTACCAAGTGTCCTAATCTAATGAAAAAAAACCCCAAGTCCTAGAGTCTTGACTAAGTCAATGGAAAGCCAGTCTCGAGAAACTTCATAACGATTCCCCAAATTGAGCTGGCCTTGATCGAAAAATGAGGACTATGATCTTTTGCGTTGAAATTAGGCAGAAATATAACACCCAAATCTTTGATTTTTGCCAACTCTCTTCTACTAACTGCCTCCAATTTTATACTGATTTAGTCCTGGCACGTGAGAACGATGGTAAGACATTACAACGCACTTGTCGGAATTCAAACGCATGCCTTTAAGGGTAACAATCAGAAATACTGCCTATAAACTTCTCTACAAACTCAAATAATCATCTCTTGAAGAAATAGTAGTAACTATCTTTACGTCATCGGTAAAAGGCAGGGCCCTGGATGGCACATGTCATAAATATGCTCAATGTCATATTTACATAAATAGGTACATACATATTATTGTTCTTTTATTATTGTTTACAGTGTAATTAGCTGTTTTTGACTCTAACATTGAAATGCAACGCCACGCCGCTCAGTAGCTTCAACATGAATTTTTTTATTATGGAAAAACTATGTAAGTTTTGAGCAGAAATGTATTAATAGAATAAACCAGGCCATGTAATGAAAAAGTTTTACAATCTATTATAACACATTTACAAAATATTATGTCTACCTTTCCTTTACACAAATTTTTTAAAAATCCATTATGACTGGTAACATTAAAAAGGGGGTTGTTTCTATATTTTAGAAAAAAAACTACTGAAGTTTATATAAATTTGTAGAACACGTTGACAAATTTTAAGTACAGTTTTTCGTAACTTTTGCGTAGAGCCGAGACCCAATTTAATTATTGCATAATCATAAAACCTCGATACTATGTATATCTTGAAAACTATAGCCATTTATTCTAAGAAGGAACCCTATGTTCATCCGCACTAGTTTGTTTTGAATTCGAAATGAAAAAGTATGAAGTGGGTAATTACAAATTAACATAATTCTCTCTAACGTCTTATTTTTTAGCTCTCACAAACTTAAAACCAACCTTTAGACACTAAAATTAAAGTTGCGAATTTCAGCCTCCTTTACAAATTGTCGTTTTTATTATCGTTTTTACATTTTTGACCATTCTTATCTTCTTTAATGTAAATCTTCAGCAGAACAAGTTGACGATCTAATTGATGCTATACATGTCCTGTATTCATTTCAAGAAAGACTAGGTTCACGCTTAAACAATAAAAATTCTATTTTAGTTCTTATTTCATGAAAAAATTCTTATTTTAATTAGTCCATAATAGAAAAAGATTGTATTATTGATAAAGGACAAATCGCAGACTAAACTGCAACGTAAATGTGACATTGATGTCTCTCGAGCTATGAATGCTGTATATTGTGTGGTGGTGATGAATAGAATCCAATGACGTCATGACGCCAGACCAGGTACAGAGACTGCAAGCTCATTACCGTTACTATTTGATGTCTGCGCTGAGGATTTACGTATCTTACGTACTATTTGTAACTACGCGTTCTAGAAATCCTAAGGATAAAAATACATTTTCAATTCATAAATTTTTAAGTAATGTGATCGGATTTTCAAAACGTACACAATTAGTAGAACTGTTACTTTGGAAATGAAAATATTTCTTCCTGATTCCTTACCTTTTTTAATATTTAGGTATAATTTTTAACAAGGTATGCCAATATAATTAAAGTAGTATTATGAAAACACTGCACTAATAGAAATTTAACAATAAATGTTCTAAATTCGTGTTTTCACACTAAGTTTCCGTCTCAAATAAGAAAACCTATTAAGCTACAGCTTCTAAAGTAGGGTGTAGGGAGTATTCCGGACATAGCTAAATATAATCTGAGCTACAAATTATGAATAATCTGAGTAAGTTTAGCTATATTTATCTATTTTAATACAAAGAGTATGTAATCGATTATGTGTTAACATTTGTTAACTGTTAACACCCAAATGTTAACTTATTTATAAATTATTTAAGAAGACTTTTTAGGAGAATGAAAGTTTTTAACTTTTCCTTTAAAGAATTAAATTATCATTTTTTAAATACAAATAAAATGTACAAATACCCACAGATCTAAAAAATACATTGCGCTCATATTATACCCAATTCCGATTTTAAGTGTATAAACACACAACCTTTATTTATTTTAAGCAACAGACAAATCTTCCTGAAGAAAGAAATAGATTTCAGATTCTCCAGCAATTTAGAGATCACAGTAAAAGAATATCAAAGGTATTAAAAAGATTAAATGATAGTTTTTCTCATATAGTGCCTTTCTTAAGTTGAGAAACATAATTTCAACTGTTAGAAATATAAACAAATATTAAATCAGCGTCATTCCAGTGGGGCGTCTAGATTCTACATTAAGTGGCATGACAATGATATGACACTTATTTAGGTGTCAGGTTCGGTTGTAAGTGTATGATGATAGAAAAAATAAAATCTAATTAAAAATTACCATTACATATTCTAAAGCTTCCCATTCGACCTCAAATAAAAGAGCGTGGCTGATAGTTAGCATTTCCTATTTATAAAATATAAATAGGCTATATCGATTTCTAAAAACCAGATTTTTTAATTTTCCAGTGCAAATTTGCTCTCAGTTTTTTAGGTATTGGACTTAGGTTAATAACGATTTGTAAATAACCATATGAACCTTTAAAATATAATTTATTTTACAGTTACTGAAGTGTAGAACTAAAGCACTTGTTAAACCACAATTCATCAGGCTTTATTAATCTTTTATACATTATTCTTAAAATTCTTTTAATCAGAAATTTCACAACACTAACCTTTCAGTTTAAAATTGAGAGTTAAATTTAAATAGCTGTTTTGTAAAATCTATGAGGAATACAAAATTATGTAATTAATTTTAAAACACTTATGATATTCCTCTATTGATAGAACGAAGATATTTACTGACATGGAAAGTTACAAACATGAAAGTTGTAAAACCTTCTCACCATAGTAATTGTTATTTGCCTCTTTTAAAAATATTCTAATTAACTATAAATAAAAGTTTTGGGTAATATACATGTAGACCTTTGAAAAACATTCATACTATGTTTTACACACCAACATCAGTCCCTTTCTCTCATTCATGTTCCATTATCTGGTGTATGTATCGATCACAGCTAGTTTTCTAATTGCAACATAATTTTAATTGAATCCACTTAATTTGGTACAGGGGTGAATGATACAGTTTCATAATAAAACTTCTTAAATTTCGTATGCACAAATATAACTGCACTCAACATATTATTTGACAAATATTCACAACAAATATAAACATATTTTTTTGTATATTTGAGTGTTAATATACAACGCTCAAATGCACCAATAATTTTCAATAATGTATACTATTTTTAAGTTCTTATAATGTTATTATCTGGCTTAGTTGTATTCATAAATAGTTATATAATATTATGACTAAGAAATGACAGTAAAATATGTGCGTGTTTTGTTTAACTCTCCTCTGAGAGTACCATGGAGAGCTTTAGGGAGTGTACAAAAACGCTGAAAAGAAACAATGATTTTAAAATCATTATTTATTTAATTTTTGCTCTCTGAAGATATGTTTACACAACGGCATTCTGACTGTATTCAATAAATCTGTAAATAAGCAATCCCGTAGAGTGACATGCATCGTGCAAATCCTAACTCCATATATTTATTGTTTACCGTTATAGTCCTGTAAAACATTTTATCGGTGTATTTGCAGAGTATTCTGTTCATAAATGTACTTTATGTATTAGGGTGAGTTGAAGCAGACAATTTGTCATCTAGAATTGGAATCGTCTACAAGATACGGTATAAATTAGGCAAATTTCGTAGGCATATATCGCGTGGAATAACAGCACTACTTTTATAACCATCCCTTATTAATACATCAATTATTAAACACCTTTTAATTAAATACTGTGGTATACCTATTACATTTTCATGGTAATATGTAACAGTATTATAAAATAGGTATCAAAATGGGTATGAGGTTGTTGGTTTTATTCAAAACCTAAAATATTTTATATATTATCACTCATATAAGAATAATAATAAGTATCACTGAGTCAGTCAGGATTCAGGATTTATTTGCTATCCTTCAACACGAAAACGTTATCAACGCTTCCACTGAAATAGAAATGACAAACTATCTCAGAATAACACTGGTGCTCTACTTCTTCATTTCGCTTTACATATATAATGTTTTAACCTTTAGAGTGTAATTTCCTCTTAGCTTATATAGACTGTGGAAAGGTTTTTAAATACCACGCATGATTAATTTTCATTTTAGTAACGGTGTTTAAGGCTAAAACTGTCAGTAATTTTACAAAATTAAATACTCAAACCGCTCTAGTTTAAAAGGTTTGTCTTACACACAACGTGACCATTTATAGGTTCAGATTGATCTTGATTTAAACAACCACCATTAGTAAACGAATTAAGCTTATGAAGTGAAGTTTCCTGTATTATATTGTAATTTTAAAATACCACTAAAATTATATGTATACCTAGACTTGTATTTCAAATTTCCATGATACTCACCACGAGCCGTCCCTCAATGTAGGAGAGTGGTGGTTGTCATATAAAAAGTATAAAAGATACCTTTAAAATACCGTGAAAATAGTGTTTTTTGTGCAATATGGTTTTAGAAGTATGAATATGTTTCCTTATTACACATTACATGTATAGTGTAGCTTATGATGGATCTTACATATTTCGATTGATTATTTAATAAGATATATTAATCAGGGTTCGCAGAAGGAAGGTAGAGTAAGGAGATATAAAATATTAAGAAAGTGACTGCTTCATATTTGATGATGATTGTTACATTTGATTTTAAATCATATTATGTATAAAGATCAATATACACTTCGCACGTAAAATGCTATATTGAGACATTAAATCAAATTAATCAACGACAAGGTTACAAAACGTTTCAGGAGAGCTAAATGGTCATTGAAACCATTTTTAATTTAAAGGTATCAAGTTATAATAAAAACTTTTCTGTTGTAAAAGCTCTGAAATTATATACTGTAAAATCTAATGTACGTAGTCTTTGCCTTCCAACAGTCAGAACGAAACCATTATAGTAAAAGTGTGGTGTTTTGCGAAATTTGTGTTGTTTTACATAACTAGTATGAGGAGTCGAATATTATCAATTCACTATAATGGTATTTAAACATATATTAAAGTTATCTGGGTTATTTATAACCAGAGAGGGTAATTGGTTTGGAATATTACGGGAAATAGATAAAGTAATGGGTAAAGTTATTGGCGTACCTCGTGTACAGGTCAAAACCTAAAAAGTAACAAAAGATAGCTAACACACGTCTTTAATTTACATTTATTCAAAGTAAATATATTTTATTAATAACAAATTTTGAAACATTCTCTAAGGTAGAAAATTACTCATTTCTTTTTTATTATGTACTTATACAGAGTACCTCATAACGGTTCAAATACTGAAGGGTTTTAACTGGTAAAAATATCAGAAAAGAAACTAACACTCACATCAGAAAAAGCTCTGCTTGTTTCTTGTTATTTAGACTACAATTTAAACGACTAGATTTTAAATTAGTTCTTCTATCAAGAGTATTCATTGTTATTTTAAATATTGACACTAAAAATTACATCATGTAGACCTCAAAGTGAATTATCCTAGTTAATACTATCTAAGTGTGCTTTGTGTCTTTTGGATTTCCTAAAAACTACGGTTTTCTTTCAATCATTTTCAAGGTCCTTATCATTACGTTTAAAGTATTAGCGCTCTTGTATTAATTCTAAAATTCTCAAATATTATTATTTGATTTTTTATATTTTTATTACATTAAATCTAAATATAATTGAATGTATTACGATTACCATTCACAATCTAATAGTAAATTATTTTATAACTAATAACCTTAAACATGAATGAGTTGCTTCAATAACTAAATTTCAATTTATTTTACTAAAAGGACTTCTCATCCCATAAATGTCCAAAGCCACAAATATATGTGACCTTCCGACATTAACCATTCACAAAACGGCACTAAACAACCTGCATGAATAAGACAGCATATTGCTGCGGTTTTGTACTGGACACTCTTCCCCGGATAATTTTCAAAGTGTAGTTAGCTCTTTATATATTTTTTATAGCTTAACAGTATTAAGCTAAATGACAGCGTACACATTCACTAATAAAACACACTTTATTTCAAGCATAAATATTGTGTATTGATAAATTGTATTTGTATAAATTTAAATGCGTTAAAACTTATGAGTTCCAAGACTTGTTTTCGGCTATGGCTATTAAACGGTCTACTACAATAGTGCTAGTAAGCTATATACATAACGTGGGTTCTGGTAATATATAGGCTGGCAAAATTTATCCTTAGCAAAATATTTCGGCTATATATCCATTTGTTTCAATCACGACGTTTCATATATTTCTCAAAATTTCCTGTATTTTAGAATGGTCCAAAATATAAAGGCATTAAGAATAGCTCTGTTCAGTTGAAAGAAGAAGGTAGATTTTGTTACCGCTAGATACGCTTATAATTATTTTGTACTTATCAGATTAACTCATTCTCAATATCTCAAAAATGTTTAGATACAAAAAAATAGTTAATTGCAAAATTTTTAGGAAATGTTATAAATATTCCAGAATACTTTTTATGTTTTATCTAGGTTTATAAGTAATGTAAATGTGAATTTTTTAAAGTTTGAACGGCATCCAAACAGTAAATTGGTGTATCAAGCTGGTCAACGAACTTACCCAAATATTTTAAAGACAAATATACATAAACCTTAGAACAGGGCCTATTGTATAACCCCTATGGGAGTTTTGTATACAAAACCTACATAAAACGAAATATAACCCTGTTTAAGTCTCACAAAATGATTAAAATCAAATCACAGTCAATTGGTTGTCGTCTTCGTTGTCATTGAATCAACAAAGACGACATTTGATAGTAATTTATATATGTTCACAGTTTATAAAAATTAATGTGTGTATTGAGGTACAGTCACGTGACCTAGGGTAACTCCAGCTGCAGGCTGAGTAACATTTGGCTCAGGTCCAGAACTATAAACTATGGCTAAAATATAGACTCACCTCTCCTGACTAAGTTGCATCTGTATGCTTCTACATAAGCTGTCTCTTAACTTACTTACCCGTGACGTTTTTTATCTACAGACTGTGAAAGATGTCTTCATTCATTTTAGTCTGTTGTACGATATAACAACGGATCCGATACATCTTACCTTTACTAACAACGTATTGTCTATTGCAAATACAATCAGTTCAGAAATAACTATTGTATCTGCCGAAAATTTGTCTATACCTATGAGCCTCTATGTGATGTTTAAATGGAAGGAGGTATACTTTAAGTGCATATTATTTAAGTGTTCATGGTTAACAGCTTTAGATGCTAAACGCAATCATAATTAGAATATTCATTTCACACGGTTTATACGTGTTTATAATTACATTACAGCACCTCTGGTTTATATGATTACATTGGTCAAATATGATAGCCTTCCAACCTTTGTAATTAACTTCAAGTACAAGGTATTTCCAGTTCCAAAGTTGAATTTCCGTTCATTCCCCGATCTACAAAATACATGAATATTTAATATTCGCTAAAGTTTACAGTTAAAAGTGTATTTTTAATAAAATTTCCAGTTGTTTTTTCTGTGGTCTGTGCTGAACAAAGAAAATTCAGAGATTGAGATGAGAATTGTTAATACTTTTAGTTTACTCTACGCTTTCAAGCTATAAACTTAAATAAATTTAAATGCTTTAAGTTAATTTAACTTAATGTTGTGGCCAAAAAGAAAAAAATAATTGCATTATAACAGGTTCAATTAATAACATGGTGATAAAATCATAAACCATTTTACACTAATTTGAATTTGAATACTGTATTTTCTATAACCTAAATATGTTGCTAAACGGTCACTATCTGAAATCTTTGAGAAATCAATATGAAGAATTGGGTATATGTAATCTTAAAAACACATTTTTAACATTCTACAAATATTGAGAAAATAATTAAACATAACTTTTCATTCAATAGAATGGATGTATTCCTGTCCATAGAAAGTCCTCAGGTAAAATAATTCCATTCCTGGTCACTAGAATGCTTTTTATATTAGAATATTATTTTATATAAGTTTAAAGAAATTATTGTAATATCTACCTCATTTGGGTTATGAGAAACCCAAAGCTAAAAGACACTATCTTATGATTAGTATTTGGTCCTTGAAACATACATAAATACAAGCA
Source organism: Homalodisca vitripennis (assembly GCF_021130785.1). NCBI lineage: Eukaryota > Metazoa > Arthropoda > Insecta > Hemiptera > Cicadellidae > Homalodisca > Homalodisca vitripennis. The sequence continues at coordinate 40,369,038 of NC_060213.1, forward strand.
TAGTGTATTATTGCGTGAAATGTTTTAGTTTTTAACAGGGCAAATCTTAACCAATTTCATCTAATAATGTTTATGTGGTTATAAAAATAATATACATTTTTAATATGTCTATTCCATCATTCTAATTTATATATGTTACAATATGATAAATTTGAATACTTTTAGACAAAACCACAAGTTGCAAATAGAACCACACCTAAAGAGATTATAACGTGGGAACCGTTAGTTCGTTACGTTCTCTGCAGGGGCGCTCGTAACCGAGAAATACAATTAGACTGTGTAACTTAAATACATAATGTCACAGAGAAGGTTTCTTCATTGTGGTTGTGATTTTTTTATAATTTCTACTTATCGAAACTCTTATGTAATTATCGTGTTAGCCTGTAACCAAGGAAATCCTGGTTTTAATCCCGATACGGGTTTAGCATTTTTATATTATGACATATAATTTAATATAAACAGAAGTAATGTAATAAACGATTTCACACTGAGTAACGGTTCGTTGATTGCAAAACAGCTTGTTTACAATTAAGGTTATATTCTCACTATTGGTCAATATGGGAGGATATTGATAAAACCTTGAAAAGCTTATTATACAGGAACATCGTCCTAATCACCCGTCGTGGTTCTGTTAGCACAATTCCTTTGACAAATCAATGGTAAATAATTTTCACTTTAAATTAGTTCCATTTAGTTAACGTTTTTCGTTTCTTATTAAATAACGTTTTACAAACCCGTATAGATCTGGATAAAATTGTTTTGCCATTTTATTAATCGTACATAAAACATGGATGTTTTGGCGGTTTCCAACTCATTCCATTATTTTAATGTAACATATTAAAAATGCGTTGTTAAATTTTGGGTATAGACTCTTTTACCTACTTTTTCTATCTCTTTTACCTGTGGCTTAGTACGCAGTTATAAATCACTAAGTTCCTATAAAAGCGTTTGTCATTTAATTTTATAGAATCATACAAAATTTTCCAAACATACGTAAGCATACCTGGCCTACATATTAAGGTGGAGTTCATTGTTAAAACGATTAGAGTTTAACTTGAAACTTACATAGTGTTTTATACATGTAGGAACATTTCTTGCTCAAATTAATTGTATAGTCTCGACGCCATAGCTGGATGGGTTGGGTTTGCCTTGATGCCAGATCCTTGATCTACTGTGCCCATTATCACTCTTTATGCGTTCTCAATAGGAGGTGGCCCCTTCCACAGTCTTAGCTACCCTGAACAATCTGTCAGCACCACAAATGTACTTTTAGGACTATGTCCAGAAACCGGTTTCCCATGTTCTATTTGTAAGAGATTAAAAACCATATTTAACTTTACGTATGGATTAGCTTAGCTATATAAACTCTTTTCTACTATTATGGGTCAATGTAGAAAAATATTGTCTTCAAAGGGTAACAACCTGCACTTTAATGTTACTTCGTTACTGTATCTCAAACCGTTCACACATATCTATAACTAATTATTTAAAAGTGATAAAACCTTACTTTTGTTTCATGACCATTTTGTTAACGGTAAATTCTATTGATTGAGGAAACTGTACTAGAGAAAGTTACAGGTTTATCTAAATAAACCAAGAATTTACCGCTGTCAAGGTCTTTGAGTTTTCTTCAAGGCAAAACCTCAGCGTATAATACACGAACTTGCTTATCCATAAGTCTATCAAAGTCCTTTCATTAAAAGTAAAAGAATTTTGACCCATTTATTTGTTGACACTTTTTATACTTAAGATCGAGGCAGCATTATAAGTGAAAGAGATACTGATGCTTTACTATTCGTTAAATTTCACTGATATAAAGCATCATTGCCTGTTAAAAAAAATATAATGAAATGTTAGATACTATGAAATCTTCAACAATATGGCGGTGGTTAATTTATGGAGAGAATAATTTGTAAATACCTCAGTTGGCAGCGTTATTTATCCGCAAAATATTTCCTAATACAAATAAAGAATTTTATGTAAAGGAAACTTAAATAAACTAATGGAATTCACCAATGTGTTTCTGCTCACGTATCACAATTCCTATTTACAAAGTATATTTAAACGTCACCCCGCATCAGATATACAACCAGCTAATAACTGGTGTGCCGTCTTAGGAAGCTTTAAAGTTACTTATTATTGCTTAGGATTTAAATATGGTTTTTTATACAGTAATACATTTTTTTTAATAAACTCGTTTTGAAGGAAAATATCCAAAACTCGTTTAATGAGGTTAATACATTTATAGAATAAAATTCATGAAGCATACATTCATAAATGAAGTATATTTTAAAGTTAGAATATTGTGGCATATTTTGCATAAAACCTCTAATAAGCTGACACATTTTTAACGTAAAAAGGTTACATGGCATTGGCAGAACATCCTCATTGTGCCTCGAAACATTTTGGTATGCAAAAAACGTAAAAAGATTATTTTCCTGAATTGTTTTAAAATCATATGTATAAGGCATTAACTCATTTTACCTGTTTAATTAGTTCCATATATTTTTCTGTACTTAGACTGTGGTCTCATATTTCGTTTGAGACGGTTTCACATTTGTATAATAAACAAATTAACATGGGAAAGTTTGAAAATATGACTAAATAAGACAAAAAAAATTCCTACATAAAGATCAAAAACTTTATTATAATAAATTGTGGAATCCAAATTTTCACTGTAAATCTATAAAGGATTAGGTTACATGGGGAATATACCCAAGTTAATACTGTAATCATGGAGGCCAAATGACATTACATTCAATACATCCGAGAGGGTCGGCACACAATGAGATATCCTGCTCACGTCCTGAATATATCGCTACTTGATGACATGAGCCATTTTTGGAAATTCGGTAGATGTATTCTTTCACAACTAATAGTCCCACCTCTTGATAAACTCAGGTCAATCAATCTTGATGAGAAACCCGATAAGGATCTACATATTTTGGTGCAATCGATGTTTTTAAATATTAGATTATTGGCATTTAAAGATCTACATATGCAGGCTATTCTTAAAACTATATAAAATTGAAGGAGAGTCAGAAGAAAGTAAAATTCTGTGGCATCCAGATACTGGAATTTTAGACGAATCTCACTTTCATTCTTGATGAATCGAAAAGATAGCTTATTTGCATTTACTAAGTTTATATTAGAAAAACTAATGATTAATTATTAATTTTATGCACGACTTTATAAAACATGATCACATATATCATATCTATACAAAAAAAACAATGCATTAGATAGTATAAACATTGCATAAATATTTTATCTGGTCATTCATCAGTAATTCCAATAGGTGAAGTTGACAATTGAACTGTTTGAGGTATACTAACCTGCAGAACTGACGTAGATTTTATTTTTGATTGAGTTGAGATTCAAGTTAGTACTGCTTGAGTACAATAATGAATCAGGTAATCTGCTGAAACATATATTCACATCGATCTCATCGATCAAGGCTGCTCCTTGGATGGCTGAGCGATCATGTCCTTGTAAGCAGCCCGGACACTGGTGGTGGCTCGAAGTTACCGTAAACTGTTAGTCCCCAGGTTAAGTGTTTGATAGATCTTCTTAGCTATACTAGAAATGTTACCTTGTAAAATAACACATTATATACCTTTATTTTAATCTTGAAAGGCTTCTAATATCCATAATAGAATCCAATTTCGGTGCGATGATTCACATAACATACACTCCAATCATATGACGTCATGGTTTAGGTTGATAGGAGATAGTTACGCAATCTAGTGATCTCCCTCATTCTCTTACTGATCCTGGAAGCCCACGCGTTAAGACTAGAAGAGCAATTTAAAAATTGTTTTCAAAACTTACTTGTTTTCAAAGAAACACTTTTACTGTAGTAAATTATTAATATTTTGTTAAAGCTTCGCTGATATATGCAATTCCATAAAAGTCTCATCAGTTAAACAAACAAACTTATAATAAACCAGTATGAACTAATATTCTTAAAGTTTAAATCGTCTTCGATTTATAATGATTACACGTGACATTTGAGTAATGTTAGTAATAAACTTTCTTCTAGAAAGACGTGTATGCTTATTCTTTGCTCATTATAATGTTACAAAATTGCTATTTGTTAAGTTAATGCCCAATACTCGTACTTCTCAATTAGGCAGGCCAGTAAGTAGTAAAAATAATTTTATTATAACAGTTCACCGTACCTGTGTATTAAGTTCACTTGCATCTTCTCCAAGTGCTTTATTTAAGCTTTGATTTTCAAATGTAAAGAAACCTGACATAGATTGTTGTATGATTTTATTCAATGCGTTCAGATACATGTAACGGTTTATCTAATGTGTCCTATCTACGAAGGGGCTTGATAAACTGTAGAGTAGGCGGAATCGAGTTGGTCCTTGCCAAGTGACGTCACATATCCGCAATCCAACAGGGAAATTACCTTCCTTGTCGCCACGCCTTGCTGGAGTTGACTTCCGACTTGAATTTCTGCTTACACAGACTGTCAGATCGTTATTCTTAACTATGAAAGTTCACATTGTAAAAACCAAGACCTTAGTTTATGAAATATCCACCATTTAAAACAGAACTAGAAAAAAATATATCTAAATTTTAGACATTACCTAAATGTTACGTTGTAAAATTCCCTGTCAAAATTGTGATCTGGTTAAAATATCAGACTATTAAATGATAGTTATTAATAAATCACATCATATTCCTTATAACTATATATATATATATATATATATATATATATATATATATATATATATAATATACTATATATATATATATACTTTTTTTGCTAGGTAACCTTCTATTGACATATCATCTCAAACAAATTATATCATAGTATCTAAAGCTTAAAACCGTATATACACTGATTTGTAATATCAGTGTATCAATAGTATGATAAACTATTGTGTTATATTTTAATTAAACTCAGAGTGTAATCACACTCGTGATTTGATAGCCCATTTTTGCCTTATAAAATAAATACCTCTGCATGGAAATATAAAAATCTACTTTTTAATAATTTAGTTAAAATATTATTACAACATATTTCTATAAAATATTTAAATACGTAGTGTACAGTTCAAATGATAATTTAATCTGGGGAAGAAGAAGTCCTTTGTCAACTTAGGGAGTGTATCGCTTAAGCAGACCTCAAAAATCCTATAACTGTCAAGGGCTTTACAACCCTAATCTGTTAGATTTTCCTCGTTTAGTAGCACATACAGTTCTCTACAGTGGTCTACTTTGGTCTACACGCAAAGTCTAGAATAATAATTTAGTATTAGTCCTTTGCTGATCTATAGAGTTCACCGCAAAAGCATTCAACAGTTACTCTCAACAATATTACGACCGTAAGCGGTCTTACAAACCTTATGTTCTGTTATTTGTCTACTTTCGTAGTTCAAGGTGCTCAAAAAAAAACTAAGACGATAGCAGAAAATTATTTTTACTCAATTATAAACTTATACATTAATGAGTACATGAAGATCATTTTACCCCATTCAGCATTGTATATGAGTGCCATCAGAGTGGTATGAATTTGAGTATGTCAATATTGATATTGTTCGTTAATCAGGTTTATCAATGATGTTTTATAGTGGATAGAGGAGGAGCTGTGATCATAGGCTTCTTCATTACACAATCTCCTATAAGTTCAGCATAATAATTAATTGTTAAACGTTATTTGTAAAGATTAAACAATTATAATTGGGGTAGCCTTATTAGGAGTTCTAATAAAAATTCTGGAAAATCTCCGAAACCAATATATCATTATTAAACAGATAAATTTGAGGAAACTTACCTGGAAAAACGAGACTATAACAGAACTCTGCAGAGGGTCTACAGAAGTACAGAGGTTAAAATGTTCAAAAAATTACACTCATAATTTCACTTAGTTCAATTATTTATAAACAGTGCAATAAGACATTAATTTATATTCTAGGATTGTTTTCCTAATCAATCGATATGTAGTTTAATATTTTGTTTTGTTACGTAAAAAGATTGTAATATATTTTACATTTATTTGGTCTAAATAGAACCATGATTATTAAGGGTAATTCAATCAAAAATGCTATATAACAACCAAAGTAAATAAATAAGGTATAATGCAAGTATCGCACGCAGTATCCAGGGCAGTTTGGGAGATCAGGAAAGCGGTGTTCGCACTTATCATCGCTCACTTAAGAGCGTCACTCTAAAATCCATTTCATGTCTCAGATCCATTACTGCTGATTAACATCTTCCAGCAATAACCGGGAGTACTTAAGTTGCCTTGCTAACTGCTGATACAAGGTCAATAGCACTTCTGGTCGAAATACAAATCTTATCGGCTAAGAGGTAATGATGACTTATTTCTATTTAGATAAATAAAATTATTTATAAATGGAAATTGTTATTATGTTTACTTTAGCTCATTAGAACACGTTATGTTTGTAGAATGAAGTGTCAATTATTTAATAATAGCTAAGGCTAATTTTATAATTAATTAATAACAATTGCTTATATATTTTAGCAATGTTATCTAGCTGCCTGTTTTTACCCTGTAGTTTTTAGATGAGCTGTGTAATTGGAATATGGTCTTATTCCAGAACATATGATGTTTCACACGCTGTCATTCATTCACTAGCTGTTACACACGGCTTTCCATTTAATTAATAAAACTATTATAAAGATATTTTTAACTTCTTTTAAATTTCAAGGATTTTTGAAAAAACTTGGTGCTCACAAATTTTACTGTGCCAACGGATAATAATTTTAAATATTTGAGATAAAAAGGTGAAAGGTCAATTATTCTGTCCATATGTGCGATATTTTTGTTATGTTGGCACTTTCGATAATTTTTCTAATTTGATTATTTCCCTTATATTATTACTTCTGAAAACACTAATTTTATGTATCCAATAGATTAATGTAGATATAAAGCAAATGCAAATAATTATGTTGTATAATCTATTGAAGCTGAAATTAATCAAAGGCAAAGTTCTGTGCTACGCCGTCTCATTATATTAGTGTATAGGCACACTCGCCTTCGGCTCGCTGGGGGTTACGCTCCCAGGCCCCCTTTTGGGTGGTAAGAAACTGCAATCTGAATCTGGAATGAATTACACAAAAAATAGTCGTATATAAATTTAAATCCCCAAAAATTGTCAATTCACGAAAAATATTTTACTGTTTAGGGCGATTTTCGGGCTTACGGAAGGATGTACGGCCAAAAGTTACTAGGCCTTTTTCGTACACCTTGTCATTCTATATTAGATGAAATTTTCATATTTCATCTAGGACTTAAGGTTCGACCGCTATCAACTCCAGAAACAAAATTCTCACATCAAAATTACAAAATATTAGCATTTATTAGCCAAAAAATTAAGATAGAGCAAAAGGTCAGTGAACCTTTTTTGTAGATCGCATCAATTAATAGTCAAAAAGCCTTTTATATTCAAGCAAGGACCAGCGGTTTGGCCTCTATCGAACCCGTAAGGTAAGTTTTTAAGTGACATTTTCAACGTAATCACGTTTTATGGCTAAACCAATGAAGATAGAGTAAAAAGTCACTATCCCTTTTTTGTATATCGCAGTATTTTGTATTGAAATCACCTTTTTATTTTGTGCTCAACTTAAACCGCTGGCTGCAATGTAGCCAAGAATCACAATTTAAATGTAAAACATAAAAAAGTTATGCATTTAATTAAACGCGTTTTTAAGCCAAACCATTGAGGATAGGGGAAAGTATTACTGGACCTTTTTTTGTAGATCGCGCTGTTTCCTAAATCCTGTTCAAAATTTGTTTTGAGCTACGACCAACTGTTAGGCCGCTATCGAGCCCGGAAGGTAAATGATTAAGTGAAAATTTCGAACATTGTACACTTATATATATATATATATATATATATATATATATATATATATATATATATATATATATATGCTCCCGGCGGAGCAAGTACTTTTTGTGATTCAATGTTTATTGAAATTATATATATATATATATATATATATATATATATATATATATATATATATATATATATATATGTATGTATTTCTAGCTATTGTTTTACTTTGACCATTTTAAACTCATTAAACTTAATACAGAATTTAAAATAACATATTAATGAAAAATAAAACGGCATTACAAAGTTTCTTTTCCTACTTTGAATATTCTCTTACAGTTGACAACCGACAGAAGTGTCGAGCCCCAAGATTAATAGTTATCTCGCTCGAGGTCTGGATCCTTGTTTTACTTACTCAATTGTAATTAACAGACATTCTCTTTAATGAACTCATTACCATCGCTAGCTTTACTTCACGGAGGTTGCTCCTATAAACTATATTATTATTTTATAAGATTATCTAAGGTAAATACAAAGACGTTGTTATGAAATGTATTCTCTTACTTTTCTTTCCTAATGAGTAGAATAGCTTTCTTCTTACATATTCTGTCGTTTTCAAAAACAGTTAATAACGGCTTATATAATTTTTATATAATATTACATTTCAAGTTTTTAAAGTTCAATTAAGTAAATGAATACTGGACCTAGGAAATATTTTTTAAGGGAGTAGACCCGCAATGGAGAATGGTCTACAATGAGTTTTTAACCGTCTGCTTAGATCAATAAGTACATCATTATAAAGGGTACATCATAGATGAATGCTACAGGGTAAAACCTGTAGTAATAGAAAATTCTTATTTTTAGGTTGGGTTTTGGATTTTACTTGATGGACATGATGTACAACTTTAAAACAATGTATGTTTTGAGCTATGCTTACGTTAAATTTTTTTGCTGAACTCTTTGTAGACCATCCTCCGTTGGATGTCCACTGCCTTTAAAAATATTTCATAAGTCCAATATTCATTTACTAAGTTTAACTTTCACAACTTAACCAAGACACGAATATTACACCATCTAGAACGGGACCTATACTGTAAATGTTTCAAACTTTAAATCTGCTTAATTCTTTAAAGAGAGAACCCTTAAAAGTAGGAATTACGGCATTGTACTGTACTAAGAAAGGCCTTTAAATGCGAGCTACTCGACCTATGTTCTCATTTACGATTTTATTCTGACTCCTTGCAAACCTTTCCTCTGACATGACAAAAATATAGAAGTTACTTCAAAAAGTACATTTATAAAAAGGTGCATGAATAATGTACCAAGTTTTATATCTTTACCTGTAATCTTTCTGGAATTCAGAAGCCTGTGCGGAATGTTTTGTACACCCTGTGTGTGTGTGTGTATATATATATATATATATAATAGATATAAAAAAAATTATAAATATATGTTTTATACAAATAGTTTGGTAGGGGTCTTGGATACACAGAGGAAACAAAGACCATGAGAACATTTAAATTTATATATATATATATATATATACTACTATATATATATATATATATATATATATATATATAGGTCTAAATTATTACTTACACAACTAATATTTAGTAAAACATTGAAACAGTAAATTTAAATGTTCTCATGGTCTTTGTTTCCTCTGTGTATCCAAGACCCCTATCAAACTATTTTTATAAAACATATATTTATAATTTTTTTATATCTATTTCGTACGACACTTGGGACAACAAAGAAGAGATTCTAGGCAAAACTTCTGTTCTTAATGCATTCATAGTGTTTGGTGCACTAAAAAACGTTTAAAGGGGTTAGTTCTTGTCTGGGTACATAGTGTTTGGTGCACTAAATAAATTTAAGGGGTTAGTTGTTGTCTGAGTACATGGTGTTTGGTGCACTAAATAAATTTAAGGGGTTTGTTGTTGTCTGAGTACATAGTGTTTGGTGCACTAAATAAATTTAAGGGGTTAGTTCTTGTCTGGGTACATAGTGTTTGGTGCACTAAATAAATTTAAGGGGTTAGTTGTTGTCTAAGTACATAGTGTTTGGTGCACTAAATAACTTAAGGGGTTAGTTGTTGTCTGAGTACATATTGTTTGGTGCACTAAATAAATTTAAGGGGTTTGTTGTTGTCTGAGTACATAGTGTTTGGTGCACTAAATAACTTTAAGGGGTTAGTTGTTGTCTGAGTTCATTATCTTCTAGCGAGTATAATCTTCTGCCGTGTTACTCTCGGCTTTCATTTTTTTATTCTTGTTTAATAAATTGCTAGTAATTTTTTTCTGTAGTCGTCTACATTTACCTTAATGGTATTGAATTGTAATATAGTATTCTATAGTCTATTCTCTAATTCATGTTCTGGTAATGTATTGTAATTGCTACATTATACTTATATTATTATATAAAATGTTGCAAACTCGATCAATCGAGAGGCAGGAAAGTTTTAATTTGCATCTGTTACTCTGCCAGTCTGTCCGCACGATATCTCGAAAACGAAAAAGCCTACAGATTTGAAGCTTTGCATGAAGCTTCATATCTAAGTGAGCAACATTGAGTTTAATGGTGCTTCATGTCACTCTACGGCGTTTTGCCGAGCGTTATTAAAGTATTTGTGTTATGGGCGTGGAAATATCAGAATAAATAAATTTAAAAACTAATTTCATACATTAATATGTGATTTGAGAAATATAAAATATGTATTAATTGAGTAAAACTAATAGTTTTTATAGTCAAAGTTAAAGGTTAGTTACAAAATTTTACTCCCGCAAATTTTTACTTTGTAGTACACTTTCTAGCTCACCGTAGCCTTCGTTATTTAATTATTTCTATGAGAAAAAATTGTAATGTATACATTTTTAAGACATCTCAAAAAGATTTCCTCCTCAGTTTTTTGCACAATCATATACAAGAATGTATATTATGATGGTGCATGCCCAAGCATGGAATCTGGATGAACATATTTTTTTGTGTCAATATTTTCTGTAGGATTTTCTGTCTGTATATCTTCTTGTAGGGCATCTCGAGAATTAAATGAGCTAGCCAGCATGAAGCTGTTACATTCTGCATAATAAGTACAACGTTAAAATCAAGATTTACCACAGTTCCACCTACTAAGGGATTTGTATAAACAAGTAATGAAATTAATGAATACTACGCAAATATCTGAATGGCCTTTTTGTTTTCCAATTGAATTTACACTAATCTCTCAAAAATAAAATACGCTTTTATATTTAAATAATAATGACGACATATGTAAATACTTCGTTCTCTTACCCATTAATGGGATTTGGATTAAGGAAATGGATCAGTACTGCATGTATCAGTGTACTTTCTCTATATTGTTTTCCCCTTATTTTGAACCGTTACACTTCATTTTTAATAATTGATATTGCTTTTCCAGATCTAAAATCATGTAGCACGAGATTTCTGTATGGTATTTTAAAACAATTGAGATCAAATTAATGAAAATTTTTTACATTAATTACAAAAATATTGTGTTTAAGGTTTTATTTGTATTCTAAGACTTTACTCGTAAACTGTTAAGAATATTAATATTATTTGAATTAAATGCAATCTGTATTTAATCCAGCAAAAGAATTTAGGCCGGATAAAGATGCGATTTCAATAATATGCACGTTATATAGAATTTTATACAAAGAACTCAAATATAATATATACATATATTAAAATCAGAATTACTAATATCTCCGTAATTAGTAATTCTGTTATTATTTGCTTAGATAACTTCCAGAAAAACTTTAGTCATTTATCTTGTGATGGGGCAGATAAATATACAAGTCACAGCATTGTGAAAAACTCCCTAGAGATCTGTTCACTAAATATGCAGATGGCCCTAGAGTAAAACTGAATGAAATATATCTACATACAAATTAGAGTTTATCTCCATTACATTTTGTCACTACGACTGTTATATTAATTGTGGCAATATGGTTTTATTATTTTAAAAATAAATAACCGTCACCAAGCTGTTTTTACTTTGTCTCTGAACTATGAGATGTGTATACATAAAGGGTATCAAAGGAAATGGAGTATTATTTTTATTAGAGGTTTTGTGAAGGCAATGGGATATTATCGAGAATTGTACATCCTTAATTTAAAAGAAGAATTAAATATTTAGTGATCAGTATTGAATATCGTAGTACACCAAATACATATCAAATTATTATTCACGTGAGTTGTATTGTTTTATTATTGAAAGGTTATTATTTTGCTGTTTATACACAGGCAAAATCCACATATAATGTAAAAGGTGTTCCTGTAAACCATCGAGATTTTAATGATGTCTCTTTAGCAGTAATAATATTAAAATGAAACGTCATATTCCAGTCACCATGATCTATTTTTCACTTAGTTATAAGATATTAGTTAAGGTTACAATTTTGAAGAATCATAAACCTAGAACTTAATGCGTGGTTTATTGTTTGAAGTTTTGGTAAACCGTTGTTAATTAATTTGTCTCACATGACATAAGTTTTATACCATTATCAATTAGGGAAAGTGTCTGAAAGGCCAGGTCAAGTCATCTCACACAGTTACGAGCATCAATGATTTTGGAGTGTCGGTACCTACCAATCCCTTACACCGACTGCCGTTCTCACGAAAATTAACAGATGAATCTTGTGTAATTTCAACCCCAAAGTGACAATATATGCGTTTGAATGTTGTTTGACATAATTTAAATTGTATGAAAAATAATATTTACAACCTATGGATAGTTGATATTATATTCACTTTATGATACAATTTCAAATAAAAAAAGCCAGTTCTTAGTAGGAGAAGTGTACTAGGAGACTAATACAGTGGATATTCGGGTAGTGACGATCCCTATTTGGTAGTAGTATAACTTCTTCAGTAACATTTAGAATTCAAGAGATGTTCCGTTTACTGTTGATTTACTATCGTTCAAATTAAGAAGTGGAAACTAGATTATCTGAAATCGTATAAAAATATATTATCTTCACAATCGTCCTTCTTGGTTTGTTGAAGGCCCATGGCAACCAATAATTTTCAAGTTCAGCCAAATCGGTTGAACATAAATGATTAAAGCCATCTGAATTGTAATTCATTACAGAAAATTACACAAAGCTAGTTAAAAACGGATAGTAAAATGAGTGACTGCAATGTTACATTACATAAAATATAAAGGTATACGTTACAACATCAGCTAACAAAGGAGACCACAAAATGCCTCGTAGCAGCTTTATAGAGCAGAAGATTAACTTCGGTAAACAGCTGTGATAACGTACAATCTGTACGGAAGATTAAACCGGCGTGGTTTGTTTAGTTCACAGCAAGCTTTATAATGATTACAAAGATTCATTGCGAATATTATTACCGAGAATAATATGATTATTTATATAACAAGTCAAAACTTTAATAACGTAATGCTTATTTGATTAGATATTATATTTTAGTTATATAATTTATATGATTACAATACGAATATTATAACTATAACTAATACTATAAGGGTTTACGTGGCTGAAACCCTTCAAATTTAACACCGAAAATAACTCGTGGATTTAATTTATATAACAAATGTTTGACGTTAATATCACAAATTGTGAATATCAGTATACGTTTCAGAGTGGAAGCTATTTAAAATCCGACGTAGTATTTTATGAAATATGTAGACAACAAACAATGAAAAATACTTAAAACTTAGGAATTAAGTAATTCCTATAAAATTTCTACAACATTAAAATAAAATAGTTATTTAAACTATAGGTTCAGAATAGAAATAAAGAAAAATATCGCTTTTAAATTTTATTAAAGAGAGACCAGCTCACCTCTATCCATATTTTGTCTTTTCTCAAGGGTAACTGGCGTAGGCAAGTTTCTTATCTAACACAATAATAGGGACATCGGTACATTAGAAGGACGGGAGGCTTGAAAAAAGTGCTATATTCACAGACAGTGTAGCTTTCAAACTTGGTTTTTATCAAACGTAGATCCCAGGTCCAAACGTTTTGTCTTTTTAAAATTGACATTTTAAAATAGATAGACTAAGTTGATACATATATTTTATATAAATAATTTAATTATTTGGGCAACAAATATTTAGATAATCTGTTTCGCTAAAAATTTATTTTTCAATAATAAACAATATAAATAATTTTTTAGTATTGATAAACTTACAAATACATACTAATATTACATTATATAACAATATAATAGTATCCATATATATACGTAGTATCCATATATATATATATATATATATATATATATATATATATATATATATATACGGCCAAATACAAAATAATTGAAAAATCGTAAGTAAGCGCTCTGTGGTGTAATGGTAGCACATTCACCCGGCAAGTGAGAGATCCGGGTTCGACTCCCGGCGGAGCAAGTACTTTTTGCGATTAAATGTTTATTGAAATTATATATATATATATATATATATATATATATATATATATATGTATGTATGTATGCGGGATACATAAAAGTTTTTATTGACTAGGAATCTCCGATGACAAAACAAAGAAAAGAGATCGTTTTGAGCTCCAGACGTTTCACTAAAAGGAAGGTGAATTGGAGCTTAACACAGCTTTCACATTGAATCAACCCTTCCCACCATAGGTGCGTTATGCGTAGAAAACAAGTTTGGATTTCTGTGTTTAAAGATCGTGTCTATCATATTGCAGGGCACCTGGTAATAACCAGATTAGACAATGAGAATACCTATTCACCTAGATTACACAATACTTTTTGGTCTAGTTGTCTCTATTGTCAAAACGATTTAACAAGTTCATTTTCAATTTCGTCAAGAACTGTTTTAGATCTCTTCAGACGGATGTTGATTCTAGTTTCCAGAAATCAAGTCTCCCACAGCATGAAACTCAGTCACTGAAGTAAGTGAAAGGTGAAATAGAGTTTAACTTAAAATACGTTAAAATGTATAAAATTCCTTATTATAAAACAGCAAAGTGTAATACGTGAGGAGTCACTTCATAACCTTTTTACAGACATTTAGTTAACTGTGGTTATTATGGTTGTTTTCAGAATTAAATTCTCTTTAAATTCTCTACAATCTGTATTAGGAAAAACAATTTGTTTATTGGTCATTTAACAATGTTATTGGACATCAAACGTTTAAGACGTTATTTTTTTATTAGATTTTGGAAAATTTCATACTTTTTCTCGAAAACTGTTTACACTACAACCTCTAGAGTGATTTTATTTGATTTTTTTCAGATGATTTTCTTTATAAATCCACCTTATTTGAGTTAAAAAGTTAGAACAAAACACTTCAGAATCACTTAATTTCACCAGTTGAACTGAAAACAAAGCAGAATCTTTCGCCAGCCATTACTCCCTAATGGAGCGTTTCCGGACCTACCTTTATATAACATTTTTTTCTTATTTTTAGCTCTTAAATCACGTCCTAAAATACTTTACCATATTTCTGACTCACCCTGTATATTGTTAAAACATTTTGGATTTAAACTAGACGATTTATTTGATATAAAAACAGTAATTGTTCGCTCGTGGCACGTTCAGCTAAAGTAAGCAGATCCATTTTACTTACCAGTGTATGTCTTGCTTTAAACACATATATTTTGAAAAATTGTGTCGTAGATAATCATGTATAATAGAGTTATTGCTTATTTATTTCTTGATTATATTATATAAGTATTAACTTTTGGACAGGTTTGTTATCAACTATAATATCGATTGACCAGCCACACCCTTCAAGAAGTAAATTTTATGACATAATGATAGTAGGTGAAGTTCAAGTTCAAACTGATTAAGATCCTAAACTAATGCTCGAATAATAAATGAAGGACGCCATGCTGTATAACGGGATCATGAAAGCTTAGGTAAGAATAAATTTTTTTCAGAGATTCAGTTTTGTCACACAGTTAAAGACGGTTAAACTGTCAGATTTTTCGCATTTACTTTTTTCCATTCGTTTAATCTAAACTCTTCGTGGCAATCTAGTCTGATAGTTTAAAACTTATAAAGCAACCTGTGTCTACTTTTTCTCGTTTGGTTGTTCAGAATAAGAGCTATGAAGCCAATTATAAGAAACAATGATACGTAAGCAACAAAAACTAGTCCGTCTTGTTTCTCCCGAAATGGTTTCAATAAGTACCTTATCTCTTAACTAAACAATATGTTAAAACACCAAATAATAAAAAATATTAAAGCTTATTTTAAAATCTTAACAAAACAGTCGTAGATAACAGCAAATTTTTAAAGTTTAACTTTTTGCGATAGCGGACTTTAAAACCACATATGTATAACAGTACATTACAGTATACGTAAAGAAATATTTTCATTTATATCAAACTATTGCGGGCAATGCCTTGCACAAGTTGGCACATTATATTCAATATTTTAATAAACAGCCATTCTAGGATAACTTAAATACTGTTTCTTATTATTAGAGGCAGCACGGAACTCAATCAAGTTGTGTGAGAACTCTATTTATATACTACAACTAGGCGCAGTGCAGCTTGCATCTAGTTTAACTTTGGTAATTCCACCTAGCAACTCTCCACACGTAGTTAGTGTGGGAGCGCCGCAGTTTTAAGTTTAGTTTCCCCAACATTTCTTAAACTTATTAAAGACTTCATTTACCTTAAACTTTAAGTAATTGCACTGTTAGACCGAATGAAACGAATGGCATTCCCAGACATGTAATTCTTGTTTTATGCAACATTCTACACATCTTGTTCAGTTGAAACATCTAACCATTTTAATAATATTATAAAAATGTATAAAATTGATGTATACTATAAAAATTAAATATTTAATTTAAATGAAATCTAAAACTTTTCACCTTTGGAAATTCTCCAGAAAATCCATGTCCATAAAAGCCTAACATGACAAGGGAGAAAGCGAGTCGAGTTCCTTTCTCTACAATTGACACAAGCCGGAAGTTGTATTCACCAGGGCTCTTTTTTTCTATAACTTTAGACGCATTGTTTTTGAGCTTGATTTTCTTATATAGAATTGAAATTTCAGGTAAAATTTATTACTTAGTTTGATTTACAATATCGTTCGAGCAGACGGACAGACAGAGAATGCCAGAAAGAAATCTTGTTTGCCCTCTGAGTGATTTAGCCGTAAACACTCAGCTAATGAAATTATATCCAAATAATATTTTAAATATTATCGTTATTATGAAAATGCTGTCCATTGTTTGGGCATATTATTATTTATTATGTACTAAGGAACATTGTTATATTCTTTTTTTAGCAAAACAAAGTACTACTTTACTAGTGGCACACAGCATTAAAAATACAGATAAGTAATTCTGGATATTAACTACATTTAATATAAAATAAAATAACTTTTACTTAGTTTCGTACCTCATATTTAGGGATAGGGAATGCTTAGGAGAACTATAGACATGTATAAAAAAGTTTTTGTATTAATATTTATTTTTTTAAAGCATCCTTTGATTTAAATTTTCTGTTTATACAACCGAGCATGCCTTCATGTATACATTTTTTATTATGTTATTAGTTTTGTGGCAGATGTAGGCTACACCGAATTCATGAATAAACAGAGCAACTTAAGCAAGCCCCATGTTTATGGCAGGAGATAAGGTAAGTAAATCTTCGTACCAATAGGGAATTAAAGGGTATTTTCTTCATTGTGTTTTGAAAATAAAAGTATAAATGAGCATTATACTTGGCGCTGGCAAAGTAAAGTAGGGCATAATGTATTTCTCATGTTTAATTATAAACGTCACTAGGAGATACCACGTACACTCGTAACATTCTGGCTGTCTTACGTATTAGTAATATTGCATGCCGGGGGAAATGTACGGAAAATATCACATTCAGGATCTATATCAACCTACAGCAAAGCGTTAATATTATTTATTATCGCATGATATTTTTACAGCTTCATCATGAGGCTGTATAAGTTAAAATATAAGTTACTATTTTAACTTATATTAATTAACTTTAAAAATAAGTAATCTGGAAAAACTCATATTAATTTCAGAACATAATAGCGATGATAGTATTTAATTTTAAAATAACTATTTAAGACATGAAACTAACACAAATATCATAAATGTATGTTCGAAGGCGGTTATAACGTAACATTTAAGTAGCAATCGTTCAATAATGGATAAAATGAACATCGTTGGTAGTTTCGATGGCATAAATAGAAGTAGTGTACGTTTATTTGAACTTTTCAATCCGGTCCATAAGACACAAACGAAAGAAAAAATAGTATAATACAACATATTTTTTCCAGTGTAACGATATTTTTAATTAATTTGCAGTAACAGTCTGGCTAAACAAAAACCAGAATGATGAGTTAAGGCTCAGGTTATACCACCATATGCATTGTTCCTTGTGCAAGGGTACATTAAAATAAGTTACAATGGCCTATTATATTTTGTATGTGTCTCATAGAATAATTTTGATTGAAGTTTAGTTTCCCAACATTTCTTAAACTTATTAAAGACTTCATTTACCTTAAACTTTAAGTCATTGCACTGTTAGACGGAATGAAACGAATAGCATTCGCAGATATGTAATTCTTGTTTTATGCTACATTCTACACATCTCGTTCAGTTGAACATCTAACCATTTTAATAATATTATAAAAATGTATAAAATTTATGTATACTATAAAAATTAAATCTTTAATTTAATTGAAATCCAAAACTTTTCACCTTTGAAAAATCTCCACAAAATCCATGTCCATAAAAGCCTAACATGACAAGGGAGAAATCGAGTCGAGTTCCTTTCTCAAGCCTTTCTACAGCTGATAAGATTAAAAAATCGATTTCTGTGAGTTTATCCTTGCTCAAATGGAAACAGATGAATCTTTGGTTTCAAAGATTTTGTTTAGTGATGAAGCTACTTTCCACACTTACGGAAAGTCAACCGGCACAATGTTCGAATATAGAGTGCTGATAATCCACGGGAGCATGAACGTGACTCGCCTAAGGGGAACGTTTTCTGTGCAATATCAGACAATACAGTTTTTTGTACCTTTTTCTTCGGAGGTGGTACTGTAACTGGATTACATGATCTGTAGATGTTGGAGAATTGGCTGTTCCCTCAGCTTGATTAAGAAGCACAATAATTTATATTTCAGCAGGATGGAGCGCCACTATATTGGCACTTATCTATCCGTGACTACCTGACCGTCAACTACCTGAGGTGATGGATTGGCCGCCAGGCAGCCCGCGACAGAGCACTTCAACACTGGCCTCCAAGAAGCCCTGACCTTACCCCCTGCGATTTTTGCTCATGAGGATATATTAAGGATACGGTGTTTCGGCCACCTCTTCCAGCCACCATTGATGATTTGAAACAAGAAATAACAACAGCTATCTAAACTGTTACGCCTGGTATGCTATTGACAGCGTGGAGTGATTTTGAGTATCGAGTTGATATTGCTTGAGTGTCTGGAAGGGGTCATATTAAACATCTCTGAACTTGTTTTTGAGAGAAAATTTGTTCCATACTCTTTGTAATGATGCATAACTGAAGGTTATATTAAGTATTTTTCCATTAAATACAAAATTTTAAATTTGTGGTATTCTTTTTGAATCACCCTGTATAAGGCTTCATTGACGCTCGGTCACATTTTACGATTAGGAATATGAACTCTTTCGCTCTATGTAGAAATGAAGTTTCATGCAAATTGTACATAACTCAATCTTTCTGTAACATATACAGCTAAAAACACAAGAAGATGGACAGAATTGCGAAACTAAGCAAATTATAAAAATAAATTTTCATACAATTTTTCTCGTTGTACAATTTTTGTGTTAAAGGCTTTGCTAATCGTCAGCAAGTTCTCATGGAGTAGAATATATATATACAATGAAAATGTTTCTAGTGTAACAAACACCTAAACGTTAGGAATTCTCTTTATGTTCTACAAATTTTGAGTAGGAAGTTCGTTTCACCACGTGATAAATATATTCTACCAATTTCATTCATAGGACAATCCAGATTGGTTTTACTAAGAAATAAGAATTTGAGCATTTAAATTAATTTTGATAATAACAATAGTGCATTCATCATTGTAATAACACATATAATAACACAACATAATAACATACACAACGCATTAAGCACGTAAAGTTTCAATCAATACAGGTTTACAGTAGACTTGAGTTTTAGTTAATTTGTGAACAAAAGTTTAATGATTCCTTAAAAAGCGCAATAATCACTAAATATTTAAACATACAAGTACTAAAATGTATTCTGACTATGTTCAACTGTAGGAACAGTACTAAATCACATCATGCATCATAAAGTAGATTTACTATTAAATAAAAATAATTATGTATTTCGTATTATATGTTGTATGATGTATTCATTATATGTCAAATTTGAACTCTGTAACTAATTGTAGTATTTATTATTAATTCTTGTAAAATTATTTCTAAGATCATCGGTCAATGAGTTCTGTTTATTTTTATTTTTACAACATTTCCATGGTAAAGCACGTCCTGGTTATCACTTTCTCCACAATTAATTCTTGAAGAACAGTTTTTACATGAGCATTTGAGACACAAGTAATTTAAGATCTAGGATAAATAGCAATATTAGATTCTCTAGAAGCAAAAAAAAAAAAAAAAACAAACAAACAAACAAATAGATAACAATAGCTGTAAACGCTTTTCTTCACTCTACGCAAACGGATATAAGTAATGAGGTCAATGATGTGTACATATAATCTTCCTATAATTGCATTCATCACTCCGCATGTCATTTGTTCCTTAGGTTTCCCTTGTGGTTTTATACACTTTATGTCGACAGATCTAGTATTTCTTTTCATTTATGGGTGTTAAACAACAAAAGGTCATAGTCAGTTATTACTGAATGAATCTAACTACACAGTGGGAATACGCCACACCCATGTATCAAGAAAGTATCTGGCTTCTCTGAGGAGCTCATTCCATTCGTCAACGTCATTATGAATTTCGGACAAACTTACCAACAGGCAATCAAACGGAATAAAAGTATTTACATCCCCCGGCAGACAAGAGAAAATTTGTCCTAGACTACTGAATGATTGGCTTCAATGACGCTCAGCCAAATCCCATATTCGGACATATACCTTAATATAACTAATTTGTGTATATGTAGAATTGAAAATTTGTGAGAACTTTAAAGTATATTGTTGCTTTCACGACATATATTGTGATATGAAAGCCTACAATAATATTTTTTGTTCAGTATGTTGGGTATCATCGTACAGAATAATAAAACTCTACCCAACAGGACACCAAGTGATAATATTTTACGTGTTAAATAGTGATGCTACATTTTCTACTATTCGTCTTTGGAAAATCTCTTATAATTGTACTGAGTTCGTTCACAAACTCAGTGTTATTTATTTTACAATTAGCCATCATTTTTATTCGTACGGCCAATGTAAAAGTTCACTAACGATCAGACTAACCCCATAGAGTGACATGCACTGTTGAATTCAGTGTTACCTTAATAAATTAACTATGCACTGCTTAAAGTCTATATATTTAAGTTTGTTTTCGAGCCATCATGTGTAACAAGAGACACAGATTAAATATAGTTTGATAATTTTTACTATTACTGAGCTAAATAAATGTTTTGCACTCTATTCAATTGTAACGATCATCTCATAATACGTATCTAAAGTGCAAACAGTCCGACCTTTGTGTCACAAAAATCATATAAGAACTAGTAAATTTCATTCTTTAGCGAAAACCCCATCCGTTCAAAACAAAGTTAACCAGGTACTCTAACTTTACCATCTGGTGACTTTATAACGGCCAAGGTAATGTTATCTTATCTTAACGACACTCTTCAAAGTTTTACTGACTTAACTTTAGCAACTTATCCAACTTATTTAAACATCATAAGCACTATGGTGATGACATTTATCCCACTATTAATTTTTATTAAAAAATATGTTAAATTCTAAAATTTGCGACTTACAAGGTTTTACAAGGCATTTAAAGAAGGAATTTAGTAACTTTTATATTTTGTGCGACGCTTACAATACAATTTGGTTGATTAAAGTTTGTTGTATAATTCCAAGAAATATAAAAAAGATCATCAATTACTCTGTGAATAATGCAACTGTATACAGTTTAGAAATCTATCGTGCAAGCAAGATTTTGTCTCGTTAGAATTTCCCGTGGTTAACATAATTCAGAAATACGAAGTTCTTTTCTTTAATTTTTATGTTTCTAACTGTTTGTTTAAGGTATTTGTTAAAGACCGTCGAATTATATCCAAGTAAGACCCTTCTCAATCTGGGACATGGGAATTGAGATGGATTATGGGACAAATGTTTAGTTTAATATAAAAATTATCGAGCCTGCACTTGATTTGTTGATTTGGCCAATCCGCGTAACGGGTTTATCCAACACCTATCTAAAATGTTCCATACTACCTTTTAACGGCCGAATTCAGAATTTTTCAAAGGAAACTCCATAAGGCAGAGTACTAGAAAAGGGACACATGTTGATTTTATCCATCATGAGTTAAGGAGCTTAGGTATAATATTTTGCCCTGGTGTAGCACGATGGGATACACATTTTTATCCCAATCGCCACCGAGTGGTCGTACTCCGTGTTAGACGATTAGCGGATCATCACTAGGACGTATGATGTCTCAGATGAAATGAAATGAAAAATGTCTTTATTTACAGAGGCGAAGTTAGGACTTAAAAGTCCTCTCTACCACTTAACCTCCATAACCTCCTAACCTCTAGATCTGAGACCAGCACATTTTTCACGTAGCGAATCTACCAATAGCACGAATCTACATCCATATACAGTTTCCGCCACCGTTATTAGTTTTAAACTACGTTTTGAGTGTAACTATATGTTAGAGAATCATACGTATCTTTCCAATCAAATAAGCCTGCCGTATAAAACATTCCCCTGAAATTTCGAGTGTATAAATGATTAATCATTTGTACAATCATTTTAATATATACCACCTCCAGTTTCGTTTTGTATGGCAATATCTCATCATCAAAGTTAACTGGGGAATGAATTATCCAAGAACCCCCGAAGTCCTGAAAATTTGACCGAGTCACTTAAAAGTAATTAAATTTGTTTATTTTGCGTTAAAATGTATTTGTCCTAAGGTACCATAATTTGTAATGGGTTACTATTCTTACTCCCAGTGACTCAACAAGACAAAAATGGCAAATTAAAAAAACAATTATTGAGAGTTCTCTTACTCTAGCTTGTATTTAAATTGAGTTAACATTAAGTAATTGTCATAAGTATATAACTTAATTTAGAACTAAAACATTTAAAAAGTTTATATTTTTTAACAATACTAGATACAGTAGATTATTTTTAAACTTATGAAGAAAATTGTAGTTTTATAAAAACATTAGCGAAATTCCAAATAATTTAGACACGACTTAGACGATATTTTCTTGTAGTAGAACATTTTCCCTTCATCATTCACGTTTAATAAATTCGTTTTGAATCTTAAATTGCCTGATATTCCCATTTCACGCCAATTCTTGATATGTATGCTGTGTTTTGATTTCTTAAGGCTAGTAATGTATAACTTGTACACATACTTACGTACACTTGTACACATACTTACGTACATGACATGACATACTGTACAACCATTGTTCTATATATTGCAATTTCTAATCATGTGTTGTATTTCCTACAATAATATTAAAAATACCCGTTTATTTGATATTGGTCATTTAAATTATACTTTTTCGCTTATAATATTTAAAACAAGAAATGACGTGACAGGTTTCGATACGTTTGCATACAAAAAGAATCAGTTTTATACGAAAAGTTTGCATAAAATATGCAGCTCCTTTAATTCTTGAGATGTCCTGTGGTCAGATACATTAGGAAGGCAGACTATGATACAAGAAAGAAGTTAATACGAAAACGACGCGTTATATATCTCATTATTGTAGAAATTAACTTTCATCCATATTTTAAAGTCGACATATTAAATGATCATTATATATCTTGGCACCGGATATAATCAAATTTCTGTTTATTATGTTGGGTATCGTATAAGTATTTCAATAATAAATATCACAACACCAATATCCTATAAAATGATGTTATATGTGTTAAAATAGTTAGGCTGCATGCGTTATCATGTCACATGTTCCAATCTCTTATTTTATTTCATTTTATTATAAATTAATTTTTTATGCTTTTGTTTGACATCAGATCAATTCATTTACTCTATTGTAATAATTATTATTACAATAGAGTCACTTCATGGTTACCAATAACACAAATTTAAATGTAGCCTAATCACTAAAACTCAGCCAAATACGATGGAGTGACATACACCATCATTGACCTCAGTGTTTCTAATAAATAATTGAAGCTTCGTGCATAATTTCAAGTGTATGGTCCGCAAGATATTATGGACACCAGGCAAAGAGACCGACAGAAATTAATGTTTTCTTTAGAGTGACTTAAAAAATGATAGGCTTAGCAATAGCTCAGTCAATAGTATTTTACAGCTCTTCTAATGTTAGGTTAGCTATTTGTCAATAGTAAAACTTAACTTAGTATAACTTATCTTAGTGTAACTTAACTTTATTTCTATGTATTAAATGAATCACTGATAAAATCTTCATGCACTTAAATTTCATCAGACAGTTCAACACCTATTTAATGGGTAACAAAGGAGTAACTTTCAAATTAGAGTAATAATATAAATTAATTAACCTTTTAAATAGAGAGAGAGTTAGGAAAGGTAGTTGGAGGGCGATTGGTTAGGAGAAATAGAGAGACAGGCTGACAGACAGAGAGAGAAGGGAGCTGAAGGAAAATTTTCAAGAGGAAAAACGCTGTATGGAAGAGATGACCTCATGATTACACTCCTAGCGACCTAAGGATTATCAGATAAACTTTGATATTTCATTAATTGCTAAAGTCTGGTAAATTGGGAGCATTATATTACTTCATTATTTTGTGTTTTGCAAAGAGTAATTGGTTTAAGGGGGGTTCGGTATCTAAAAAAATGAAATTTTTATAAATTTTCGTGTTTTTAATATTTTATTATTCTATGACTAATTCCTGACATTTTAATGCAAAAACTATTAAAAATCCGATAATGGGAAACTATTTTTATTTTTATTTTGAAAAATATACTACATGCCAAACAATTTAGTGTTTCCATTGCAACTGAAGTATTTGTTATAGTAACACAGTTGTATTCTTCCAAACTATGATTTAGATTTATGGGTTGGTATACCTGCCTTGTCTACTAACAAAAAATACAGCTGTCTATAACTGTCTTCAGTTACAATAAACCAATTTTGTGTTTGTAAACAAAACAAGTTCTGTTTGGTGGATTTTAGTTACTGTTATTTTGTTTGTAGAACGCTTGTTTGTAGAACGATTTCTAAAATGCCTAGAAGTTAATAGAATTTTTAAGAGAGAGAAAAAGTGAGTTTTACAAAAAGAAAGTAGTTGTAGAGTGTGAAAGCAGTGGTAGTGGTGTTGTTTTGGAAGAAAACTGTGGAAAGATAGGTTAGTTGAGAGTGAAACTGAGCCTAGTCCTACGCCGAATAATGAGGACACAGATGATGTTGTTAGTGCTTCAAAAGTGAAACTAGGTAATATCAGTCAAAATTATAAAAAACATAACTGATAAGGAGCCTAATTTCCAAAATGATATTGTTGATTTTTAAAAAACTTATAAATGTAATTTCTCAAATAGCAGTATGCAAACAGTGTCATCAACCGATCGATTTTAAAATCAAGTATCGTGTAGGCCTTTTTTTCTCGGGGAACTGTTCATGTGAAGGTTGCAATGAAAAGACACTGGCCTCTTATGAAAACTCCTTAGTCTTGCAAAATAGACCTAATGATGATACAAAATTATATGACATAAATGTAAGATTGGTGTATGGCATGCGTACGATTGGCAGAGGCCAGACGGCTGCCGCCACACTATGTGGCGTACTAAATCTGCCCTCTCCTCCATCACGGTTTATGAATTACACACAACTGTTAGGGTCTGTGATTGAAGATGTTTGTTTTTTAAGATTATGAAGGAAGCAGTAGAAGAATCAGTGATTATAAATGAAGGTAGGAGGGATTTGACAGTAGCCATAGACGGGACATGGCAAAAGCGAGGCCATACATCACAAAATGGTATAATCACTGCAACATCTGTGGATACCGGTAAGGTAATTGATGCAGAGATTTTATCTAAGTATTTTCGTTGTAAAGACAAATTAATTGGACAACATAGTGATAATTGCAGTGCAAACTATCTGGGAGTAAGCGGAGGCATGGAAGTTGTCGGAGCTCGTGCGATTTTCCATCGGTCCCTACCCACTTACAATGTTCGCTACGTTGAATACTTAGGTGATGGGGATTCGAAAGGGTTTTTTTAGTGTTGTGGAAAGCAAGCCCTATGGTGATGAGTGCCTGGTGAAAAAACTAGAATGCATTGGGCATGTGCAGAAGCGCATGGGGACTTGCCTAAAGAATGTAAAATTAAAAAACAAACAAACCGATGGAAAAACAATAAGCGGTCGGAACAGACTGACTGAAGCTGCCATATTAGCCATACAAAAATATTATGGTCTAGCAATTCGAAGAAATGCAAGCAATTTAGAAGACATGCGAAAAGCTGTTTGGGCTGAGTATTACCATTTGCTATCTAGCAATACAAATCCCTCAACAAGGACTTTGCCCAATAGGGAGTGAAAGTTTGGTGCAAGTACCAAAAGGCTATGGCTTTGTAATGAAACTTATGACCACTCCAAACATTTTCACCTTCCTGCTGTCATCATGAACAAGATAAAGCCTATTTTTTACAGACCTAAGTGCACCTGATTTGCTTCGTAAATGTCTCCACGGTAAGTCACAAAAACCCAAATGAGTCCGTAAACCATATAATCTGGTCTCGCCTGCCAAAAAACTGTCTTTGTTGGCATACACACCTTGCACTTAGGAGTGTATGATGCCATAAATTCCTTCAATAAAGGAAAATATGGCAAAATGTATGGTTTTACAACATCTTGGAATGACTGTTGGACATAATTTTTGTGAAGCAAATGAAAAAGCTGGACATAGCTCGCTTACAAAAAGCTCAACGCATGGCTACCGAAGTCCCACAACAAAATCAAGGCAAGCTCGCTCAAGTGCCAAGAGGAAGCTGGAAGATCAGTGGGAAGAGTTGGAGGATCCTGATAACCCTATTTATGCAGCTGGATGTCATTAATATTATAATAAAGGTAAGTGAATTCACTTATTTGATGTGTGTTGCCTTTAGCTGCGATTTCCCGAAAATTAACTTTTTTATCACTTATGTACCTTTTTCTCAAGATCCCACTGATCAGATTAACATAAAAAAAATACACATGTACTTAAGACAAGTACACGCATTTAGAGCGGAAGACATTATAA
The DNA here is from genome assembly GCF_021130785.1 of Homalodisca vitripennis. Classification (NCBI taxonomy): domain Eukaryota; kingdom Metazoa; phylum Arthropoda; class Insecta; order Hemiptera; family Cicadellidae; genus Homalodisca; species Homalodisca vitripennis. The sequence goes on from NC_060213.1 coordinate 40,396,269, forward strand.
AAAATCTATTTTAAATTTTTATTAAAAAAAATTAAAATTATAAATTATTTTACTAAAATTTAATAAATTTTTTATTTACAAAAAATTAAAAAAAAACTTTTTTTTAACTTTGTTCCGCTCTAAATGTTATTAACAAAGGTCTAAATAGTAGTGTCCTAATGTTTGATGATGATAGCTTTAAAAGGTTTCTGAGAAAAAGGTACATAAAATTGGCCAAATTAACATGGGAAGGATAGGGCATACCTAACCCCCTTAAAAGAAAATAATTATGAATCTACTACGGAACTCATTGTTAATTATACTGTTTATGCTGCCATACAAGGAAAGAAAACTAAGTAAAATGTTATTAAATCATTTTATCTTGAAATAAACTGTTCTTCATTTAATTAGAGAAATACAGTTTACATAACTACAAGAATTATGAAACTAAATTTTAACTTATATACAAATCTCTCTAAATTTAACTTTTCCCGTTTATCATATTAACTACTAGATTAAATTTAATTGCTCGTTATTGGTGTTTTACAAACATTCAATATGCTCCCATTTCTAAGGGAAATATTATTAGGTAAAACAATCTGTAAATTATATCTGTTTAACATAAATACGAGTATTTGTTTTGTTGTTTCTCTTGTAAAATGATGTAATGCCTGTTTAACGTGAACGTAAAATGTAAACTATGCAATAATACTTAAGTATATTTTGTTTATTTGCGTCCGCAAGATATACTTAATCTTATAGAATTAACATAATCATCATAGAATATATGCTTTCATGTATAGATGCAATAAACTCCATTAGTATATTTATTATTGCTTTACATCTTTAGTTCATTAAAACATGTTTCCTGACTTCAACAAAATTGGAAAATAGATTTATCGATTTGTTCTATAACAGGATTCTAATAACAAAAAATGAAACAAATGATAGAAATAATCGCCAATTATTATATTAAACACATCAGATTTTAAGTAAAACAACGTGTGCTTTAAATTTATTTTATTCACAACCAAATTTACTTATGCTACTGGTATTAATTACAATATTTTTGGAGGTACAGGTATTGGTAATTTTAAGTGATCTAAATTTAAAGAAACCTAATACATTGATATTAAGTTATTTTTTTTAATGTTATTATCATATATTTATTTATAGGGCCTGAAATATATAAATGCAAAATATATCGATTCACTGTGATATTTCTAATTTAATTAGATAGAGTATTTACAAAATTTAAAGTGTAATTTAAAAATATTTCACGTTATATAACTGAATCTATAAAATAGACTTGTATACCCTAAGCAAAAAAAACATCAATATAGGTGTAGAGAAGCTAAACCGATTCCCCCTCCTGCTTCTGTCTGACAATGTGTTTTATGAGTTTCTAATAATTGTGGATGTTCAATTGTGTCCATATTTTTATCTCCTTTAGAGCGTTATGCAAAGTACCTCCTTTATTTGTTAGGAAAATTTGTGTAACAATCTGCATTCACTCGATAATTATCCGCATAAGTTTTCTATATGCGGGAGGGATTGACATTTTATTTTTATACAATATTTAAACTAATACACAAATATGTTCAAACCTATATTTTTTTAAAGATATAAAACATTATCTTCGATATTTTCCAAAGTAATTTGAAACTGTCAAAATGTAACATCCAATAAAAGTTGTGATACACCAACCTAATAATCTGCCGTAATATAGTATACTAATTTATGAATAACAAATTCATATATGATTAGGGGAAAATCATAATAACAAGATTTTTAATAATATAAAACTTAATTTATTAAACTACATTTAATAATATTTGAGTCGTTAAAAGAATACTCTAGAAATAAGGCGCGAAATAATACTCCGGGAAAGTAGGGTTTGATAAAAGACCCTCTCGAAAAACTGGGTTAGTACTATTTAGTACTTAAAATAGCGGAAACGGAAGAGTTTGAATTGAATGAAGTAATGAACTCTCATGAAGATTGACCCATTACATCATTGATGTTCACAGAAATCCCTTTATTCCCCAGTTTTAGGACTCTTATCTACAGATTTATTAATCCAGAGAGGACTTCGGTTCAGCGAAGCCCATCACTCAAGGAATTGGCACAACTTCTTTTCTCTCTTTCCGCAGGGTATCTCATTAACGAATTGATCTATAGACTTAAAACTGTATATGGAACTAAAGGTTTACATAGGAAATTAAGTTCTTAGTATGGTGCATGTCTCTTAATAGGAGGTCACTCATCTGGCCAGAATGCTGTTAAGGATACGTCCATGGTCTCCAAAAAGAGGAGAGGTGCAGATAAACGGCAGTTATTAAACAAATGCTTTATGTCTAAGGCATCTCTTTTTACAAAGAGGTAAATCCATATCCCACCAAGGAAATATCCATGGTTTTCAAACTCAGCGCAGTCTGTTACGTGGTACATTGCCTTGTGTAATCTTACAAAGTGTAATGTGAATGATCTCAGCAGTGCCAGGAATGTTATTAAAAAGCTATGAAACCCCATAAGAAGTGATGGAGATGCCTCAGGTAATAGCTAGTAGTCTGTTTGTTTTTAATCTGTTCGAATTAAGTAATCAGTTATAAGATAAACAGTTTACATTGTTATAGTCTATAGACTATAATTCCAGAATTAGTTCACTGTATGTTTTGAGAGCAATGTTACTTAGCTTGAATTTTCCCTGTGTTATTGGTGCTCAAGGTGAAGTGACTGCCGTTTCTGACTTCATCACTCAGCCTCATAGCCCTCGTAAGTTTTAAGTTTCAATAATAAATTTAAGATTTACTGAAGCACTAAATGCTATACAATATTAATATAAATTCGTAACTTTTTATAGGAATGGCTTATGCATACACATTTATTTACTCGAGCCCTCTGGTTTTCAAATATGTTATTTCAAAACCATAGGTGTCTTATTATTTCAAGTAATTATAGTGTTATTGTGGTATTTAAATATCTTTGCAATACAGTATTATATTATTAGCATAATTTTAATATGACAGTACTTCAATAAATGCCAGATATATTTCTTTGCATCGTGATGCGCAGAACACGCAGTGCCTTCAATAATCTATTTTTGGTTCATGGAATGTTTTCTTTTTTCAGCGAAGATTGTTAGTGCAATTTAAACAATTTGTAAATGTAATGCAACTAACAAAAGTACTGAATTACCCAATGTAAATTTATATTTGAAGATGAGATCTTTCAAAATAAAATAGTTCTTTTTGGTGGTGAATTCACAACAAACACTTTTTTATGATAAATACTAAAATAACATTTATTAAAGGGTTTATAAATAGGTATAAACTGTATAAAATATTAAAAACAGTCATTTTCTGAATGCATTATAAATTCAGATATGAGTAAAATCGAATAATTTTAAAACCTGTATTAAATGTTTATAATTATTATTAATTAATAAATAAGTTATTCCTTAATTTTTTTACATATAAAATTGGTATGTTTCAAAATGTCAGAAGTAACTGTTTCTACATATTTTATATGTAAAATGCCAGATCTGCAGGTGAGGTGGACATACAAAAAGTAATAAACTGGAATGTTCTGCTTGAGGATTATTTAAATGTTATTCAAAAGGCGATAAGAAAGCAGATGGAAAGCTTTAGGATTGTTTGGGTTCTAGTAACTGTGTTGCCAGGCTTTAGAGAGAAGATTTGCAGTATGGGATGGAAATATAAAGACATAAAAACGAGAAAAGGCTGGCTACGGTTTGTGTCTCAATTTTATTGAGAAAAGTACTGATAAAAATCTATGAGAAAATTTCGAATCATAAGCCCCATCGATTGACGCTTCATATGTGGAGTAAAAACGCGATAACTGAATAAAGGCTTGAATCAAGTTAATTTTCTTCATTATTGGTAAAGTAAACAACGGAACAATTTGGTGGATAAGGTTACAGGTTAAAAGAATATAATAACAGATAACATGAAACTTGAGGAAACGGTGGCCAGGCTATATTGGGAAAACCCAATATTAGGCAGACCATTAGGTCGTAAAAGGATATTAGTCCGTGAGTGATTTATGAAAGCAGCTTAGGAGCACTTTATGAAATCGTCCGTCGATCAGAGCCTAACTTTAGCATTAGGTCCGGTTTAGCTGGCAATGTGTGTAATAAACATAACGCTTTGCTTGTAAATATTTCATAAATGTTCCGAAATCGTGTTCAAAAGTGGTATTATCAGTTGATGTAAACATGTTTATATAAATCACAGAATAATGTATTTTACCACTAAAATTCATAATCTGGGATATTATTTGTATATTCAATAATGTTTTCTACTCCCAACTATAGAAACCATGTAAATTTTAGTGCAATATTAATATTAATACTTACAACGTTGCAGCTACTTGCACACACATTCACGACAAACATATTTTACACCGCCGAACCCTAGGGATTCACTGCGAGCAGGAGAGGTCAGTGATGGTACTAGGATACTGTGTATGGATTATGAGCCCATAGGATTTTAATATTTGCACATATTAAAAACTATAAGTTTCTACCACTAGTTATGTTTCATTTTTATTTTCTGGTGATTTTTTATACTTTATATTAGTAATAATAAAACTAAATATAAATTTCAATAAAGAACTACTTTTCCGCGAGTTGAGATTCGTTGTAAATCTTATTATCTGATATGTTAGGTCCGTTTCATTTAAGTAGTTATAAAGTGTTAAACTTTAATGTAATTTATATTCACTTCAGTATTGCATTTTCATTAAATAAACTAATTAAATATGAAAATACTATTTCATGAATAATAAATATTAAATGTTGCGTTTATATCGTAAAGAACCTTCTATGCTTTCCCTTATGTGTATCATAAATCAACCTTAAAGTCATCCAATATTTTATTAGTTATTATTGTCATTTATACTGCTATTTGTCTCAATATATTTACGATCAGCTCAGAAGGGAATTGGAGGATATGATAAAACCCAGCGACAGGTAAAGTACGTAAGTTTCCAGCTTGACTTCGTCAGTTCTTCCTCTGTCACTTATGGGTAAATTTTTTGTGTAAAATTAATAAATGAAAAGCTCTGGCTTGTATTTGTGATCAATTGATACAAGCGTATTCCAAATTCCAACTAAATAAGTAACTTCTAATATCACTGTTAAATTAAAGAAGCATTTTACATTGATATGATCTATTACGTACTTATTCATTTTTTTCTATCAAACAGAAAATATTTACACATAGCCTAATTGTAAAAAAAAAATAAAACTCTATTATTTTAATAATGGTAAATCATTTAAACATCGTCTTAAGATAATATAACTTATTAACAAAAATTATAAATAAAATAATATTGTAATATTTATATATGTATATTACTAACAAATACTGCACAATTTTTGTGTACTCATAGTTTACTATAATATTACAACTTATATCGGTGCATCCTGATAAAACACGACTCATCAGACAACGTAATGACAAACGTTACCTGTTTCTGTAGGTATTTTTAGAGCTCTTGCACAGATAATATCATGGATATTGATAACCGCATTGCTTAAAGGCTATATTTCTTAAAAAAAACCAGCGAATTTTATTACGCGCTTGACGGGTCTGTGGTTCTTGTGATCGTACTTTTGTAACTGCCTGTAAGTCTAATGCCAGAAAATGAAATGGGATAGACTAATTATTATTTGCATTAAGAAATACATTTAGGTGAAATTTAAATACTTAATTTTAATAGACTAATTAAAAAGTACATTTCTGTCTTAGAACCACTTCGATATTCTAGTTATAAATGCCAGGTCAATTTAGTAGTAGAAAAAATTATTTTTAATTTTACATATAGATGGTTAGGCGTTAAATGGGGGAACAGACTTACAGATCGTAATGTTCGAACATTGTTTCAACGCATTGATATTAAAAATGTTATGAGTTTCTCTTATTGTGATTAAATTTATATGAAATGAACATTCTGCTATTTTTCTTTCCTTTGCTAAGATGGAATAAAAGTTTCAGTTACTGTTTCATCGATGCACGTATATTTTTCCATAATGTGGTCTCTTACTCTGTTTGCGTTTGTGTCACATGTTTATCACAAAAAACCTGCAAAACGGCAAAGTTATAAAGTTCCTTATAAACAACGTATAAAATGTGTAAATATATTAGTAACTCAATGTGCTTGTTCTAAGATTTCTGTGACATTTCTAACCGTTAAATGAAGATTTTGGGAAAGGTTGAGTTATATCTAAAACAAATCCATATTGTAAAGGTATCGCGGAATTAAAATGAATTATTACATTCGATACGTCAGAGAGGGCCAGCACACTGTGAGATATCTGCTCACGTCCTGAATATATTGCTACTTGATGACATGAGCCATTTTGATGGAATTCGGTTACTGCATTCTTCCATAGCTAACATGAATACCTCATGAGACATCAATAGTAATCATTCTTATTCTAAAAAACAATATTTTTAATGTATAGGTTTTGGTAAAACTAATAAATTCAAAATATTTTTTATAGGGCTTTTGAACATTTACAGGTGTAAGCTACTTTTAAAGTGTAGTGAGACCGATGAATGTTCAGAAGAAAGTTCAATATGGTGATGTTTAGATGTGGAAATTTTAGATAGATCTCAATGTAACTTTAATTTATGCCCAAACACAGTTGATGTACACTTATTAAGTATTAAACGTAACTGTAAATTAAACTTATCATTAGACAATGGTGGCGAGTATTGGTCTAGCAGTATGGCAGTAATGCAATATTACACAATCAGGAAACGTTGAAAAAAGTATATTCGACCGGTTTCTTTATTTGGCTAGTGAGTTAACATTAAGTGATGAGCAAGAAACAAACAAGAAATATGTAGACTATGGAATAGACTAAACTAAACAAATTAGTAAATAACAAACCATTCACAAACAAAGCAGTAGCAAAAAAAAGAACAATATGATTAAACCTCTGTTAACATTCCCAAATTATAATATAAGATCAAATTGGTGGTGAACATAAGATCATTCCTTTTGTCTGCAAGATACCATTTGAAACCAATGTATGAATTTTGCTACCATGTTGGATTATATGTAGTTGAAAATATCAGCGCAACTACAATATTCATTCCAAAATTAAAAGCTTTACCTAAAATAAATTCTGCATTTACATTTCAAAAACAAATCAGCTAGTTAAAATCGGCATTTAGAACCAGATATTAGATCAGATTTACACTGCTATACAAACAGCATACATAATTTGAATAGGAATTAATTTGAGGATTAATATATTTCACACGCACACACACACACACACACACACGCGCGCGCGCACATGAATGTAATGAAAAGTAACTAAAACCCTTTTAAAATCTTTTTATTGACATACACGTGTTTCGGTTTTCAACCATCATCAGTGTACATTAACCTCTAAATCAATTTAAACATACACATATGGACCATCTAAACATATTTTAAATTTAAATGACAGTTTTAATTTTTTATTAGTAATCTGGTTTTAATAATTTTAATGTTTGTTTTCAATAACTTAAAAAAGATATTATATATTTAGTTACTTTTCATTACATTAATATATAGATAACCCTATAAGTGGAGTTAATAACATTGTATATATAGTAACATGAGGATTAATACATGAGCGTGGCTGCTCCTTTTATTTGAGCTATAATGTCCTTGCAAACAGGCCACCATTGCTAGAGATTTGGTATTAACTTTGAAGAATTGGTGAACTTTTTTTGTTATTTACGGTTTTCCTAGTCATACAATAACTGTATCTTATGAACTAAGACATCGATAAACTTTCTTTCTCCTTTAAAAGCTTCTTATATCAGTTATTTCAACACATTTTAACAATTTCAGTTATTATAGACTAGATATAGATGACACAATCGGATAATTGTTGAATTAATAAAAAACTAATATTGTGAAAAACGTATTAATTCTATAAAGTTGACCCATTATATATTTCAATAATTATAACTTATACAATAATTGTTACTTTTTTATAAGAACAAATAAAAAGAACAAATACCTAATAAAGTAGCGAAATTGCTGTGTGTAAATATTTAAAACCCAATGCCTCTCAAGTAGTTGGGATAATAGTTTGTAGCACCAAATCATTATAGTATTAGCAAATCATGTTTCAGAAATATAAGCAATCATATTTACATAAAGCACGTTTAATCTATGTTCATGTGCGTAAGGTCAAACACTATTCAAATTCATTACAAATGTTTATGACCTTAAAGAATATCTGTAGTTTCTTATTGTTGTAAACAAACGAAGGAGGTTGAGAATCGATTGGTTTGAGTTTTGATATTGTAGAAAGGCGAACGTTTCGGTAAGCCAACAGGGAAATTATCTTCCCTGGCACCGCTCCAAACTTGGAAAAGTATTCGACATGTGGATAAGTACTTTCCAAAAGTATGAGTAACTTGAATGATATTAAGTGCTGTGTAAAGGTAATTTAATATAGGTTGAAGATAATAACATGTTACAGATTATTTTATATCACAATATGCAAAAATAAACGCTTATAAAATAAAAGTATATATATTAGTTATTGTCTTTGTACCAAAAACGTATTGAACTCACAGTGGTCTGTTATTCCTCGAATATCAATAACAATACAAACAAAAGTTTACGTAACATGTAGCGGTTTGTACACTATAATTGAATGCAGTAAATGCAAACCTCACTTGTTTTTGCAAATATTGACAATCATGTTTACTAAAAACATGTATGTATTGTTTCTCCTAGTGTTTGAGAATAATATGCATTCGTTTTCATTATGTAGCAGCCTACAAGAAAAACGTCTTTTCCGAACTTTGTACGATTTATTTTTCTTTTTTTCTTGTAATAAAAACAGGGTAGGAGTACGCCAGCACATATTTCTTGTGGTTTTTAAAGTCTTTTAGCTTATTGCATTCTCAATTATTAGCTGCATATTACAAACATTCACAGGCTCCAGGCAAACAAAATAGATAATTAGCCAGCGTTGGATCCTATTAATAAACATACACCACAAACATTTTTAATTTTAGCTATAAAGAAAGTAAGTATCAAGCAAAATGTCAAGATATGAAATCGTCTCAAGAGATCCTGCTGATGCTTAAACAGCATTCAAACTCTGCTAAACCTCATATCAAACGTCTGTTCTTTATTAAACAATATGTCTCATATGCAAAAATAAAGTTACTTACAAAATTCCAAGATCACAACCGAATTTCATGAAAGACAAACGCTCAGGCAGTCCTAACTGATAAAGTTGAGCAAAACAAACAAAATTTCAAGTAACTCAAATAAATCTCAAGATTTCACTCTGAATAGTAGATATTCTGTTAAAGCTCAGTCAAATCTCGTGGAGCACTATCGTCGAATTCTATATTCTCTACATTCCAGCAAACCGATGCGACAGTGAATTAAAGAACTCATCAAATTGTAACGAAGTATTGACGACCAATCGAACAGATTAAACTCATTGTATTTTTCCTATGCCACACTTTAAAAGTTTAAATAATCGTACTCGATTATAAATTTTCTTACGCTATGATTTTCTCGTTACCATCATTGTTACCTATAAAACCGGTGAGAGCGTTTAAGTAATGCTCACCCAAGCCTAATGGAGTATAATGCCCCATCTTTAACTCGATGTTGCTTGTATAAAAATGAATCATGATTCATGTTTTAAAAGTCCATGCATCAGTTCGTTCTAAAGATGTCGAGCAGAAGACAGGCAGACAATGAAATGTTTGTCACTCGAAGTAAGAAATATGATTTATAGGAAACAGACGTCTTTTTGGCCATAGCCTTCACGTCTTGGCTACTGCTACGTGATTTTAATCACAAATATGAACGAAAAAATAGTTATTGTGTAATAAAAATGTTAATTATATTGCCTCAGTATATTTATTATGGAAAAAAACAGTTTAAATAAATTTGATAATTATAGATATTTTAGTAATTTTAAATAAAATAACTTTATTTGTAAAACAGAAAAGAATTAATTATTCATGTCACTTAATTATTTTTCGTAATTTGTAACACCATTTATTTTAAATCAGAGACTTAATATACAAATTACATAAATTTAAAAGACAATTGATTTCATTGCCAGCAAAACTAAAGTATTCCAAAGCTTTAATGTTAACCTTGACTTTCGTTAGCTATTCTAGGTAGTTCCTGTTGTATTTAATTCAAATAAACATGCTTAGATTGGAGTATGATTTTATCCCATTCCTTCACTTAAGTGTAACGGTTTATCTAATGTTGCCTTTTCTCAAATCCACAAAACAACTTATAAGCTGTAGAGTAAGCGGAAATAGTGTTCGACCTCACCAAGTGACGTCACATCTCGTCAATCCAACAGGGAAATTACCTTCCTTGTCGCCACGCCTTGCTGGAGTTGGCTGCCGACTTGAATGTCTGCTTACACAGACTGTCAGATTGTTAGTCTTGTTTATGCCAGCATACATTGCCTAAATCTGGTTACAATTTAACTTATCAAATCTGCTATCAAGTCAATCGTTCGGAATTCTCTCAAAGATTACTCCACGATATAAAAATCAGAAAGAATGTTTATAATAATACAATTACTCAATAGTTAGAATACGTGTACTTAATTCAACCTAATTATTTGTTGGATAACATTGAAATAAAATCCATAAAAAAGGATTTTCATTTCTATCTCAGGCTAAAGATTCCTGACTTTTAAAAATAATAGAATTTATTATAAGTGGCGATGTCAAACATTTCTACAATAAAACTATTGCCAAAAGTTAACGCTATGTGGTATGGTTTGCTAATTTAATGATATTACCTGTTAAAAACATGTATGGTCTTTATCTATTTATTTATGCAGTATGATCAAACTTGAAAAGTAATAATTGATAATTAGATACGTTGTTCTGTACTGTAGGCGAGTCAATATTTGACCCCTTAGACCAATACGTTGGACATTTGTGTATTGTATTGAATTCACCAGATTTTACAGGCACTAATTATTTTGATAAATATATTACAACACTAAAGAACAACATAAATTCGCTATGACGTCATTTACTCCAAATGGTGAACAGTAAAATATTTAACATTAACTAACTACAATAAATATCCAGATTATATATTTTATAATAATTTATAAACATTGCACTTAATTTGATATAAGACATAATTTTTGTTTATGATAGGTTTGTTCAGTGGCTCGTGCCTTTTTTATGGTGACGTGGTTGATTTTCTCATGCTCATAAATTAGTTATTTCCTTTGAAATGACTACTGTGCGAAAAACTGGTACTACAGTAAGTAATGGTGATAGAGGAGTGATTAGAAGATTAACTGAGAGTTGTGATGAGAAGTGGGGTAAAAACAAATGTTATATACTAGGGTCAATGGCAATCACGTAGACTGCAAAAACTTGAAAAATTGATTTAGAACCACATAACACAGTAAATAAAACATTCGTGGCTTTGGAATAATAGGAAGTGACCTCTTTATAGTACCCTAACTTAGTAGTATATGACAGAAAGGATGTTTATTTTAGACATGATGATGGATTATTACTTATAGAAAAATATTGTTCTAACTTGTACTTGTACTAAAGTTATTATTTTAATGGCTTTACTGTTTATGAATAATTACGTTAAACCAGCAAAAAAGTAGTGGTTAAACGCAAATTTTAGTTTAGTTGTGATATTTCATTTTCTACTCCGTTGCTAAGTGAATTTTATTTGAACTTATGACCTTTATTAAATTGCTAGAGGATATTAGCCGTGATATGTGTTAAAATATTAAAATAGTTTCAATAAAACTGTAATCGTTATAAGTCTCGAACACAAAGCTTTGTTCTACCAATTTCTTGCCTATTCAAGCGTGAGAATTAATTTCGAAACGTTACTTTTACAGACTGCGATATTTGTGAAGTTTTTGTAGCCTTACGAGGAGTCCAAAAATAAATTTGGCTACTTTTTGACAACAATGTATCATAATTATCCGCACAACAAAAACTGTAATATATTTTGACTAGTATAACCTGACAAATGTAGTTCGCTATTAAGCTTTCACATTAAATTGAGTTGTAAAAAAACGTTCAATATACGCATAATAATATAAATAACAGAAATTGCTTATGAGGAGCAAAAGCGTCACGTAAACTTAGGTTATAAGTTAATAACCTATTACATTATGTATTATATTATATTTATATTAAATTAGGTTATATAACTTAAGTCAGGCTTCATGAGGAGAGCAAATTTCCACATTTTTTTCAAAATTGCTGTAAGAATGTAACGTGTTCATAAATATAAATAATATGTATGTGTGTAACGTGTCAAGTATAATTTGGAATTAAACGTGACAATACACTGAGCTGTAGAACTAAAATACAAATACGAATAAACCTTTCTAAGTAGCAAAAAATAATCATATAAAACCTAATAATTGTTTGAGTAAAGTACCTTTAAAATTTATCAGCTAAAGAAGCTTCTTTAAACAAATAATATAAAGCTATTAGTTTCTAGAAACAAATAATAATGTTACATTCTTCAACTGGTCAGCAAGACTTATACTGAATTTTGTCGGATCCATATTTCAAATTATTTTTAAACAGACAGGATAGCTCAAAGATTTTGTAAGTCTATCCTTAGCTGAGCGTTAACAAAATCTATAACTTAGTGTGGTACATCAAGAAGAATTTAGCACCAAATTTGAAAAACTTTTCCTACCCAGCACTATGCCTTCGACATAATTATTTTTCTGTATGTACATCTATCAGCCTATCTCTTTTTGATCTGTTTATTGTAAGAACGAAATGATTTATGGGATAGGAAATACTCTTCCAAATGCATTCCTATAAAGAAAACGTCGTGATAGATGATGAGAATCTCTCTCAAACACATTTTACACACACACACACACACACAACACACACACACACACACACACACACACACATATATTATATATGTATATATATTTAAGCATGTAATGTTTTTCTAAATATTTGTATGACAGTCATCATAAATTTGAGATTTGGCTGCGTGCATAGAGAGTGGTACTAATAAACAAACAGGGTGTCTTGTGAATCTGTAATCAGATGGCTTGTCCACCTTATATCAGCACTACATGTTCCAGGTGTGTTGTAATTGATTGGATCGATATATTTTCGGGGAGGGGGCAGAAAATTTGGCAGAAAATGCCAAATACGTTATTAACAAATGTTAAATGTTAGTTAAGTCATAAAAAAATTGGACTAACAAGCGTATCGTTCATGCTAAAGGTATATCTCGGAAACTCCTAGGCCTATATTCCCCTAAAAGATCCAAACGATGAAGAGCATTATAAACAAAAACCCCGCCCCAGAGAGCAAATATCAGAAAACCGTAGCTCCTTCTTATCTTTATTCCAACTAAATTAGAAAACTCCCAACCCACTTCAAAATAAATTTTCTTTATGCAGTTTAGATTTCTTAACTGTTATAAGCATTGATGTTTTCGGTTACTGAAGATGGTATCAAACCAAAATAAAACCCATACAACTTGTTATTTATTACCAATTTTAGTTTAGCTTATAGAATCTAGTAAACAACATTTTTGAGTTTTTATGTAAAAATAATGTAGTGTCTTCTGTTTTAATATTCAATTAAGTGTAATATTCTTTCGTAAATAATTATTAAATTTCAATAATGTATAGTGAAATCTAAATTTATATTAGTATTATTCTATCTATTGCTGATATAATCTTTTTAAAGTTTATTATAATTTAATTATATATGTATGGCTATCCTATTTTAATGAAAGGGTTTGTTTGCTGTGACAATTCTAATTAACTTGAAACATTAATAATTAAAAAATAAAAACCAATGCACTAACTGAATTACCTCTCATAAACTAACTGAAAAGTATGCTTATAAAGTCGAAGCAAAAAACCATCAACTTGGGTGTAGAAAAGAACTTAACGAAGCCAATCAAAGAGTTTGATGTCTATCCAATAATGCAAGTGTTCATCATCTCTCACAATTTGGGTATTATAAGAAATACATCATTAAAATAAAAAAACATTAACAACCTGTCACTCACTCGTGAACCACCCGGTTACCTTTTTTTTAACATAATTTCTCCAATAATAGTGTGAAGGGTGATACAATTTCCTTTTTGTAAAATATCAAAATATTTCACATATCATTTAACATCAGGAATTTAATTTCCTATCTCTAAAAGTTGTACTCGTATTTATACATCCTTCTAAAATAATTTTCAATTGTAAATTTTTTATAAACTTTCACTAAATGTAGATTACGAAATTGATTAGAAGAGAAACTGTTTTATTTTCTTTAAGCTGTAAGCTATATATAACTGATAATCTCATAATTTTAGCTATGCCATTTACTTTTCCTTCAAAGTAGTACAATCATTTAGTTCTATTAATTTCAAAATCCATTCCAATTCCTTGATAACGATTTAAGTAACAACGAATTAAGGGATGGACAAATATATATTTCTATTATTTAAATTAGTTAAAAAGAGTCAAAATTATTGTGCTAAAACATTCCTGGGAAATATGTTGCTATTTATGTAAGTAGTATCTCCAATATATCTTTAATTATATTGCACTAGTAAACAAGGTCTTTAAAAAACTTACAAAGTAAAAGCTATGATAAAAAACAAAAGTATATACTAAAATATCCGATGTAAATATATTAGGGAATTGTAAGTAAGTTACTACGCATATTTTGAATCACAACCTTAGAAGCACCTTTTCTAATCGAGCAATTTTTTGCTGATGGCGAGATGTCGAAGCTATCCCGACAATTCATTGCGGAGATTTAAAATAACAGTAACACAGCATCACATTCTATTTTGTAAAACAAAATATGAAAATTGTAAATCACTACAGAAAGTGTAACTTAAAAGTTAAACCAGTATAAGAAAATATTTTTCTTACAAGAAACATGTATGAAGAAAAATACCCAATGTGATATTTTCATAACAGTGCGACTATATTATACAGAGGAAAAGTAACCAAGGCGGTGAAACCACAATTACGGCCTTTCAATGACTCACCCACCTTAATTATATAGCTCAGCTTTACACCAGAATTAAGAACCTACTGAGTTCATAGTCTAAGTTTAGTTATGTCTTAACTAACATCATGCCGTTCTCAGTTACACCTACTAAATTACTCAACTACTACATTAGGAATATTAGTATTATTGAGTTCTTCATTGTAAAGGTTGGCAATGACAACTAGCGTCATGCTAGACCCTGCAGCATCCTAAATACTACGAGGGTCGTTCAATAAAGACTGAGACTGAGCCCGGGATTTTCCAATACATAAGACATGATGCCAGGTTTTTCCAATACCTTTGGACCCTATTGTTTACCAACAGACATTGAATTGCTTTATCTCTATCACAAAGCCATCAGTGCTCATTTGAACATCAGCTTGGTAAGTGCCGCCTCCAACGTTTTATCATGTCCAGTTTGCGTGAACAACGATGTGCGATTAAGTTTTGTGTTAGACTCAACAAAACTGCGACTAACACTTATGAAGACATAAAGCAAGCTTTTGGGGATGACGCAATGTCTCGTGCTTCCTGTTTTCGCTGGTTCAAAGATTTTAAGGAGGGAAGAGAGGACCCACAGTTGCAGGGAGGAGATGGTGCCCCAGTTACTGCTCTCACTGAGGAAATCATCAATACAGCAGCGGCAATGATCAAAACCGACCGACGTCTGACCGTCAGACAGATTGCTGAACTCCTTGACATATCGGTAGGTAGTGCTCACACAATTTAAAAGACAATCTTAACATGTCTAGAGTGTGTGCTCGTTGGATTCCTCGTTTACTCACACCTGAACAAAAACAAAAACCGTGTCGATGTTTGCCTTGAGTGGAAGCGGTTCGTTGAAGAAGATAGGGATTGGTGGAAGAGTGTAATCACTGCTGATGAGTCCTGGGTTTATCAGTTTGACCCTGCGATGAAAATCCAAAGCACTGAGTGGGTAGAAAAAAATTAAGGTCGCCCGAAGAAAGCTAGGGCAACCAAATCTGCAAAACAAAGCAATGGTCATTACTTTTTTTTCACTATAAAGGATGGATGGTGTGCACTCATTCAGTTCCACGTGGACAGACAATCAATGGAGACTATTACAAACAAGTTTTTGGCTACATTAATGAATGATCACATTTCTCGAAAGCGTCCACAACTTCGAGGAAACTGGAAACTTCATCACGACAATGCGCGGCTCACATTGCACACGTTGTGATAGAATATTTGGCCAAACGACACATTAAGGTCGTGCCCCCACCCACCTTATAATCCTGACCTTGCGCCCTGTGACATGTTTTTGTTTCCCACTGCAAAAAAGGAATTAAAGGGACGTCGTTTTGATTCGGAACAGGATGCAGTAAAGGCTTTGGAGGTGAATCTGAAGAACATGTCAAAGGATGGCTTCTCTAACGTTTTCCAGGCATGGCAAAGGCGCTGGGACAAGTACATTTCACTTAATGGGGAATACTTTAAAGGTGAAAAATTTGATGTAGATCAGAATTAAATAATAAATGTGTTATAGACACAGTCTCAGTCTTTATTGAACAACCCTCGTACATAAGCTAACCGAAGTAAACGTCTAATCTACTACATTACTTCATTTCAAAAGAAGGCCTTGGAATTTATAGTTAGCTTGGGTTTGATGTGATGACACCAATAGAGACAGATAAATTTATTGCAAGAATATCTGTTCATACATTAACAGTTGATAATGGATATGAGGTATAATTGTTGATACTTATTTATTGGATTTTTTGAGTTTGTTGGCAGGTATTGATTTTAAATATGTATAGGTCATTAGTTACTTATGTTGTAAGGGTTCAATTTTATACCCCGTTTTTTTTTTTCTTAAATGAGAAAAACGTTTATTTTGACAAGTAGGTGTGTCGATTTATTTTTTTTCGTCGATAGTCGTCGTCGTCGTCATTCCATTAGAAGGAGTCGATTTGAGGTTAGGGAACCTCTCTACTCAGGGCAGTGCAGCAGTTAGCCGGAGCTCCGATGTGACCGCTGCAGCGTCTGGCGACGACTGACGAAAACGCGTCTCTGCGCATGACCGGCTGGCGGCCTACTTATACAGCCGATCCGACAAGGGACAGAGAGTTTTTGCTTGCTAACGTCGTGGAGTGAAGCCAATTCGAGGAGAAGAGTTTTCGCTTGCGGACGTCGGTTTATGAAGTCTGAAGTCGAGTCGAGGAATACGAGAGCCCTGTACGAGAGAATACGCAGGTCGGCATATATCGTCTTTTGGTGAGTCACCCCGAATTGTAATCATTAAGGGAATTTAAAAACAGTACGAATATTGAATGTTGAATATAAAAACTAGTGCTGATGATTCGTTAACCTTGAATTCTACGGAATCTTTGAAAAATTAATAATTCGGTGCGTAGTATAGGTTATTTCGTTTAGTGACAGTAGTGTATCTATTAATTATTGATTCCATTACCTTTCACTACCTAACCTAGTTTGCAAACGGGTATTTTGCATCCTATAAGCCGCGTAGGTTTGTAATCCTATTCCTAAAATTGATAATTCGGTGCGTTAGGATAGGTTAAGACCAGCTTATAGGTTATTTCGTTTAGTGACAGTTAGAGTATCTATTAAATATAGGTTCTATTACCTTTCACTACCTGTCCTAGTTTGCAAACGCGTATTTTGCATCCTGTAAGCCGCGTAGGCTTGTTATCCTATTCCTAAAATTAATAACTCAGTGCGTAGGAAAGGTTTAACAGCAGCTTATAGGTTATCTCGTTTGGTGACAGTAGTGTATCTATCAAATATAGGTTCTATTACGTTTCACTACCTGTCCTAGTTTGCAAAACGTGTATTTTGCATCCTATAAGCCGCGTAGGCCTTGTTATCCTATTCCTAAAATTAGTAATTCGGTGCGTTAGGATGGATAGGTTAACAGCAGCTTATAGGTTATCCCGTTTGGTGACAGTAGTGTATCTATCAAATATAGGTTCTATTACCTTTCACTACCTGTCCTAGTTTGCAAACGTGTATTTTGCATCCTATAAGCCGCGTAGGCTTGTTATCCTATTCCTAAAAATTGATAATTCGGTGCGTTAGGATAGGTTAACAGCAGCTTATAGGTTATCCCGTTTGGTGACAGTAGTGTATCTATCAAATATAGGTTCTATTACCTTTCACTACCTGTCCTAGTTTGCAAACGTGTATTTTTGCATCCTATAAGCCGCGTAGGCTTGTTATCCTATTCCTAAAATTAATAATTCGGTGCGTAGGATAGGTTAACAGCAGCTTATAGGTTATCTCGTTTGGTGACAGTAGTGTATCTATCAAATATAGGTTCTATTACGTTTCACTGCCTGTCCTAGTCTGCAAACGTGTATTTTGCATCCTATAAGCCGCGTAGGCTTTGTTATCCTATTCCTAAAATTAATAATTCGGTGCGTAGGATAGGTTAACAGCAGCTTATAGGTTATCTCGTTTGGTGACAGTAGTGTATCTATCAAATATAGGTTCTATTACCTTTCACTACCTGTCCTAGTTTGCAAACGTGTATTTTGCATCCTATAAGCCGCGTAGGCTTGTTATCCTATTCCTAAAATTAATAATTCAGTGCGTAGGATAGGTTAACAGCAGCTTATAGGTTATTGCGGTTAGCGCCAGTAGCGTATCTATTCATTATAGGTTACACTACCCTTCACTACCTATCCTAGTTTGCAAACGCGTTATTTTGCATCCTATAAGCCGCGTAGGTTTGTGATCCTATTCCTAAAATTGTTAATTCGGTGCGTAGGATAGGTTAAGACCAGCTTTATAGGCTATCTCGTCTAGTGAAAGTAGAGTATCTATTAAATATAGGTTCTATTACCTTTCACTACCTGTCCTAGTTTGCAAAACGCATATTTTGCATCCTATAAGCTGTATAGGTTTGTTATCCTATTCTTAAAAGTTAATAGTTTGGTGCATAAGATAAGTTAGGTGTATGTACTTGGTCCAATCTACTAGATATAGCATATATAAACCTTTCTACAGCTCATGATAATATATTTTGCTTACTTTAAGTCGTGTAGGCCTAATAGCCTAAGCTCAAAGTTATTGATCAACGCCAGGATAGGCTGGGAACTTAAATATAGGCTATCTAGGTAACAGCCTTGTTTACAGATATATTATTCATTGGCTTAATAAACCTCTGATATTCTCAGCCCGGTTTCTAAATAATATTTGTTTGGTGCCCTGTAAATCGCATAAGCTTTACTTCCTACTTCGAAGAGTATGTTTTCAAAGTGAATGTTAGGTTGTAGGCTATAAAAAAACTTTTAATGCTTGTTAATATTAGCATATTTGATACTAAGGGCTTAAAGAGGAAAATAGTACACACGAAATACCTGTATTATTGCTGAACAAGGATACTTGTATTAAATAACCTAAATATATTTGCTTGAAGGGATTTAGCTGCTTCACAGGAGAGAGATATAACACAAGACTTCCCTTAGACATTTTGCTTCCAGGCCTTAACTTATAAACTTATACGTTAACGTTAGTCCTGTTAGTATAGAGAAGGAATCTGTTGGTTTAATATATTTAATATTTTATTTTGATACTATAAAGTCAAAAACATAACCTCAGCTTAACACAGCACAACAACACACTGAAGGAAGAAGAAACGAGCAGAGCAGACGATACTGAGACGGTTTGGAGCCAACGGCTGTGGAATAAAGATCTCGCGGACCACCGATATTAAACATCTGTTTTTCTCACGCACAAATAATTGTCAAATAGTCGTCCTTACAATAGGATTTATTTCTAAACGTCGCATTCTAGAACGGGGCATTGACAGCTCTAATCAACATTTATCCACGTGAAATCGCGAAAAACATAGAACAGAAAAACTGTGATGATATCGTTCTATTGAAGAGTGCGAATAACTGAATTCGCTCTGAACGAGCCTGAGATTTTCTGTTCACTCACGTTTAACCTTGTGTTATCATATCGATCTCTACCAGCGTACGGTGAGGGCGCGGGTAAGATAGAAATAGCTATAAGTCGATATTACAACCCTGGAATAGAACCCCAGCACGACTGCAACTATCAGGGCAGACGATATAAAAAGCGATTTCACCGAAACACCTCACATAAAATGGCGCCCGAACAGGGACCGAAAAGAATAGAAATCGAAAGATAAAATACTAAGTGATACGACAGAGACAACTTAAAATACACAAACTTACTGCGAATAACTATTGAAAATGGATCTATACATTTTAAGGTTTCTGAGAACCATTCTAAACCTTCTTGGATGGAACGTATTTTGGATGTATATTAATGGAGGAGAAAGCGGTACTACAAGCGATACAAAGAAAACAGATTCAAAAACAACGAAGCCTCCGCCTACGACGTCTACTTCTACTGGAGTAATACCAAAGACCGTTCAAACAGGACATCCGATAAATCCTCAGACTTTGGTAACTCCAAGCGCCGATGACGGCAATATATCAACCGACTTGGATGCAAGGGTTAGCTGGGTTTATAAGCTCACCAAACCGCAGCTACAAGCTGAAACTTAATAAATATGGAGTACCGAATGACGGAAATAGCCAACAGTTGCGAGCAGAATTAGTGCGATTAGCACGAAGTGGGATTGCGAAGAGCCCTTCCCTCGGATTTTGCTCCTACGGAATATGGAAGTGTGAGTCGAGCAACGAGCGGCGAAACTCTCCCAAATAACGAAAATGTGCAATCGAAGACAGGAACAGAGATGGAAGTTATTAGAGAGATGCTTGGTCTCCCGCCTACCGCTACGTTCGAAGAAGTTAAGCGAATAATGTCAGGAGCTGTACGACCACAGTCCCAACTCGTAGCGACTAGAGCAACTACTTTCGAACAAACAACCCCCGAGAGAGTTGAGCCAGAATTCAGAGTATGAAATTGATAGCATCCCGGAACGTACATCCATCAAACTCGCTACCACAACAGTATTACGAGTTCACTAATACGCAGTCAGGAAACATGGCGTCTGGTTTCGAGAGTAACCCACACAGCATTTCAGACACCGCTACATTGTGCAATATGGTGCGCAAATGGAATCTTCGTTTTGATGGCAGGAGAGATACTGACGCCATATCGTTTCTTAGAACGACTACACGAATTGATGGATGCTTATGAAGTCCAACAAGATCGAATGCTAAAAGCTCTACCTGAACTGCTAAAAGAGAGTGCACTTTTGTGGTACAGAAATAATCGAGATATATTTGGGCAAACTTTGTAGATTTTCTTCGAGACTTTCAGATACAGTACCTGCCACCGGGGGTATATCGTTCATCTGGATGATGAAATTCGAAAACGAACCAAGGCGATGGAGAACTGTTTAAACAGTACGTTGTTGCTCTGTCTACTCTCATCCAGAAGAAGAGGAGGATTTTCGGAGACTGAGAAGTTAGAGAGAATCTACAAGAATACGCACCCGACGTATAAAATGTATGTTCGAAGGAGAGATTTCGTGAACTTAGCCGGACTAATGAAGGTTGCTGATGAGTATGAAACTTGTCTACGAGAAAAACTTAATTATCGCCCTCCACCGAGTCCTGCTCAAGCGCTAGTTCCGGAAACAGCATTTCAAAGCAAAGGTAGATCTCAGCAACTGAAAGAAAGTTTTCAAGCATATGCCGTGTCTAGGACTGCACATCCCAGAACGGAAACTCAGGATAAACTTGAAACTGCGCAAACCAGGCCATCCGACAGCGGGCACCGGAAAGTATCTTTCAATGAACCGTCCACCGATCAGAGAGCCACTACACACATGCAAACTTGTGACGACCAAAATAACCCGTCAAAGGTTAATAGTATACGAGGGATAGCATGTTGGAATTGCGAAATACCAGGCCATCTCTATAGAAATTGTAGAAAACCAAGGAATTTGAAATGTTTTAACTGTAAGAAGCCAGGTGTTAAAACGACATCATGTGATTGTAGGCAATCGGGGAAACGAAGCGAGGACTTCGGGAGTTGGGGTCACCGGAGTCCAAACCGAAGTCAAAACTGACTACCCCAAAAGAATGGAATGAATGGCTCGACAAAATTAAAAATTTTTGTGGCGATTATGAACAATCGAATCGATATTGATGACCCAAGACCGTACACGAACGTGGAGATTTACGGAATAAACTTCAAAGCGTTGATTGATACCGGTGCAGTGGCGTCACTCATTAATGAAGAGGTAGCCGATTTCCTGGGGAAAGTAGGCGTTCTACCTGCGAGGAAACAATTCAAAATCTCACTAGCCGACAATACTCAAGTGTCCGTCTCGAGCATATATCGCTTTAAATGCAGAATCACCGATCACGAGCTGGACGTAGCAACTGCGTATTTGCCGTCGCTGACTGCCCGATCATCCTGGGCATGGACCTGATCCGACCATTAAATTTGGTATCAGTTAACTGCGGCGGAGATCTATATGACAGTCGTGTGACCGACGTCAGCTGTATGAATAGCGACAGAGTACCAGAGGAGGTTAGTTTCACTAGATGACGAAGAGAGACACATATTGAACGAATTTTTACAGGAAGAGCTTCCTAAATTCGAGTCCTGCTCGGGAAAAAACAACTTTGGGTGGAGCATCGAATCAAACTCAGCAAGAACGAACCGATAAAACAACGATACTATCCTAGAAATCCGGCGATGCAACAGATCATTAACGAGGAAGTTGATAAGATGTTACAAGATGGTGTTATAGAACCATCGTCGAGCCCGTGGAGTTCTCCGATAGTGCTCGTGAAGAAACCCAGTGGGAAATATCGTTTCTGCATAGATTTTAGAAAATTAAATGGCGTCAGCGAGAAAGATGCGTACCCGTTGCCCCAAATAAATTCGATTTTGGAGAAATTGAGAGAAGCCTCCCTTCATCTCTACCATCGATTTGAAACAAGGATATGGGCAGGTACCCATTTTGCAAGAAAGCAAACCTCTCACTGCTTTCACCGTACCTGGCAAGGGCCTGCACCATATTCGGGTAATGCCGTTTGGATTGCATTCTGCTGGAGCAACGTTCCAACGATTACTAGACCAAATTATAGGTCCCGAGCTAGAGCCAAAAGCATTTGCTTATTTAGATGACCTAATTATTGTCAGTAAGACGTTTGAAGAACACTTAACGCTCCTCAAGGATGTCTTCAATAGGCTACGAGGCGCTGGTCTGAAACCAAATGCAGAGAAATGTCAATTCTGCAAACGAGAATTAAAATATTTAGGCCACGTTGTAAAATAAAGACGGAATTCGTACAGACCCAGAAAAGGTACGAGCCATCCGAGAGTTCCCCACTCCTACTTCAGTTCGCTCTTTGAGAAGCTTCCTAGGACTCGCTTCTTGGTATAGAAGATTTGTGGAGAATTTCGCCAAATCAACTAGACCTCTAACCAAACTTTTAAAGAAAAAGTGAAAAGTGGGATTGGACGGGACGAACAACAGAGTGCGTTTCTCGAGCTTAAAGATAAGCTTTTCCGGATACACTAATACTAGCGTTGTCCCGATTTTCAACAAACGTTTTGGCTAGAAGTAGATGCTTCGAATGATGGACTTGGGTGCAGCATTGACTCAGAAAATCGATAAGAGAGAACGCGTTATAGCATTTGCTAGCCGATTGTTGACCGACGGTGAGAAAAAGTTCACCGTTACCGAAAAAGAATGTTTGGGCGTTTAGTATGGGCGGTAAAGAAATTTAGGCCATATCTGGAGGGGTACAAATTTATCGCCGTTAACCGATCATCAGGCTCTCAAATGGCTACTAGACGGGACGGACTAGCTCGGTGGGTGCTAGAACTTCAGCAGAACGATTTTGAGATTCATTACCGGAAGGGTACACTAAACAGAGTGGCAGATGCTCTGTCTCGCTACCCCGTAGAAGGTGCCAAACAGCGCTCAGTTATGCTCTAGCGCAGAAGTTTTGGAAAAGGAATCGGACTTAAAGCGAGATTGGTACACACAAGATGTTCGCTAGAGTTACCTCCAAGCCCGACACGTGCCGAAATCTAAGGATTGCCGGAGGAAACCTTATGAAGTATAAGCCCCGAGGAAGGGCGAATAGGTTCGACGACTCTCTAAATTGGAAAACTGTGTGTGCCAAAAGACAAGCGAGAAGCTGTGTTGAATGAAAATCACGATCGCGAAACGGCCGGCCATCTCGGAATAAGAAAAACGGCAAAAGCGAGTCCAAGAGAGGTATTATTGGCCGGGATCGCTCACGGATGTGAAGAATTATGTTAGAAAGATGTCAGTCTTGTCAGGCGCACAAGGTTGAACAACGGGAAACCAGCAGGAAAAGATGTACTTTCGGAGACCAAACTGGTCCATGGTATAAGGTCACAGCCGATATAATAGGACCCTTGCCACGTTCACGAAGAGGTGCGAGGTTTATCCTAGTCGTACAGGATATCTTCACGAAAATGGGTAGAACTGTGTTCGTTTAAAATCAGTGACCGCGACGAATGTGGTGAACGCATTTCAAAATTTCGTGCTTTTTCGATACGGCGCACCAGAGGTCACCATCACTGATAATGGATCGCAGTTTACGGCCAAGCTATGGCGTAATTTACTGGAGAGTTGGGGAATCGAACATCAACTGACAGCACCCTACACGCCTCAAGAGAATCCGGTGGAGCGGGCGAATCGAGTCCTAAAGACGATGATCGCACAGTACGTCCAAAGAAGATCAAACGGCTTTGGGACATACAACTTGAACGAATTCAGGTACGCCATGAACACCGCCGTACATGATTCTACGGGATGTACTCCAGCTTTATTAAATTTTGGACAGGAATTGCGGTTACCGAATGCAAATCCATGGCCCCCTAAAGGTACAGAATGGGCAAAATGACTCCGAGTCTCATGTGACAGATACGAACCGGAAAAGATTAGAAGCTTTCGCGAAACTGTACAAGCAATGCCATTCGAATTTAGAAAGAGCGAGTCGATCTCAAGCAAAATATTACAACCTAAGGCGGAGAGAGGAAAATTTCCGGGTTGGGGAGTTGGTGTGGCTGAAACAAACACCATTCTCTCGTCGGCGATTGACTCTTTCGCCTCGAAGCTTAGCGGCAAAATACGACGGGCCTTATAAAAATTGTAGAAAGGTTCGGATCAAACATCTATAGCCTCTGTGGTCGAAAAAAAGAATGTGCTACGAGCTCACGTCAAAGACTTAAAAAAGTATGTCGACTAAGGGAACACGTCTATCTGGCTGAATAAGCCGGATATTGCAGCTCCTACTGGGTAAGTAGTAGGCTGTAACTTCGCACGTTATAGATAAGGATGTCTAGTTTAGTTTTGTGATTCCTGCATGTGTTGAACTCTTGCTTTGGGTTGCAGGTTGCACGCTAACTGCACTATCCCCTGCTATTTGCATTTGTAGTTTTTTGTGTGCTTGAGTGGTTACCTTGTGGCTTTGCACGGTAGTCTAGAGCTTGGCTTGTGTGTCTGGGTTTTTGTTCCACAGTTTGACAGAATAAGGAAGATGGCACGAGTCGTAAGGAAACAGGTTCCGTTTGCTGCCATGCGATTCAGAGCGGCTCTTTCCTGGACAGCTGCTAAACGGCGAGGTAATTTCGGCGTATCTGCGGCTTCTGGAGAGACGGAATGCTATGGATCATAACCTGCCAAATGTCCTCGCACTGGACTCCTACTTCTTCACGGTGCTGAAGAGATCCGGCTACGAGCAAGCGCCGGGGGTCACCATCGCGACCAGGACTTGTGGGATTATGAGAAAATCCTCGTCCCCGTACATGAGGAGTTGGCGGACGTCGGCCACTGGTGGCTTCTCGTAGTAGAGCCACGGGAAGGAAACCATCAGCGAAAACGACTCCCTAAAAGGAAGAAACCACAAGCCGGCGATGGATCTTCTGCGCGAATACCTGAAGAAGGTGGAGAATGAGGGCCAAGACCGAGGCCCGGAGTTGGTGTCTCTACGGTGAGCGGAGCTGTCCTTCACAGGACAACCTTGTGGACTGCGGGGTTTTTCCTCTGCGCTATCGCCGGAGCCATCTGCGGAGGACGGGAGGCTAAGGAATTGCGAGTAGATGGCCGAGAGTTTTTTGCTTGCTAACGTCGTGGAGTGAAGCCAATTCGAGGAGAAGAGTTTTCGCTTGCGGACGTCGTCGGTTTATGAAGTCTGAAGTCGAGTCGAGGAATACGAGAGCCCTGTACGAGAGAATACGCAGTTCGGCATATATCGTCTTTTTGGTGAGTCACCCCAAATTGTAATCATTAAGGGAATTTAAAAACAGTACGAATATTGAATGTTGAATATAAAAAACTAGTGCTGATTCGTTAACCTTGAATTCTACGGAATCTTTGAAAAATTAATAATTCGGTGCGTAGTATAGGTTATTTCGTTTAGTGACAGTAGTGTATCTATTAATTATAGATTCCATTACCTTTCACTACCTATCCTAGTTTGCAAACGGGTATTTTGCATCCTATAAGCCGCGTAGGTTTGTAATCCTATTCCTAAAATTGATAATTCGGTGCGTAGGATAGGTTAAGACCAGCTTATAGGTTATCTCGTTTAGTGACAGTAAAGTATCTATGAAATATAGGTTCTATTACCTTTCACTACCTGTCATAGTTTGCAAACGCGTATTTTGCATCCTGTAAGCCGCGTAGGCTTGTTATCCTATTCCTAAAATTGATAACTCAGTGCGTAGGATAGGTTAACAGCAGCTTATAGGTTATCTCGTTTGGTGACAGTAGTGTATCGATCAAATATTGGCTCTATTAACCTTTCACTACCTGTCCTAGTTTGCAAACGTGTATTTTTGCATCCTATAAGCCGCGTAGGCTTGTTATCCTATTCCTAAAATAAATAATTCGGTGCGTATAGGATAGGTTAACAGCAGCTTATAGGTTATCCCGTTTGGTGACAGTAGTGTATCTATCAAATATAGGTTCTATTACCTTTTCACTACCTGTCCTAGTTTGCAAACGTGTATTTTGCATCCTATAAGGCCGCGTAGGCTTGTTTATCCTATTCCTAAAATTGATAATTCGGTGCGTAGGATAGGTTAACAGCAGCTTATAGGTTATCCCGTTTGGTGACAGTAGTGTATCTATCAAATATAGGTTCTATTACCTTTCACTACCTGTCCTAGGTTGCAAACGTGTATTTTGCATCCTATAAGCCGCGTAGGCTTGTTATCCTATTCCTAAAATTAGTAATTCGGTTCGTAGGATAGGTTAACAGCAGCTTATAGGTTATCTCGTTTGGTGACAGTAGTGTATCTATCAAATATAGGTTCTATTACCTTTCACTACCTGTCCTAGTTTACAAACGTGTATTTTGCATCCTATAAGCCGCGTAGGCTTGTTATCCTATTCCTAAAATTAATAATTCAGTGCGTAGGATAGGTTAACAGCAGCTTATAGGTTATTGCGGTTAGCGCCAGTAGCGTATCTATTCATTATAGGTTACACTACCCTTCACTGCCTATCCTAGTTTGCAAACGCCTATTTTGCATCCTATAAGCCGCGTAGGTTTGTGATCCTATTCCTAAAATTGATAATTCGGTGCGTAGGATAGGTTAAGACCAGCTTATAGGCTATCTCGTCTAGTGACAGTAGAATATCTATTAAATATAGGTTCTATTACCTTTCACTACCTGTCCTAGTTTGCAAACGCATATTTTGCATCCTATAAGCTGTATAGGTTTGTTATCCTATTCTTAAAAGTTAATAGTTTGGTGCATAAGATAAGTTAGGTGTATGTACTTGGTCAATCTACTAGATATAGCATATATAAACCTTTTTATAGCTCATGATAATATATTTTGCTTACTTTAAGTCGTGTAGGCCTAATAGCCTAAGCTCAAAGTTATTGATCAACGCCAGGATAGGCTGGGAACTTAATTTAGGCTATCTAGGTAACAGCCTTGTTTACAGATATATTATTCATTGGCTAAATAAACCTCTGAATTCTCAGCCCGGTTTCTAAATAATATTTGTTTGGTGCCCTGTAAATCGCATAAGCTTTACTTCCTACTTCGAAGAGTATGTTTCAAAGTGAATGTTAGGTTGTAGGCTATAAAAAACTTTTAATGCTTGTTAATATTAGCATATTTGATACTAAGGGCTTGAAGAGGAAAATAGTACACACGAAATACCTTGTATTATTGCTGAAACACGGATACTTGTATTAAATAACCTAAATATATTTGCTTGAAGGGATTTAGCTGCTTCACAGGAGAGAGATATAACACAAGACTTCCCTTAGACATTTTGCTTCCAGCGTAAACTTATAAACTTATACGTTAACGTTAGTCTTGTTTAGTATAGAGAAGGAATCTGTTGGTTTAATATAATTTAATATTTTATTTTGGATACTATAAAGTCAAAACATAACCTCAGCTTAACACAGCACAACAACACACTGAAGGAAGAAGAAACGAGCAGACGATACTGAGACCGGTTTGAGCCAACGGCTGTGGAATAAAGAATCTCTCGGACCACCGATATTAAAAAATCTGTTTTTTCTCACGCACAAATAATTGTCAAATAGTCGTCGTTACAATAGGATTTCTTTCTAAACGTCGCATTCTAGAACGGGGCATTGACAGCTCTAATCAACATTTATTCCACGTAAAATCGCGAAATATAGAACAGGAAACTGTGATGATATCGTTCTATTGAAGAGTACGAATAACTGAATTCGCTCTGAACGAGTCTGAGATTTTCTGTTCACTCACGTTTAACCTTGTGTATTCATATCGATCTCTACCAGCGTACGGTGAGGGCGCGGGTAAGATAGAAATAGCTATAAGTCGATATCACAACCCTGGAATAGAAACCCAGCATGACTGCAACTATCAGGGCAGACGATATAAAAAAGCGATTTCACCGAAACACCTCACATAAAATGGGCGCCATGGGAGTGCGAGAAGCTGTGTTGAATGAAAATCACGATCGCGAAACGGCCGGCCATCTCGGAATAAGAAAAACGGCAAAGCGAGTCCAAGAGAGGTATTATTGGCCGGGATCGCTCACGGATGTGAAGAATTATGTTAGAAGATGTCAGTCTTGTCAGGCGCACAAGGTTGAACAACGGAAACCAGCAGGAAAAGATGTACTTTCGGAGACCAACTGGTCCATGGTATAAGGTCACAGCCGATATAATAGGACCCTTGCCACGTTCACGAAGAGGTGCGAGGTTTATCCTAGTCGTACAGGATATCTTCACGAAATGGGTAGAACTGTGTTCGTTAAAATCAGTGACCGCGACGAATGTGGGTGAACGAATTTCAAAATTTCGTGCTTTTTTCGATACGGCGCACCAGAGGTCACCATCACTGATAATGGATCGCAGTTTACGGCCAAGCTATGGCGTAATTTACTGGGAGAGTTGGGGAATCGAACATCAACTGACAGCACCCTACACGCCTCAAGAGAATCCGGTTGGAGCGGGCGAATCGAGTCCTAAAGACGATGATCGCACAGTACGTCAAAGAAGATCAACGGCTTTGGGACATACACTTGAACGAATTCAGGTACGCCATGAAACACCGCCGTACATGATTCTACGGGATGTACTCCAGCTTTATTAAATTTTGGACAGGAATTGCGGTTACCGAATGCAAATCCATGGCCCCCTAAAGGTACAGTAATAAAAATGGGCAAAATGACCTCCGAGTCTCATGTGACAGATACGAAACCGGAAAAGATTAGAAGCTTTCGCGAAAACTGTACAAGCAATGCCATTCGAATTTAGAAAAGAGCGAGTCGATCTCAAGCAAAATATTACAACCTAAGGCGGAGAGAGGAAAATTTCCGGGTTGGGGAGTTGGTGTGGCTGAAACAACACCATCTCTCGTCGGCGATTGACTCTTTCGCCTCGAAGCTAGCGGCAAAATACGACGGGCCTTATAAAAATTGTAGAAAGGTTCGGATCAAACATCTATAGCCTCTGTGGTCGAAAAAAGAATGTGCTACGAGCTCACGTCAAAGACTTAAAAAAGTATGTCGACTAAGGGAACACGTCTATCTGGCTGAATAAGCCGGATATTGCAGCTCCTACTGGGTAAGTAGTAGGCTGTAACTTCGCACGTTATAGATAAGGATGTCTAGTTTAGTTTTGTGATTCCTGCATGTGTTGAACTCTTGCTTTGGGTTGCAGGTTGCACGCTAACTGCACTATCCCCTGCTATTTGCATTTGTAGTTTTTGTGTGCTTGAGTGGTTACCTTGTGGCTTTGCACGGTAGTCTAGAGCTTGGCTTGTGTGTCTGGGTTTTTGTTCCACAGTTTGACAGATAAGGAAGATGGCACGAGTCGTAAGGAAACAGGTCCGTTTGCTGCCATGCGATTCAGAGCGGCTCTTTTCTGGACAGCTGCTAAACGGCGAGGTAATTTCGGCGTATCTGCGGCTTCTGGAGAGACGGAATGCTATGGATCATAACCTGGCCAAATGTCCTCGCACTGGACTCCTACTTCTTCACGGTGCTTGAAGAGATCCGGCTACGAGCAAGCGCGGGGTCACCATCGCGACCAGGACTTGTGGGATTATGAGAAAATCCTCGTCCCCGTACATGAGGAGTTGGCGGACGTCGGCCACTGGTGGCTTCTCGTAGTAGAGCCACGGAAGGAAACCATCAGCGAAAAACGACTCCCTAAAAGGAAGAAAACCACAAGCCGGCGATGGATCTTCTGCGCGAATACCTGAAGAAGGAGGAGATGAGGGCCAAGACCGAGGCCCGGAGTTGGTGTCTCTACGGTGAGCGGAGCTGTCCTTCACAGGACAACCTTGTGGACTGCGGGGTTTTCCTCTGCGCTATCGCCGGAGCCATCTGCGGAGGACGGGAGGCTAAGGAATTGCGAGTAGATGGCCAAGAGTTTTTGCTTGCTAACGTCGTGGAGTGAAGCCAATTCGAGGAGAAGAGTTTTTCGCTTGCGGACGTCGGTTTATGAAGTCTGAAGTCGAGTCGAGGAATACGAGAGCCCTGTACGAGAGAATACGCAGTCGGCATATATCGTCTTTTTGGTGAGTCACCCAAAATTGTAATCATTAAGGGACTTTTAATACAGTACGAATATTGAATGTTGAATATAAAAAACTAGTGCTGATTCGTTAACCTTGAATTCTACGGAATCTTTGAAAAATTAATAATTCGGTGCGTAGTATAGGTTATTTCGTTTAGTGACAGTAGTGTATCTATTAATTATAGATCCCATTACCTTTCACTACCTATCCTAGTTTGCAAACGGGTATTTTGCATCCTATAAGCCGCGTAGGTTTGTAATCCTATTCCTAAAATTGATAATTCGGTGCGTAGGATAGGTTAAGACCAGCTTATAGGTTATCTCGTTTAGTGACAGTATAGTATCTATTAAATATAGGTTATATTACCTTTCACTACCTGTCATAGTTTGCAAACGCGTATTTTGCATCCTGTAAGCCGCGTAGGCTTGTTATCCTATTCCTAAAATTGATAACTCAAGTGCGTAGGATAGGTTAACAGCAGCTTATAGGTTATCCCGTTTGGTGACAGTAGTGTATCTATCAAATATAGGTTCTATTACCTTTTCACTACCTGTCCTAGTTTGCAAACGTGTATTTTTGCATCCTATAAGCCGCGTAGGCTTGTTATCCTATTCCTAAAATTGATAATTCGGTGCGTAGGATAGGTTAACAGCAGCTTATAGGTTATCCCGTTTGGTGACAGTAGTGTATCTATCAAATATAGGTTATATTACCTTTCACTACCTGTCCTAGTTTGCAAACGTGTATTTTGCATCCTATAAGCCGCGTAGGCTTGTTATCCTATTCCTAAAATTAGTAATTCGGTTCGTAGGATAGGGTTAACAGCAGCTTATAGGTTGTCTCGTTTGGTGACAGTAGTGTATCTATCAAATATAGGTTCTATTACCTTTCACTACCTGTCCTAGTTTGCAAACGTGTATTTTGCATCCTATAAGCCGCGTAGGCTTGTTATCCTTTTCCTAAAATTAGTAATTCGGTGCGTAGGATAGGTTAACAGCAGCTTATAGGTTATCTCGTTTGGTGACAGTAGTGTATCTATCAAATATAGGTTCTATTACCTTTCACTACCTGTCCTAGTTTGCAAACGTGTATTTTGCATCCTATAAGCCGCGTAGGCTTGTTATCCTATTCCTAAAATTAATAATTCGGTGCGTAGGATAGGTTAACAGCAGCTTATAGGTTATCTCGTTTTGGTGGCAGTAGTGTATCTATCAAATATAGGTTATATTACCTTTCACTACCTGTCCTAGTTTGCAAACGTGTATTTTGCATCCTATAAGCCGCGTAGGCTTGTTATCCTATTCCTAAAATTAAGTAATTCGGTGCGTAGGATAGGTTAACAGCAGCTTATAGGTTATCCCGTTTGGTGACAGTAGTGTATCTATCAAATATAGGTTTCTATTACCTTTCACTACCTGTCCTAGTTTGCAAACGTGTATTTTGCATCCTATAAGCCGCGTAGGCTTGTTATCCTATTCCTAAAATTGATAATTCGGTGCGTAGGATAGGTTAACAGCAGCTTATAGGTTATATCCCGTTTGGTGACAGTAGTGTATCTATCAAATATAGGTTATATTACCTTTCACTACCTGTCCTAGTTTGCAAACGTGTATTTTGCATCCTATAAGCCGCGTAGGCTTGTTATCCTATTCCTAAAATTAGTAATTCGGTTCGTAGGATAGGTTAACAGCAGCTTATAGGTTGTCTCGTTTGGTGACAGTAGTGTATCTATCAAATATAGGTTCTATTACCTTTCACTACCTGTCCTAGTTTGCAAACGTGTATTTTTGCATCCTATAAGCCGCGTAGGCTTGTTATCCTTTTCCTAAAATTAGTAATTCGGTGCGTAGGATAGGTTAACAGCAGCTTATAGGTTATCTCGTTTGGTGACAGTAGTGTATCTATCAAATATAGGTTCTATTACCTTTCACTACCTGTCCTAGTTTGCAAACGTGTATTTTGCATCCTATAAGCCGCGTAGGCTTGTTATCCTATTCCTAAAATTAATAATTCGGTGCGTAGGATAGCTTAACAGCAGCTTATAGGTTATCTCGGTTTGGTGGCAGTAGTGTATCTATCAAATATAGGTTTCTATTACCTTTCACTACCTGTCCTAGTTTGCAAACGTGTATTTTGCATCCTAAAAGCCGCGTAGGCTTGTTATCCTATTCCTAAAATTAATAATTCAGTGCGTAGGAATAGGTTAACAGCAGCTTATAGGTTATTGCGGTTAGCGCCAGTAGCGTATCTATTCATTATAGGTTACACTACCCTTCACTGCCTATCCTAGTTTGCAAACGCGTATTTTGCATCCTATAAGCCGCGTAGGTTTGTGATCCTATTCCTAAAATTGATAATTCGGTGCGTAGGATAGGTTAAGACCAGCTTATAGGCTATCTCGTCTAGTGACAGTAGAATATCTATTAAATATAGGTTCTATTACCTTTCACTACCTGTCCTAGTTTGCAAACGCATATTTTGCATCCTATAAGCTGTATAGGTTTGTTATCCTATTCTTAAAAGTTAATAGTTTGGTGCATAAGATAAGTTAGGTGTAATGTACTTGGTCAATCTACTAGATATAGCATATATAAAACCTTTCTATAGCTCATGATAATATATTTTGCTTACTTTAAGTCGTATAGGCCTAATAGCCTAAGCTCAAAGTTATTGATCAACGCCAGGATAGGCTGGGAACTTAATTTAGGCTATCTAGGTAACAGCCTTGTTTACAGATATATTATTCATTGGCTTAATAAACCTCTGAATTCTCAGCCCGGTTTCTAAATAATATTTGTTTGGTGCCCTGTAAATCGCATAAGCTTTACTTCCTACTTCGAAGAGTATGTTTCAAAGTGAATGTTAGGTTGTAGGCTATAACAAACTTTTAATGCTTGTTAATATTAGCATATTTTGATACTAAGGGCTTGAAGAGGAAAATAGTACACACGAAATACCTGTATTATTGCTGAACACGGATACTTGTATTAAATAACCTAAATATATTTGCTTGAAGGGATTTAGCTGCTTCACAGGAGAGAGATATAACACAAGACTTCCCTTAGACATTTTGCTTCCAGCGTAACTTATAAACTTATACGTTAACGTTAGTCTTGTTAGTATAGAGAAGGAATCTGTTGGTTTAATATATTTAATATTTTATTTTGATACTATAAAGTCAAAACATAACCTCAGCTTAACACAGCACAACAACACACTGAAGGAAGAAGAAACGAGCAGACGATACTGAGACCGGTTTGAGCCAACGGCTGTGGAATAAAGATCTCGCGGACCACCGATATTAAAAATCTGTTTTTCTCACGCACAAATAATTGTCAAATAGTCGTCGTTACAATAGGATTTATTTCTAAACGTCGCATTCTAGAACGGGGCATTGACAGCTCTAATCAACATTTATCCACGTAAAATCGCGAAACATAGAACAGGAAACTGTGATGATATCGTTCTATTGAAGAGTGCGAATAACTGGAATTCGCTCTGAACGAGTCTGAGATTTTCTGTTCACTCACGTTTAACCTTGTGTATCATATCGATCTCTACCAGCGTACGGTGAGGGCGCGGGTAAGATAGAAATAGCTATAAGTCGATATCACAACCCTGGAATAGAACCCAGCACGACTGCAACTATCAGGGCAGACGAATATAAAAAGCGATTTCACCGAAACACCTCACATAAAATACATCGGAGCTCCGGCTAACTGCACTGCCCGAGTGCCGTTTTTTTTTTTTCTTAAATGAGAAAACGTTTATTTTGACAAGTAGGTGTGTCGATTTTATTTTTTTTCGTCGATAGTCGTCGTCGTCATTCCATTAGAAGGAGTCGATTTGAGGTTAAGGAACCTCTCTACTCGGGGCAGTGCAGTTAGCCGGAGCTCCGATGTGACCGCTGCAGCGTCTGGCGACGACTGACGAAAACGCGTCTCTGCGCATGACCGGTTGGCGGCCCTACTTATACAGCCGATCCGACAAGGGACAGAGAGTTTTTGCTTGCTAACGTCGTGGAGTGAAGCCAATTCGAGGAGAAGAGTTTTCGCTTGCGGGACGTCGGTTTATGAAGTCTGAAAGTCGAGTCGAGGAATACGAGAGCCCTGTACGAGAGAATACGCAGTCGGCATATATAGTCTTTTGGTGAGTCACCCCGAATTGTAATCATTAAGGGAATTTAAAAACAGTACGAATATTGAATGTTGAATATAAAAAACTAGTGCTGATTCGTTAACCTTGAATTCTACGGAATCTTTGAAAAATTAATAATTCGGTGCGTAGTATAGGTTATTTCGTTTAGTGACAGTAGTGTATCTATTAATTATAGATTCCATTACCTTTCACTACCTAACCTAGTTTGCAAACGGGTATTTTGCATCCTATAAGCCGCGTAGGTTTTGTAATCCTATTCCTAAAATTGATAATTCGGTGCGTAGGATAGGTTAAGACCAGCTTATAGGTTATTTCGTTTAGTGACAGTAGAGTATCTATTAAATATAGGTTCTATTACCTTTCACTACCTGTCCTAGTTTGCAAACGCGTATTTTGCATCCTGTAAGCCGCGTAGGCTTGTTATCCTATTCCTAAAATTAATAACTCAGTGCGTAGGAAAGGTTAACAGCAGCTTATAGGTTATCTCGTTTGGTGACAGTAGTGTATCTATCAAATATAGGTTCTATTACGTTTCACTACCTGTCCTAGTTTGCAAACGTGTATTTTGCATCCTATAAGCCGCGTAGGCTTGTTATCCTATTCCTAAAATTAGTAATTCGGTGCGTAGGATAGGTTAACAGCAGCTTATAGGTTATCCCGTTTGGTGACAGTAGTGTATCTATCAAATATAGGTTCTATTACCTTTCACTACCTGTCCTAGTTTGCAAACGTGTATTTTGCATCCTATAAGCCGCGTATAGGCTTGTTATCCTATTCCTAAAATTGATAATTCGGTGCGTAGGATAGGTTAACAGCAGCTTATAGGTTATCCCGTTTGGTGACAGTAGTGTATCTATCAAATATAGGTTCTATTACCTTTCACTACCTGTCCTAGTTTGCAAACGTGTATTTTGCATCCTATAAGCCGCGTAGGCTTGTTATCCTATTCCTAAAATTAATAATTCGGTGCGTAGGATAGGTTAACAGCAGCTTATAGGTTATCTCGTTTGGTGACAGTAGTGTATCTATCAAATATAGGTTCTATCACGTTTCACTGCCTGTCCTAGTCTGCAAACGTGTATTTTGTATCCTATAAGCCGCGTAGGCTTGTTATCCTATTCCTAAAATTAGTAATTCGGTGCGTAGGATAGGTTAACAGCAGCTTATAGGTTATCCCGTTTGGTGACAGTAGTGT
Source organism: Homalodisca vitripennis (assembly GCF_021130785.1). NCBI lineage: Eukaryota > Metazoa > Arthropoda > Insecta > Hemiptera > Cicadellidae > Homalodisca > Homalodisca vitripennis. The sequence goes on from NC_060213.1 coordinate 40,432,644, forward strand.
ATCTATCAAATATAGGTTCTATTACCTTTCACTACCTGTCCTAGTTTGCAAACGTGTATTTTGCATCCTATAAGCCGCGTAGGCTTGTTATCCTATTCCTAAAATTGATAATTCGGTGCGTAGGATAGGTTAACAGCAGCTTATAGGTTATCCCGTTTGGTGACAGTAGTGTATCTATCAAATATAGGTTCTATTACCTTTCACTACCTGTCCTAGTTTGCAAACGTGTATTTTGCATCCTATAAGCCGCGTAGGCTTGTTATCCTATTCCTAAAATTAATAATTCGGTGCGTAGGATAGGTTAACAGCAGCTTATAGGTTATCTCGTTTGGTGACAGTAGTGTATCTATCAAATATAGGTTCTATTACGTTTCACTGCCTGTCCTAGTCTGCAAACGTGTATTTTGCATCCTATAAGCCGCGTAGGCTTGTTATCCTATTCCTAAAATTAATAATTCGGTGCGTAGGATAGGTTAACAGCAGCTTATAGGTTATCTCGTTTGGTGGCAGTAGTGTAATCTATCAAATATAGGTTCTATTACCTTTCACTACCTGTCCTAGTTTGCAAACGTGTATTTTGCATCCTATAAGCCGCGTAGGCTTGTTATCCTATTCCTAAAATTAATAATTCAGTGCGTAGGATAGGTTAAACAGCAGCTTATAGGTTATTGCGGTTAGCGCCAGTAGCGTATCTATTCATTATAGGTTACACTACCCTTCACTACCTATCCTAGTTTGCAAACGCGTATTTTGCATCCTATAAGCCGCGTAGGTTTGTGATCCTATTCCTAAAATTGTTTAATGCGGTGCGTAGGATAGGTTAAGACCAGCTTATAGGCTATCTCGTCTAGTGACAGTAGAGTATCTATTAAATATAGGTTCTATTACCTTTCACTACCTGTCCTAGTTTGCAAACGCATATTTTGCATCCTATAAGCTGTATAGGTTTGTTATCCTATTCTTGAAAGTTAATAGTTTGGTGCATAAGATAAGTTAGGTGTATGTACTTGGTCAATCTACTAGATATAGCATATATAAACCTTTCTACAGCTCATGATAATATATTTTGCTTACTTTAAGTCGTGTAGGCCTAATAGCCTAAGCTCAAAGTTATTGATCAACGCCAGGATAGGCTGGGAAACTTAATATAGGCTATCTAGGTAACAGCCTTGTTTACAGATATATTATTCATTGGCTTAATAAACCTCTGAATTCTCAGCCCGGTTTCTAAATAATATTTGTTTGGTGCCCTGTAAATCGCATAAGCTTTACTTCCTACTTCGAAGAGTATGTTTCAAAGTGAATGTTAGGTTGTAGGCTATAAAAAACTTTTAATGCTTGTTAATATTAGCATATTTGATACTAAGGGCTTAAAGAGGAAAATAGTACACACGAAATACCTGTATTATTGCTGAACAAGGATACTTGTATTAAATAACCTAAATATATTTGCTTGAAGGGATTTAGCTGCTTCACAGGAGAGAGATATAACACAAGACTTCCCTTAGACATTTTGCTTCCCAGCTTAACTTATAAACTTATACGTTAACGTTAGTCTTGTTAGTATAGAGAAGGAATCTGTTGGTTTAATATATTTAATATATTTTATTTTGATACTATAAAGTCAAAAACATAACCTCAGCTTAACACAGCACAACAACACACTGAAGGAAGAAGAAACGAGCAGACGATACTGAGACCGGTTTGAGCCAACGGCTGTGGAATAAAGATCTCGCGGACCACCGATATTAAAAATCTGTTTTTCTCACGCACAAATAATTGTCAAATAGTCGTCCTTACAATAGGATTTATTTCTAAACGTCGCATTCTAGAACGGGGCATTGACAGCTCTAATCAACATTTATCCACGTGAAATCGCGAAACATAGAACAGAAAACTGTGATGATATCGTTCTATTGAAGAGTGCGAATAACTGAATTCGCTCTGAACGAGCCTGAGATTTTCTGTTCACTCACGTTTAACCTTGTGTATCATATCGATCTCTACCAGCGTACGGTGAGGGCGCGGGTAAGATAGAAATAGCTATAAGTCGATATCACAACCCTGGAATAGAACCCAGCACGACTGCAACTATCAGGGCAGACGATATAAAAAGCGATTTCACCGAAACACCTCACATAAAATGGCGCCTGAACAGGGACCGAAAAGAATAGAAATCGAAAGATAAAATACTAAGTGATACGACAGAGACAACTTAAAATACACAAACTTACTGCGAATAACTATTGAAAATGGATCTATACATTTTAAGGTTTCTGAGAAACCATTCTAAACCTTCTTGGATGGAAACGTATTTTGGATGTATATTAATGGAGGAGGAGAAAGCGGTACTACAAGCGATACAAAGAAAAACAGATTCAAAAACAACGAAGCCTCCGCCTACGACGTCTACTTCTACTGGAGTAATACCAAAGACCGTTCAAACAGGACATCCGATAAATCCTCAGACTTTGGTAACTCCAAGCGCCGATGACGGCAATATATCAAACCGACTTGGATGCAAGGGTTAGCTGGGTTTATAAGCTCACCAAACCGCAGCTACAAGCTGAACTTAATAAATATGGAGTACCGAATGACGGAAATAGCCAACAGTTTGCGAGCAGGAATTAGTGCGATTAGCACGAAGTGGGATTGCGAAGAGCCCTTCCCTCGGATTTGCTCCTACGGAATATGGAAGTGTGAGTCGAGCAACGAGCGGCGAAAACTCTCCCAAATAACGAAAATGTGCAATCGAAGACAGGAACAGAGATGGAAGTTATTTAGAGAGATGCTTGGTCTCCCGCCTACCGCTACGTTCGAAGAAGTTAAGCGAATAATGTCAGGGAGCTGTACGACCACAGTCCCCAACTCGTAGCGACTAGAGCAAACTACTTTCGAACAAACAACCCCGAGAGAGTTGAGCCAGAATTCAGAGTATGAATTGATAGCAATCCCGGAACGTACATCCATCAAACTCGCTACCACAACAGTATTACGAGTTCACTAATACGCAGTCAGGAAAACATGGCGTCTGGTTTCGAGAGTAACCCACACAGCATTTCAGACACCGCTACATTGTGCAATATGGTGCGCAAATGGAATCTTCGTTTTTGATGGCAGGAGAGATACTGACGCCATATCGTTCTTAGAACGACTACAACGAATTGATGGATGCTTATGAAGTCCAACAAGATCGAATGCTAAAAGCTCTACCTGAAACTGCTAAAAGAGAGTGCACTTTTGTGGTACAGAAATAATCGAGATATTGGGGCAAAACTTTGTAGATTTTCTTCGAGACTTTCAGATACAGTACCTGCCACCCGGGGGTATATCGTTCATCTGGATGATGAAATTCGAAAACGAACCCAAGGCGATGGAGAACTGTTTTAAACAGTACGTTGTTGCTCTGTCTACTCTCATCAGAAGAAGAGGAGGATTTTCGGAGACTGAGAAGTTAGAGAGAATCTACAAGAATACGCACCCGACGTATAAAATGTATGTTCGAAGGAGAGATTTCGTGAACTTAGCCGGACTAATGAAGGTTGCTGATGAGTATGAAAACTTGTCTACGAGAAAAACTTAATTATCGCCCTCCACCGAGTCCTGCTCAAGCGCTAGTTCCGGAAAACAGCATTTCAAAAGCAAAGGTAGATCTCAGCAACTGAAAGAAAGTTTTCAAGCATATGCCGTGTCTAGGACTGCACATTCCCAGAACGGAAACTCAGGATAAACTTGAAACTGCGCAAAAACCAGGCCATCCGACAGCGGGCACCGGAAAGTATCTTTCAATGAACCGTCCACCGATCAGAGAGCCACTACACACATGCAAACTTGTGACGACCAAAATAAACCCGTCAAAGGTTAATAGTAATACGAGGGATAGCATGTTGGAATTGCGAAATACCAGGCCATCTCTATAGAAATTGTAGAAAACCAAGGAATTTGAAATGTTTTAACTGTAAGAAGCCAGGTGTTAAAACGGACATCATGTGATTGTAGGCAATCGGGAAAACGAAGCGAGGGACTTCGGGAGTTGGGGGTCACCGGAGTCCAAACCGAAGTCAAAACTGACTACCCCAAAAGAATGGAATGAATTGGCTCGACAAAATTAAAAATTTTTGTGGCATGAAACAATCGAATCGATATTGATGACCCAAGACCGTACACGAACGTGGAGATTTACGGAAGAAACTTCAAAGCGTTGATTGATACCGGTGCAGTTGGCGTGGCGTCACTCATTAATGAAGAGGTAGCCGATTTCCTGGGGAAAGTAGGCGTTCTAACCTGCGAGGGAAACAATTCAAAATCTCACTAGCCGACAATACTCAAGTGTCCGTCTCGAGCATATATCGCTTTAAAATGCAGAATCACCGATCACGAGCTGGACGTAGCAACTGCGTATTTGCCGTCGCTGACTGCCCCGATCATCCTGGGCATGGACCTGATCCGACCATTAAATTTGGTATCAGTTAACTGCGGCGGAGATCTATATGACAGTCGTGTGACCGACGTCAGCTGTATGAATAGCGACAGAGTACCAGAGGAGGTTAGTTCACTAGATGACGAAGAGAGACACATATTGAACGAATTTTTACAGGAAGAGCTTCCTAAATTCGAGTCCTGCTCGGGAAAAAACAACTTTGGTGGGAGCATCCGAATCAAACTCAGCAAGAACGAACCGATAAAACAACGATACTATCCTAGAAAATCCGGCGATGCAACAGATCATTAACGAGGAAGTTGATAAGGATGTTTACAAGATGGTGTTATAGAACCAATCGTCGAGCCCGTGGAGTTCTCCGATAGTGCTCGTGAAGAAACCCAGTGGGAAATATCGTTTCTGCATAGATTTTAGAAAATTAAATGGCGTCAGCGAGAAAGATGCGTACCCGTTGCCCCAAATAAATTCGATTTTTGGAGAAATTGAGAGAAGCCTCCTTCATCTCTACCATCGATTTGAAACAAGGATATGGCAGGTTACCCCATTTGCAAGAAAGCAAAACCTCTCACTGCTTTCACCGTACCTGGCAAGGGCCTGCACCATTTTCGGGTAATGCCGTTTGGATTGCATTCTGCTGGAGCAACGTTCCAACGATTACTAGACCAAATTATAGGTCCCGAGCTAGAGCCAAAAGCATTTGCTTATTTAGATGACCTAATTATTGTCAGTTAAGACGTTTGAAGAACACTTAACGCTCCTCAAGGATGTCTTCAATAGGCTACGAGGCGCTGGTCTGAAACCAAATGCAGAGGAAATGTCAATTCTGCAAACGAGAATTAAAAATATTTAGGCTACGTTGTAAATAAAGACGGAATTCGTACAGACCCAGAAAAGGTACGAGCCATCCGAGAGTTCCCCACTCCTACTTCAGTTCGCTCTTTGAAGAAGCTTCCTAGGACTCGCTTCTTGGTATAGAAGAATTTGTGGAGAATTTCGCCAAATCAACTAGACCTCTAACCAAACTTTTAAAGAAAAGTGAAAAGTGGGATTGGAACGGAACGAACAACAGAGTGCGTTTCTCGAGCTTAAAGATAAGCTTTCCGATACACTAATACTAGCGTGTCCCGATTTTCAACAAACGTTTTGGCTAGAAGTAGATGCTTTCGAAATGATGGACTGGGTGCAGCATTGACTCAGAAAATCGATAAGAGAGAACGCGTTATAGCATTTGCTAGCCGATTGTTGACCGACGGTGAGAAAAAGTTCACCGTTACCGAAAAAAGAATGTTTGGCGGTTAGTATGGGCGGTAAAGAAATTTAGGCCATATCTGGAGGGGTACAAATTTATCGCCGTTACCGATCATCAGGCTCTCAAATGGCTACTAGACGGGACGACTAGCTCGGTGGGTGGCTAGAACTTCAGCAGAACGATTTTGAGATTCATTACCGGAAGGGTACACTAAACAGAGTGGCAGATGCTCTGTCTCGCTACCCCAGTAGAAGGTGCAAACAGCGCTCAGTTATGCTCTAGCGCAGAAGTTTTTGGAAAGGAATCGGACTTAAAGCGAGATTGGTACCACAAGATGTTTCGCTAGAGTTACCTCCAAGCCCGACACGTGCCGAAATCTAAGGATTGCCGGAGGAAAACCTTATGAAGTATAAGCCCCGAGGAAGGGCGGAATAGGTTCGACGACTCTCTAAATTGGAAACTGTGTGTGCCAAAAGACAAGCGAGAAGCTGTGTTGAATGAAAATCACGATCGCGAAAACGGCCGGCCATCTCGGAATAAGAAAAACGGCAAAGCGAGTCCAAGAGAGGTATTATTGGCCGGGATCGCTCACGGATGTGAAGAATTATGTTAGAAGATGTCAGTCTTGTCAGGCGCACAAGGTTGAATCAACGGAAACCAGCAGGAAAGATGTACTTTCGGAGAGACCAACTGGTCCATGGTATAAGGTCACAAGCCGATATAATAGGACCCTTGCCACGTTCACGAAGAGGTGCGAGGTTTATCCTAGTCGTACAGGATATCTTCACGAAATGGGTAGAACTGTGTTCGTTAAAATCAGTGACCGCGACGAATGTGGTGAACGCATTTTCAAAATTTCGTGCTTTTTCGATACGGCGCACCAGAGGGTCACCATCACTGATAATGGATCGCAGTTTACGGCCAAGCTATGGCGTTAATTTACTGTGAGAGTTGGGGAATCGAACATCAACTGACAGCACCCTACACGCCTCAAGAGAATCCGGTGGAGCGGGCGAATCGAGTCCTAAAGACGATGATCGCACAGTAACGTCAAAGAAGATCAACGGCTTTGGGACATACACTTGAACGAATTCAGGTACGCCATGAACACCGCCGTACATGATTCTACGGGATGTACTCCAGCTTTATTAAATTTTGGACAGGAATTGCGGTTACCGAATGCAATCCATGGCCCCCTAAAGGTACAGAATGGGCAAAATGACTCCGAGTCTCATGTGACAGATACGAACCGGAAAAGATTAGAAGCTTTCGCGAAACTGTACAAGCAATGCCATTCGAATTTAGAAAGAGCGAGTTCGATCTCAAGCAAAATATTACAACCTAAGGCGGAGAGAGAGGAAAATTTCCGGGTTGGGGAGTTGGTTGTGGCTGAAACAACACCATCTCTCGTCGGCGATTGACTCTTTCGCCTCGAAGCTAGCGGCAAAATACGACGGGCCTTATAAAAATTGTAGAAAGGTTCGGGATCAAACATCTATAGCCTCTGTGGTCGAAAAAAGAAATGTGCTACGAGCTCACGTCAAAGACTTAAAAAAGTATGTCGACTAAGGGAACACGTCTATCCTGGCTGAATAAGCCGGATATTGCAGCTCCTACTGGGTAAGTAGTAGGCTGTAACTTCGCACGTTATAGATAAGGATGTCCTAGTTTAGTTTTGTGATTCCTGCATGTGTTTGAACTCTTTGCTTGGGTTGCAGGTTGCACGCTAACTGCACTATCCCCTGCTATTTGCATTTGTAGTTTTTTGTGTGCTTGAGTGGTTTACCTGTGTGGCTTTGCACGGTAGTCTAGAGCTTTGGCTTGTGTGTCTGGGTTTTTGTTCCACAGTTTGACAGATAAGGAGGAAGATGGCACGAGTCGTAAGGAAACAGGTCCGTTTGCTGCCATGCGATTCAGAGCGGCTCTTTTCTGGACAGCTGCTAAACGGCGAGGTAATTTCGGCGTATCTCCGGCTTCTGGAGAGACGGAATGCTATGGATCATAACCTGCCAAATGTCCTCGCACTGGACTCCTACTTCTTCACGGTGCTGAAGAAGATCCGGCCACGAGCGAGCGCGGGGTCACCATCGCGGACCAGGACTTGTGGGATTATGAGAAAATCCTCGTCCCCGTACAATGAGGAGTTGGCGGACGTCGGCCACTGGTGGCTTCTCGTAGTAGAGCCACGGAAGGAAACCATCAGCGCATACGACTCCCTAAAAGGAAGAAACCACAAGCCGGCGATGGATCTTCTGCGCGAATACCTGAAGAAGGAGGAGATGAGGCCAAGACCGAGGCCCGTGAGTTGGTGCCTCTACGGTGAGCGGAGTTGTCCTTCACAGGACAACCTTGTGGACTGCGGGGTGTTTTCCTCTGCGCTATCTCGCGGAGCCATCTGCGGGGGACGGGAGGCTAAGAATTTGCGAGTAGATGGCCGAGAGTTCAGGCGGGCAGATGGCGAAAAGAACTTCGGGAGGATTCGGTGACCGAGAAACAAGAGCAGCCAGCCGGAATTGTTTTCCGCGGGAGGAACCGGACTGGTCTTTTCGAAGATCGTGGCCAAAGAGTTAGACCAAAGTCTAAACTGACCCAACGAAGTGGTCACTTATTCTTCCGGCCGAGGACGAAACACCAGAAGAGATCGGGCTGTCCTGCAGGAGGAGGGAGACGCGATAAACCCACCGGGAAGGTGCCGCGGGAACGTCCTACGGGACACATGGAGGTTGACAAGTGTATGGCTCCCAAACCCACACTACTAGAGCTGGCCAGATTGTCACCTATGGACGAGGGTGACGTCCTCTCTTTGTCGCCGGGTGGAGCATGTGGCAAGCTCGATTGAAGTTGATCCCGGACCCCGAGGAAGAGGAATTCCTTCGAGTAGCCCCGTCGGTGAAATCCCAGCCAGAGGAGACGGCAACGCAGGAAAGGATGGGCGACCGCTCCAGAGCGTCCTCACGGCACCAAACCAAAGAGGACCCGTGGCAAACGCCGTACCATGAAGGTCCAAGATAACGGGGGACGAACGAGTGGAAGAGGATAAATGTCCCGGAAATTGGGACTTCCAGTCCTTCCCAAAGAAAAAAATAATGGAAAGAGAGGGCAGTTTAAGAAGAATTTTTATTTTGTTTTTCTCCTACGTAGGGCGTAGGTGAAATTTTTTATTAATTCGAAAACGAAAGTGTACACTGTTTAGTTTACCTTATTTTCTTTTATGTTGATTGTTTTTGTGAAAAGTAAGTTTATTTTGATTTGTTAATCCGACTTCAGAGTCCTTTATTTTTAGTTTTTATTTTCTCCACGAAGTAAGTGGGGGGTGTAAGGGTTTCAATTTTATACCCCGTTTTTTTTTTCTTAAATGAGGGAAAAACGGGTTATTTTGACAAGTAGGTGTGTCGATTTTATTTTTTTTCGTCGATAGTCGTTCGTCGTCATTCCATTAGAAGGAGTCGATTTGAGGTTAGGGAACCTCCTCTACTCGGGGCAGTGCAGTTAGCCGGAGCTCCGATGTGACCGCTGCAGCGTCTGGCGACGACTGACGAAAACGCGTCTCTGCGCATGAACCGGCTGGCGGCCTACTTATACAGCCGATCCGACAAGGGACAGAGAGTTTTTTGCTTGCTAAACGTCGTGGAGTGAAGCCAATTCGGAGGAGAAGAGTTTTCGCTTGCGGACGTCGGTTTATGAAGTCTGAAGTCGAGTCGAGGAATACCGAGAGCCCTGTACGAGAGAATACGCAGTCGGCATATATCGTCTTTTGGTTGAGTCACCCCAAATTGTAATCATTAAGGGAATTTAAAAACAGTACGAATATTGAATGTTGAATATAAAAAAACTAGTGCTGATTCGTTTAACCTTGAATTCTACGGAATCTTTGAAAAAATTTAATTAATTCGGTGCGTAGTATAGGTTATTTCGTTTAGTGACAGTAGTGTATCTATTAATATTATAGATTCCATTACCTTTCACTACCTATCCTAGTTTGCAAACGGGTATTTTGCATCCTATAAGCCGCGTAGGTTTGTAAATCCTAGTCCTAAAATTGATAATTCGGTGCGTAGGATAGGGTTTAAGACCAGCTTATAGGTTTATCTCGTTTAGTGACAGTATAGGTATCAATTTAAATATAGGTTCTAATTACCTTTCACTACCTGTCATAGTTTTGGCAAACGCGTATTTTGCATCCTGTAAGCCGCGATAGGCTTGTTATTCCTATTCCTAAAATTGATAACTCAGTGCGTAGGATAGGTTATAACAGCAGCTTATACGGTTTATCTTCGTTTGGTGACAGTAGTGTATCGAATCAAATTATAGGTTCTATTACCTTTCACTACCTGTCCTAGTTTTGTGCAAACTCCGCGTATTTTTTGGCATCCTATAAGCCGCGTAGGCTTTGTTATCCTATTCCTAAAATTGATAATTCGGTGCGTTTAGGATAGGTTAACAGCAGCTTATAGGTTATCCCGTTTGGTTGACAGTAGTGTATCTATCAAATATAAGGTTCTATTACCTTTCACCTACCTGTCCTTAGTTTGCAAAACGAGTATTATTGCAATCCTATAAGCCGCGTAGGCTTGTTTATCCTATTCCTAAAAAATTAATAATTCGGTGCGTAGGATAGGTTAACAGCAGCTTATAGGTTATCCTTTTGGTGGGACAGTCAGTGTATCTATCAAATATAGGTTCTATTACCTTTCACTACCTGTCCTAGTTTGCAAACGTGTATTTTGCATCCTAATAAGCCGCGTAGGCTTGTTATCCTATTCCTAAAATTGATAATTTTCGTGCGTAGGATAAGGTTAACAGCAGCTTATAGGTTATCCCGTTTGGTGACAGTAGTGTATCTTATCAAATATAGGTTCGTATTACCTTTCACTACCTGTCCTAGTTTTGCAACGTGTATTTTTGCATCCTATAAGCCGCGTAGGCTTGTTATCCTATTCCTAAAATTAGTAATTCGGTGCGTAGGATAGGTTAACAGCAGCTTATAGGTTATCTCGTTTGGTGACAGTAGTGTATCTATCAAATATAGGTTCTATTACCTTTCACAGCCTGTCCTAGTTTGCAAACGTGTATTTTTGCATCCTATACAGCCGCGTAGTCTTGTTTATCCTATTCCTAAAAATTAATAATTCCGGTGCGTAGGATTAGCTTATACCAGCAGCTTATAGGTTAATCTCGTTTGTAGGTGGCAGTAGTGTATCTATCAAATATAGGTTCTATTACCTTTCACTACCTGTTCCCTAGTTTTGCAAACGTGTATTTTTGCATCCTAAAAGCCGCGTAGGCTTGTTTATCCTATTCCTAAAATTAATAATTCAAGTTGCGTAGGATAGGGGTTAACAGCAGCTTATTAGGTTATTGCGGTTAGCGCCTGTAGCGTATCCTATTCATTATAGGTTACACTTACCCTTCACTGCCTAATCCTAGTTTGCAAACGCTTATTTTTGCATCCTATAAGCCGCGTAGGTTTTGTGATCCTATTCCTAAAATTGATAATTCGGTGCGTAGGATAGTTTTTAAGACCAGCGCTTATAGGCTATCTCGTCTAGTGACAGTAGGAATATCTATTAAATATAGGTTCTATTACCATCTTTCCTTTTCACTACCTGTCCTAGTTTGCAAAACGCATAATTTTTGCATCCTATATAAGCTGTATAGGTTTGTTATCCTAGTCCTTAAAAAGTTAATAGTTTGGTGCATAAGATAAGTTAGGTGTATGTACTTGGTCAATCTACTAGATATAGCATATATAAACCTTTCTATAGCTCATGATAAAATATTTTGCTTACTTTAAGTCGTGTAGGCCTAATAGCCTAAGCTCAAAGTTATTGATTCAACGCCAGGATAGGCTGGGAACTTATTTAGGCTATCTAAGGTAAACAGCCCGTTGTTTACAGATATATTATTCATTGGCTTAATAAACCTCTGAATTCTCAAGCCCGGTTTCTAAATAATATTTGTTTGGTGCCCTGTAAATCGCATAAGCTTTACTTCCTACTTCGAAGGAGTATGTTTCAAAGTGAATGTTATGGTTTGTAGGCTATAACAAACTTTTAATGCTTGTTTAATATTAGCATATTTGATACTAAGGAGGCATGAAAGAGGAAAAATATCCCCCCCCCCCCACCCCCCCCCCCCCCCACCCCCCCCCCCCCCCACCCCCCCCCCCCCCCACCCCCCCCCCCCCCCACCCCCCCCCCCCCCCACCCCCCATAACGACACGAATTATTAATTATCACAAGATTTCCGTAATTCAAGGTTAACGAATCAGTACAAATTTTTATATTGAATCTTCAACACTCGATATTCCCTGCTCTTTTAAAATTTCCTTAATGATTACAATTCGGGGTGACTAACAAATAGATGATTTATGCCGACAGCATATTCTCTCGTACAGGGCTTCTCTCCTCGATTCGACCAACACGACAGACGTCTGCAAGCAAAACTCTTCTCCTCGGATCGACTTTACACAACGACGTCAGCAAGCAAACTCCTCGTTGTCTTGTTAGGTGTTGATAAGTTATCCCAGAACAATTAATGTATATGGATGAATGTAGATAAAATAATTAGGTTATAAAGAATCAAATTCGGTCTTTTAAAATTAATATTTTTTCTGTCTAAGATATATTTCCAATATTATTTGAACGAGTGTTCCTTCCAAGAAATTGTATCAACGAAAACCAATTTCGATCGTAAAGCGTCTTCTTTCAGCTCTTTGCATTTACCTTCGATCTAACCAAATTCGATTACCTTACGTGAAAACATCCACGGATTTGTACAATGAGGTTGCTTTCATAATAGCGTTTAATAATATTTTCATTGCATTAGATAGTTTATTGATCATTGGTGCAATCTAAATGTAAAATTAGGCAACGACGTCTTCTATGCAACCTGCATTACACTACTGGTCAAGCACTTTGCAATAACAATTTTTTAAATTTTAAATGTAAAAAAATGTTTCTGCCTCTTTAATGACATCAGCTGAAAGTATTAACTGCTGTTAAAAGTATCAGTTCGCTGTGTATTACGTATCGTAGCGCAGTCTGTCGGATCCAATATAAAACACGTTTACGTTCTTATCATAACATTCGAATGTAAACAAACTAATTTTTCAATTTTAATTCAACTTTATTTGGTGAAATGAATGTGTTATTGGTGGTAAAAAGCACTCTAAGTGTTAATTCAGACCAAAAGCTATAAGCTATACCTGTTCCAAATTTCAGCACAATCCGTATAGCAGTTTCAGCGTGATTCGAGGACAAAACCTCCAAACTTATAAACATACAATCATCCAAATATCCAAACATTCAAAACTTTCGCCTTTATAATATTAGTGGGATACATGTCGGTTTTCAAGACCTATCCGTATAACAAAAGGGTCAACTACCAGTGTTTGTTATCTCCTTTCAGATATAAGACATTCATGGTGCCATTGTTACAATATGACATTTTGTCTCAATGGACAATGAAGAAAATATATTCATTTCTGTTCTTATTTATTTACAAATAAAAAGTTAAATGTATGTTGTTTTGCAAACAAATTAAATTAATTTATATGTAGGCTTGCCTTTAATTCAAAAGCGCCTACTTCCAATGTACATCTACATACATGACTTTCAAAAGTTTACTCCGGTCAAAAAGTATCTTATTGTGGCACTTATGCTTTCAGTATAAGGAGAAGAGTAGAAAATTCTTGAGACTAAGTAAAATTTTGGAAAGTAATTGCTTATGATGTTTTTTTGTGGAATATATTTTGTATTTCGGGACTATAGTTTGAGAAGGAAAGCTCATGTTTTTTACTATCCCACATGTTTTGTCTTAAACCACAGTAAAAGTTTCATATAGCAATGTCAATGAAACCAACCGCTTTCGAGTAACGTATGTACAAATATTCATTAGCTTGGTTCATTAAGGTAGCTTTTATAACAGCGCTTAAATAAAATTTCCAATGTTGGTTTAAATGGATAAAATTCATCACTTCTGCAATATGTAGTATCATTTACGCAGTAACTCTGTGTTTTCAACTCTCCTTACACTAATTATCAAGCACTGAGCGAGTACTTTCTCCAAATTTTACATGGAAAAAAAATTATTTCATCCTCTTCGACAAAGTTTTTCAGAAAGTATTAATGACTATTCAATTTCAGTTAAATCAGAATTGCGTTTTAAAATCTTATCATTACTATTCCAAAGTACGGAATATTCCGAAACACTTTTCGGATTTTATTTGTCATATTAAAGTTTCTCGAACCTCATTAAATATAAAAGTATAGCAAAATTGCTTGATTAGGACTTACCAAGGAATTTGACGTTTAATTTTCATTTCTAACACTAGCTGTTGTCCGTGGATTGCTTAAATTTGTCATTAATGGATCCCTATGTTATTTTTCAAACATAAGTAGTCATTCATCAGGTACATATTTCAGATATATATAATTTAAATGGTTAACAGTTAACGAGAACAACTTTATTTAACTTAAGATTTCATGATTGTACATTTTCGGTTCATATGCATTATATTTTTAACATCACAATTCGGTTTAACTTATTTCCCGGCTAAATTAAATACTAAATTCATAAGTATAAGAATCATAACTCAAACAAACATTGTTTATTTTTATTTTAACCTTTGTTATCTACTTCCGGTCTAAAATATTTTCATTCCCATCCTAGAGCATGCTTTATGGTGGCGAGGAAGAATATATTAAGTATATTATTAATATTGGCTGACAGCAATGTATAAATACTTTTAAATTTCAAAGGGCTTTCAAATTATCCATGGGCTTTACACTTCTTTGGACTTTGATACTGGTATATTTGTATAAAAGCTGTCTTTTTGATACTTTACACTATATCTTTAAATTTAACAATGCAATATCTTACCTTTTAAGATAAACTTTAGAAGGTTTATGCTGAAACTATTACTGTTCAGTTTTAATAAATGTCCCTTAAACCGCAATAAAAGTGTCATATCGCAATGTTTATTATAGTATAATTTTTATAAATGTTTATTAAAAATAAGAAAACTATAATAACACATCCTCCTTCACTTCCTGTTCAGAATATGTTAGTTTTACATATTTTATCAATAAATAAAAACGTCTGCAAGACATAGCATATAACCTCAAGCCTAACACTACATGCTAAAAGAGTTAACATTTGCAGTTGTTTAAAATTTCGAGTTCATATTGTTTGGAGTTATGTTTTGATGTTACTATGGAGATTAACGCTCAGGATTAAATAAATTTTCCTCACAAATTTAAAGTCAGCAATGGTCATCTGGTCTTATCAAAAAACGCAACTAAAGCACTTAACTGATGATTGTTACATGTAAATTTTCGGTTAAATCTCCTTCTACTGAAATTTACTTACTAAAAACCGAGTATGTAATTTTTATATTTTCCTTATATATACTTATGGGAAGTATTTTTTTGGGATGCGGTCGATTCAAAATGTAATAGGGTGGTATCATAAATCGGGATGGAAGAGGAGTTGAGTAAACCCACTTTTCCATGCTATTTAATGTTGTCTAAATTTAAAACCTTCAGTTGTAAGTGATATAGCCTGTCAATTTAGTAACAGGTATCTCATAAATAATTATTTTCCTCTTCATAAATAAAAATATTTTAGAGCCTAAGCTAAATTGTGAACAGGTAACTGCTATAAGTAATAGTTAAGGTGTGTCGATGCTCAATTCAGAATGGGAATAAGGGGAAGGAAGTATAGAACATTATTACACACTGGCTAGCCTTATAACTCTACGTTCTTAACTTACTTCAACAAACACAAAATTTTGATATATGTTATAAATCAATTCAATACCTATGAGGATTTTAAGAATGTACATTTTGTGAATGTAAATTTTCTTTCACCTCCATCTTTCGTTCCGAGTTGAACGTCAGGGCCACGCTATTCTATTACAATAGGGTAATATTATAATAACTACAATGTAGCAGCATAGAATCCTAGTTGTTTTATTTTCAACGATGCACAGGTTGAGAGAAAATAGAGAAAACTGTATTTACTTTAAAGGCAAGCCTCTACATGAACATCGCTATTCTATCTGAGATGGAGTTTTAGTAATAACCCAGTATTAGATTAAAAAGAAGAGAAGCTAATTCAAAAATAATGATTCTTCCCAACAAAGAAGTTCTAAAAATCACTAGATTAAACTTAATCTATTTATTGCTTCAAATTAAAATATACAGTAATCATTTACAAGTGTAAATGTTTATGTACATGTGATTGTATTTAATAAAATCTTAAACCAAGTTTTTTAACACTACAACCACCTGGTATTTTTCATTGGAAATAGATTATTTAATTTTTTTTTCGCCAAAAAATATTCTTACTTTTCTTCTAACTGAACGGTATATGGATAATTCGAGAAGTATCAGGCTTAATAAATACGGAATTATTAAAAAACAAATGCTCCCCTGTGTGGGTTACAACATTCATTAAAATTTTGGATTAAGCGCTCAAAATTTGATTTTGCAGTTTTAAAACGTTTTAATGTATAATTTAAAGGAGTTGCCTAATATAATATAATGCTTATATTAAAATTCAACAAATGTAATTATCTTTCTACGTAAAGAATAATTGTAAAACTTGTAATTGTATATTCTGAAACAAAATGTTCAGCTAAGGTTTCTGTAAATGAAAAGTATTGTCAATACTATTGTTTCTTTACAACCTTTTTAATAGATTATTAACGGAAATTTGGCATGAACACTGTATGGAGCACCCTTAATATATATATTTTAAGTATTTAGAGAGTCTTTTTAGACACATACACATTATTCAGAAAGATTTTAATCGTTTAAGGTATATTTAAACTAATTAATTATTGATAATAAATGTTATTTTCCAGGTAACAAAAATAATTACAACAAATATGGCAGTAATACAATAATTAGAAAGTAAACTTTACATGGCATATACAAAACAAAAATTATTTGCTCAGGCTGACCAAGTTCACACTAACCAGTTAATAAAAAGGAAAAATTTTATGAACAGGATTTTTTTTTACATAATATATAAGGTTATCTTATAGATATGTTTTTAGAAAATGAAACCTCCAACGCAAAGCCTGATTGGAGGAAATAACTTTAACCTAATTAATAAATACAGGACAGTTATTATTTTACAGCTTATTGATCAAGTATTAGGGATCATAGGATGCAATTACTCTTTTATATGCACAGTTAAATGTACTCGTATATTTTACGTCCAATATCCCTACCACGATTATTCTAGATTTTACATTGACATAATTTAGACAGTTAAATGTAGTTTTCTTTAATTAAGTTATTGAGGTATGAAATAAAACATGTATTTAATTAACATTAATATTACAGGTTTACTTTTCCAGATCTTCTTACCTAGTATCGTTTGTATCTACGTTTATAGATCACAGTGGACATTTGAGTTGTGAGTTTGAGCTGAAATTAGAACATATTGTTTACGGAGTCATTAGAATGGAAACTGATCCCTTTAATTATTGTTCGTAATCACGTGACATCAACCCACTGAGCCTTCGTCTATCACATCAGTGCTGGATTTAGTTTCCTATTATCACATTAGATTGACAATCATGTGTAGTCTGAACAATAGACTTGTATGTTGTCTATTGTCTGCCGTTTCATTGATGTATTGAAGAACCTATCATGTGGATATTAACTGATGGTGATAGTCTGAACATTTAAGTAGTATACTAAAACTATTTATATAATAGGTTTACTAGAAATTTTATCAATGACAGAGTACAAGATTAGTACTATACATTGGACCGGTCTGTGGCCTAAATAGTAATAGTACTGTTTTTTTAGTGAAAAAAGTTGTGTAACTTGCAGTTTTAGGAAAAAAGTTTTATATTCTTTTCAGATGTTTTTAATACATTATATAATTGATAAATAACGTTTGCATTCACTGATAAAAAAACTGCTGGATCAATTAATAGTCGACTTAAAACGCACAACGTATTACTGTGTAAAAACCATACGTCGTTAAGAAATATTTATATATAAGTTTGATACTGTGGTTAGGAGAACATTACGAAAACTATGTTTTATATTTCATCATGTATTTTTAATGAAACTTCAACTAAATAAAACGGAGAAAAAAGGTTTCTTACAGTTTTGTTAGGATTAGGGGTGCGCGTTAAAGTCGGGTGTTGCAGCGTAATCTCTCATTATCACTATATGAAATAATAAATATGGCAACATTTACCTTCACTATTGAAGTTAGATATATATATATATATATATTCACTATATATACTATTATATATATATATATATTTAGCACCATACACTAATAGCCTGTAATGTTATGTTAGCTTATAATTTCAGTTTCATTTATATATTTTATGTGTAAATAATGTTTAAACTTTCCTAACTAAAATTCTATTAATGCGTCACATGACCTTTAACAAATATTTATTTTATGTACGGTGTAGTAAGGAGATTTTTACTGAAAAAATTTCATGTCTTCATTCCACCTTGGATGATCCTCAATGATCCATACTGGGTGTTCATCGAAATCGAATATTTCCTATGAGTGCCAGTTTCATTTCATATGCATGATGTCTTAATGATGGTCCAGGTTATGTAACATAGTCCCCGTCCTTTATATTCACCTACATCACAATACCACATTAGTTTTTAAAGTCGTTTTAATACGTACTTCTAAATAAACTACTAAATACTCCTCATCGAGTTAATAAAGATTCATGATACAGAGCAATGTTGATGTGAACGTACATTTTCCATAAAGGGATATTGTTGTACCGTAGCTTTATTATATATCAATAAATCAAGATAATACTCTAGATGTACAATGTAGATTAACCCAGACGTGGCTGTAACTTAACCGCACGGAAGAACCTTGTCCTGACCATAACCTCAGCACAAGGATTATTCTTCACGTATCTGTATCTGAACCGTACGGTTGAACTTAGACGATATCGAAGCTTTACCATATATGGTAATGATGACCTGACTGTAGCTCAAATTCACGGTAGAATCTTCAGTTTACTCTAGTCTTAACATATTATAATAGGCAGTGAGTAACTGAAGCCTAAATATTAATAATAATATTGACAAAGTGTTAAGAAGATTTAATTCATCAATGCAAAAATTTATTTTAGTTTTAAATATAAATTTTTCTCATGACATATGAACAAAATAATAAATACATTCACCACCAATGAGACATATAACTGAAAATATAATACAATATTTTTAATAAAGCCAATGTCTTATGTATGATGTGCGTAATGTATGATTTCATTAATTAATTAGGCTGATTTCTTTTGTTCTATAGATATTTGTCTGATAATGTTTTAGGGATCAGTGAGTGTAAAATTATTTTTTGGTGACATGAAAGGATACGTTGTCTTATCTTAATAAAATAGTACATTCTTATAAATTAAATATTTAAATAATTTTTATTGACAAGTAATTTGCATGTTATGTTTGCTTATAACTAATAATAAAATAGGACTTATTTCTAAAATATTTCATATAAATTGTAGTTACAATTGAGTCTAAGTTGTTTTATAATGTCGTTTACCACATGTTTCAATAATTACTATAAAAATGTCCAACTTCAAATTAGTACGACCAAAGCAACCAGTAAAATGGTTTTTACTACTCTATTTCATAACTAATAAAAAAGGACGTACTAAAAATCCACCTATGTTAGTTATGAGCAATATATTTAACATTAAAATCTGGTTTGGATAAAATATTACCTTGTTATATTGATATATAAAATATACAGCATACTTCAACTTTATGAAATTATTTACAGTATTGAAATTGTTGCTAGGTAAACAAATATATTTGCTCTTGTGTAGAGAAGATATCTATATAATATTTATTACAATTTTAGTCCTTATATAATTTTAATTAATAATATATATGTAAATGGCCTAGAGCCTAATTACTGGCTGACTAAAAAAAACTATGTATGTCTGTGCATACGATCAAACAATTATCATTAATTAATATTCTCAACTTCACAATGGTAACTATTATAGATCAGTTCAATGTGTTATTCGTATCGTAAACAATTAGGCTTGAAGTGTACTGGATTATCTGTTCCTAAATTTATTTATCCTCCTCTGCGATGGTTGTTTTATCTGTAGTCGCTACTTCCTTTGACAATAATTTTATTTTTTTTTTTAATTCAGAGCTGCAACTCCTCTAGCAATAGATTATGTATCTCAGAGAATTATATGCTCTGGCCTTATTGGTCTTTTACGATCAATCTGTGTAGCAACTAGAACTAGCATTATGAAATACCATGTTGAAATTAAGGCTTTCACATAACACAGTAAATGTAATATACTCAATGATTGAGGAACTCTGCCTTCTGCTTATTTTCGTAACACCAACTTCTAAAATACTGTAAAGAAACAAAAAACAATACATTCTCAATTATTGTTACCTGAGTTGTTGTAAGTAGTCTCTTGCAAGGAAAGGTAGCAATTTTCAACGTAAGTATTGCAGAGAAAGCCATTGTCAAAATAAAATGTTTGAGGCAATGGAAAAACCTCTAAGAAACTGTGATTGCAATGATAAGTACGATAATATAAAAAAATCTGTTATTGGGAAAACTGGATGCAACATGTTTAACGATAAAGAAAGAAATTAACTGTATAATATATTTTACATTTGTATAACACAAAAGTCTTCCTTTCAGTATATTTATTTCTTATAACAGCACATGCATGGGAGAAGCGATCATGGTAGACAGTTCATAACATTGCCAAACTTAGTCTTACTTTTTACCAAAACTAAATAAAAAACAATTAAAGAAACTCTCTTAGCTCAGGAAAATAATATGACACCTACCGAAATCTAGTAATTTTTAAGTACTTACGATGAAGTAAATTTTAATAACAAATCTACATCAAGTTTGTTACATTTTTAATAGAAAATATTATTCAGCAAATGACAAAAGAATTTTATATCGAAATTTAAAATATTATATCTTTAACAGAACCCCTAAGCTATACATTATAAGTCATCACTTTTATTATTACGAAAAAGATAAGTCGCCTTAGATATGAACAAATTGCATATTTCACAATCCAGGACATTTATGAGCCACTTGCCGGACAGACCCGACCAGGGCTGTGCATGGAAAGTGTATGAGATTTATTATGGCTGAGATCAACTTGTATGTTTAGGATTTACAAAACGTTCATTGAACGATACAATCCAATTTATTTCAGAAAGAATTTATAATAACATGTGACGTATTTTTACTGTATCCAATATAATGAAATATATACAATATATTATAATTTATTACAATTTGTATATAATACATTTGGGAAATCCGTGATACATGAAGTGACAAAATGTAACGCAAAAACGCTTAACTTTGCAGGCTTAAAGTCTCATATTCTACAATATAAGCCACTCTTCAGATGCTCTTTAGTTAGATAAAATAACCATAACACCTTAACGTTAATAATACTTGATGTTCCATGATACAAATATTAAGTCTTAAAAAATGCTAGCTCTATAGTACGTACAAAAAGTTTCCTATAGATTATATATTGGAATTTGTTAGCTTTTAAAACAGTACACACCCAGAGACAAAAGGTCATAACCTGACTTGAAGGCAACCAAATAATTTAAATGAGTGTACTTGAGTTGATTTTAAGCATCTAAAGAAAAAAACCCTATCATGTTATATAAATTTTAACATAACTTTGTTCTTAAACAAACATTATATTCATTTGCTCTACAGTGCAATATTATTTAAGTTATATTTTCTTATTCCGAAAAATATAGAAATATATATAAACTAATATAACTAACTAATGGAAAATAAAAATTTTAGCACAAGTACTAAGTAAAATAATTTACAAAGACAGTCAAAGTTCAATTACACATATTAAATACATATGTTGCCATTTTTCAGGTTTATTAATATCTCTAAGCTATTATGATTGATTTAATATGGAACTGTGTTTTGTATACCCAGATTTTTTCAGAACTGCTGGAAAATGTTATCTTTGCAAAGTTATAACTCTCAATAAAGTTATTATATATTTTTTTTATCCAGTTACAGTACATTTTCGTTAAAAATATGTAATTCTTAGCTAATGTTCGTGTTAATTTTACATACGAAAGAAAATAATTAGCATATTTTAAATATAAAAAACGGTCACCTGGTATAGGACTACAGCACTGAAAGACAGAGTATCAGGGTCTGCCTGAACAATAAAACTCTCAAATGAATCTTTTAAATCAACGTCAGATTTTTGGTTGAGATCACACATGTACAAAAAAATTAAAGAGATGAACTTTTCTCCAAGGACCTCTAAAACAAAGATTATGCCCGGGTGTCATGTACCCTCAGGTAACTCTAGCTGCGGGATAAAGTACCATTTGGCTCAGGTCCACAACGATAAGCTCTGACCAACATATCACCGCCCTCTCTTGATTTATCGTATACCGGGAGTGTTTTATTCAACGTAAAAAAGACTTTATCCGATGTTATAATATCGAGATCTGCAGTGTTTAATGAAATTTGCTGCGTTAGCGAAGCGTATTACTTGAGAAGGTAGGACAGCTCAATTCTGTCCGTTTCTCTGTTCATATGTATGTCCGTATTTGTATCCAAACGAAATGAACTAACATATTGACTTGAAATTGTTAAAGAATATATATTTACAAATGTGCACCTCTATGTTAAATTATAGTGCATGTCACTCGATGGGATTTCATGAAGCATTTATTTCAAATATTACACATAGTAGAGGAATCACTACAAATTTATGAATTTTCAAATCTTAAACAGTAATATTTTATTTTATTCATAAATAGATACCCAGAGTCATAAAATTTTAAAATAACCGTGGCTAGGATGTAAGACGTGGCGATACGAGAAAAAATTATCGTTGTAGCAAAGTTGTACTGATTGATATATATGTTTGTAGAAGTAGCTTTTATGGTTTGTCATACGCCTTCGATCTCGGATGGCTCAATGTTATTAATTTTGCTAAAAGAAATTCCTGATTAGGGTATTACAAATTTTGACGACCTTTTACTCCTTCACTAGGATAAATTTATTGTACCACTGATAATATAACAGATAACTGAAGTTATGCCAAGTTACAGTTTACATGATTATCATTTGTAAACTTTTTGTTCAAAATTACGATTCTTTTATTTAATTGAAATATTTAGTAAAGTTAAATTATAGAAAATATAACTCATTAGGTTCTTATAATTTATTGCTCAAAATGTAAACTTCTATTTCATGTATGGGGATGTACTTAGGTTAGGTTTTAACGATATTATTTATGATTTTCCTTAATATTATTAAGAAATCTTTGATTGATTTTAAATGTCTAGAAGAGCGGCGGCGATTAGAAGTGTTACAATGATTAGAAAAGTGTCCCAGAGGGAAGTTCTGTTTTCCTAATATTTAAGTCAAATCAAGTGGGTGGATTTTTGAAGTGAAAACTTCTTTAGGCGCGTTGAGCGTTTTGGTAGAGGGTAAAATCCTCGGTTCGCGTCACCGACATGCTAATGATACTAACCTGCATGAAAAAGTCAGTCTCGCTGTGTTTTTTAACCATAGACTTGGCCGCGGACTACTAACCTGCCATAAAAAAGTCAGTCTCGCTGTGTTAAAACTGTCTCGGCGGAGTATGAAAACAGACTGCGAGAATCAGTGACCTTTACGGGCTTCCTCTCGCGATTTAAAAGTGAAGCCAATGTCGTAAAATTCTGTAAGATGCGTCAAATTAAAGCTCTTTAATATTGGCAATCTATTGGTTACATTTTTAAATATTAAAAAAATTATGAAATAATTTTGATTATTGTTTTACATTTTACATAGCATTTACAATGACAAGAAAAAAGTAGTAAGCGAGGATTTTTTTTATTTTTTTTGGTCAGACAAAATTTGTCAGCGAGAAAAGTTGTGTGAAAATAGATGAATATTTTTTTTTGTAATTTATCATTTTTTTATTGGAAGTTTAGTTTAGCCTGTAGTAGCGTATGAAGTGATGAGTGAACGTTTTCTGCCGGAACTGTAGTTGGCGCATTGGCTCACTGATACCGTATTAACTCAATAAATTAGTTTATTGTGCAATGAAAATACCTTTACGAAAGAACCAAGTTAATTTAACTAATTTATTAGTTTTAAAAATATTGTGGGTTTTAATTGTTATTGCAATTATATACTTTATCCGTAGCAATAACTGTATTATTTACAACGGTGTTCAACTCACTGTTGTTCACTCGGTGCTTACTCACTTGTATTATATGTTTAACTAACTATTAATATTGAGCAATTACAAACATATTTTTATACAGATAAATGAATAATGAAAACATCGAATATATTTTTAAACATTTTTTAATATTTGTACGAATATTTATATTTAAAATTTAGCATTATTCATTTTAATTATTTTTTTTTATATTTAACCTCTTCTTCATCATGAAATGAGTATTTATTACGGTATAAGATTTATCTTACTAGCGTGGTAAAATAGATTTCTAGTTATTTGATAATATTTTTTTTTTCGTGGATTTTAAAAATTGGAAAATTAAAAAACGCGTCACATTTACAATTACAGATGTATTGCTACAATAACGTATTGTTAATTACTCTCAACTTAATAGTTCCGTTTTCACTTCTATCGGCAGTCCCACGACTGCTACTGTTTTTTTTTTCAATTTGGTAGGATTATTAATATAGTAGTAAATTTTATTAAAACAATACAGTTCCAATAAGGTTTCTTACAAGGCTTTTCGAAACTAACGATTTCATCATCAGGCAACTCCACAAATAACGGCCTTGTTAAAAAAATAAACATTTTACAAAGAAATTTTATTTTAACTAAGTGCCTTGTTTAACAGATTTATATTTATAAATTAAAACTTATTACATAGCTTTCTCCAAAGACGTCACTATTCACAATTCAAATCATAAATTTTTATAAAATTTGAAATATATGTTTTTACCCACAAAATTAGGTTGTATAAATACCACATCTGTATTTTCTATGATGATAAACCCTGATTTTTATCTGTAGTACGTATTTATGATTTAATTGAATAAAAACTAAAAATTTAAAACAGTTTTCAAGAAATTATACAATATCTTTTGCACTAATTTACTCCAAATCGGTTTAAAGAACTCTTAACTCACCATTAGTACTCAAAGCAACGCCGATTCAATAAATAATTATGTACAAAATGTGAAAATAACAGTCGACCCACCACATCACTTCACAGAATCAAGAATGCATGATCATTGTTTACATTGTGGTCAAGTAAGTACTCTATGTGATGAGTATTTTATTAATCAATCTTTTCAATACTTTGTGTTTTATTGTTGGTAAATAGTATTCCCACAATAAATCTGAGGTTTAGTAAGATCTCTACAAATATTTTTTTGTATCAAACTATGGAGATCATCAGTATCAAAATATTGGTGGTTTTTTGTAAATAATTTTCATACACAGCTATTGCATTACATTTGTAACAAAGATATCTTTCAAACTGAAAGTACCGAAAAATGATCAAATTATCGGAAAACCCCTTAAGTACTTCGACGAGATCTAATTACAAAAGGAAACAGCATTTAGTAAATACACAACCTTACGTTCTCGCTTGCTCAAAGGAACGATATAGAGTTACATTTTATTGCTAGATTTAATTTATTGCAAACATTGGAAATTAAGGGGCAATAATTTATTATGTTTCCTATTTTATAGTCTAACACTTATATTTAAACTTTATAAAGAAAGATTGACAAATGATAAAGAATCTACTCAGTAGATGTAGTGTTTTTGGTACAGTTTTTAATAAAAGACGAATTTATGTCGCAATATAAATATGAGATTTCACAAATAATTATAACTGTAAAAATTATTGTGAAAAAATGTTTAAACTTTGATATTAGGTTTTATGTATTGCTGTTGGAGTGCATAAATTTAAATAATTCATATATTTTTGTATACAAATTTATTTTTAGCAATTAACCAAACAACTAATAATTTCTAGTACCTTCTAGTGCACGAAAGAAACTATAATTAGTCAGTATGTGATATCAGCACTTCCACGTCAGTATTAAGTATAACTCCAACAGATTCGATGGTAATACACTATATCCATACGAATAGAGCACGAGTATTTCCTTATTCTCCCTTTAATGTAATTAAACACTGTACGTCACAAAAATCAAATATCACAAAGAAACATGTACTACTATAGAACACACCGAGTGCACTTTCACGTTGGATAGAACGGCACGCTGCGCTACTTAACATCGCGGCCGGCAGTTACGTTCGTTCCAGACGTTGTTTGGTGTCAGGAGGATAATTGTGAACAGCTGACCATAGCGTCTCAAAAACATATGTTGTTATTAACTTCCAAGCAGTTGATCTACTGAGTATTATTGCACCAATTCCTCCTTAATGTACACGTAAAACATTATATAACCGAAAGTAGTTCATAGCTATCTAAGTTAAAGTGGGTATAACATATGTATGCTATATTAGCGAGGAGAAAATTAGCTTCTATAGACTGTGTAAACGAATATAAATGCCGAATTCCACTAGGTAATCTGTGTGAACTTAGGTAAAACTGCTTTTGAAGCGTTTGGATTATACAACTTCACATAGATTTGTTAAAAAAGGTACTTACAATTATAGATTTGATAATACTATTTCTCATCACAATAATAGCATTTTATAACGTCTTGTATGTTTATAAAATGTGTTATATAGTGGTAACCTACAACGCCAATTCCATTTTCACGTAATGTAAAGTGTAATACAAATGAGAACCCAAACATCAAAACGTAGCAGTGGGAAAGAGATTTATGTCCTAGACTCTGAACACCTGTGCAATTACACCTGACCACCTGGCTCAGACTGCTTCTTATTCCAATTTCGCTTAGGGACTGCCTGAACTATATTGATTTTTAAGAAGTCATTTCTTCTTCATTTTAACAAGATAAAGTCCTCCTAAATAATGTAGATGCAGGTAACATGTATCACTTAAATTTCCTGGCCTTTGATGGATTTTAACTTAAACGAATTGGATATTTTCCTTGTACTGTATACTATGTATATACAAGGCAAAAAGCGAAGGCGGGATGGTTTTAGATATGCTAAAATTTGTGTACGTTAAAGTAAATGTAAAAAAAAAACCGTTGTATAAGTTAGAAAAAGAATAGTATACAGTTTAACTTTATATGATTAAATCTTTAAGATAGTCAGACCAAGAACTGAAGATTTAATTTTTTTCTCCATAATTCAGTCAAAAGGGAAGTAGAATCTCATTTTACAAGACCAAATGGCATTGAAAAGGTTGGAGTCTAATAACGGAGCAAATGAGAGTCACGAGACACGAAGGAATGTCTACAAAGCCACAATATTTAAAAAGTTTATGCATGCGTATATGTATATATATATATATATATATATATATATATATATATATATATATATATATATATATATATATGATTTTTTATGTATATGCGTGAATTGTATATAAAAGTCATATAAGAATAGACAGTGACAGAAAGAACCACAATGCTGCTGTCACTGTCAAATAAATCGTAATGAAAATATATGAAACTTGGAAACAACATGTAATCAGTCTAATATGCATTGGTGCACTAGTTTTGCACCAAAACAATATTAACTACCCACAAAGAACAAAGGTAAATATGTTGTAATGTTTTTTAGTAACAAATTATATACCATGCAGCATCACATGTACATACATTGCGAGAAGGATAACTTTAAATAAGAAAACAAAATGAAAATTAGCAATAAAAAATGCGCAAAACCTATAACAATTAAGTAAGGAAAAAAGTAACCCTGGGACCGTAATAATGTGACATGGTCATCGAGAAACTAATAATAATAAGCGAAGTGTAATGGTAGTAAAACATTTACAATATGCTCATGTAAATATAATACTAACCTGAAACGTGAAAATCGCGAAGATAATGACATATTCATTTGATTTTTAGACATATTCACCATACATGCGTCTTAAAATTACTCTTTCACAACCATTGAGAAGTGAGACAATTTGTGATTCAAGGGCGAACTAGGTGTCATTACAACACGAGACATCGGCATATTATGGACTCTCCACTTGAAGGAAAGAGCACTATATCTCAGAAGATATTAAGCTTCAAGGTCATGTGATTCCCCAGTCTGATCATCCTCGACAGAGGTGGGTGGCGTAAGTATTGTGTACTACGATATCACGGGATCTAGTCTAACTAGGAACTGGCAGCTAGGCCAGCAGGATATATTGTATGCATCCTGGATCTCCTTAGGATACAATTAAATTAAACAATCTTGAAGTTACATACGTTTCCAATCTCCGTTGCAATATAATTAATTTTATTTAAAATTAATTAATACCAGCATTAAAATTGTTGCCATTGAGTTTAATACCTACTTTAAATACGATAAAATAGTTGTTTGATGTAGCAATGTAGAGTAAGTATATGAATAATGTAGTAGGTATTTGTGAAAGCAAGCTTTTTCTGAACTTCAATGTAAACATGAGCCTAACATTGTTGATGTAATATCACTGTTTTGGTGATTACACTGGCTGAACCATTTTTTGTATACTGGCAACACTTCATTTTAACTCGCCAACCTAAATTACACAAACTGGGTTGAGGTATGGTTTGCGGAACGATTTGTAATACTTCGGTCGTAAATTAATATCCAGTTATGAATTATTGTAGTACACAAAAGATTGTTTTCACAAAGATTTATGTATATATATATATATATATATATAAAGTATAATGTATATATAAAATGAAATATTAAGTTATTGAAACCAGTTTTGTATAATTATGGTAAATACATTAAAATATTTACATTGACGTGTAGATTTCTAATCTTTAAACAAGTTATCTAAAAATCACTATGTCTTTACATTTGACTTGTATAATTGTCACAATTCGACGTGTAGAGATTATTATTGCTGCATTTACTGTAAGTAAGTCGGTTTATATTTTGTGAATAATTGAAAATATATGAACTGTCATGTTCTTCACTAACATAATTTAGATTTCAATAATAAAATCAAAAGTTATCATGTTACTTAAAAAAAAACACGAAAAGAACTAATTAAGTGAATGTAACGAGTTGCGTTTATGCCACAAAGATGTTTTACGCAAAATATTTCACATATTGAGTGTGAAGTTCAAATTGACTTCACGCATTTAGTGTGTGAAGTCAATTTGAACAATAATAATCGTATGTAATTATAAATAGTCGCAATAGCACACCTAGTTCAAATCGTTGATGAAAAAGCAAAGAGTTCTTAAACTCTTATTTTTAATTATAGTATTAAAAGTAGCCTAATATAATTTAAAACACTAACATAATATTGGACCATTGTCATCAATATGTTATAAAAACAGAATTCTAAAATCTAAAAAAGGAATTTTTTAGAAGTAATAAAACTAAACGACACTGTCTTAATATCTTGTTTTAAACAAATGTAAGGAAGAAACGGTAAAAAAGAGATCAATAAAATTACAAAAACTCTCTAAAAGAAAGGTTAATCATATTAAATATGACCTATATTCTACAGAATCACAGTGCTGGTATAAAATAATAAACCTTCACTTCATATATTAACACTATTAGTTTGTTAATAAAGGGTATTAATTTGGGTAAAATTGCAGCGTAATAAAAAAAGGGGTTTTATGTTGATATGCGTAAATATATTAATTAAAGTATATATTTAGTGTTCTGATAAAACAATTATCGCCAATAAACGAGTTCATTAAAAGGCTTCAAAGAAAAATGTAATAAACTAAAAATAATATTTGATTAAATAGAATAATATTGTGGTATATGTAATAATGATTATACTTTATAAAGTAAAATAACAAAAATTACAGTTGCAATACATTTATTTAATTCTAAATTTTTGCAAATATTTTATTAAAATTCCAAAGGTCTTTGCTTTAACAGAATCCATCAATACATAAGCGAGCTCAACCACTTTAAATATACGATTGCACAAGCCAGGAGCAACAAACTGATACCTCTCAACTGTGACATTTCTGTGCATGCTTCCCTTTAAAGTGGTCGTGCTAGCTTCTGCAATGATGGATTTATTTCAAACAAGTACATAGTTTATTTAATTTATTAGTTTATTTGTAAGTACAATTGCATATGCAGATTTTTATTTAACAATTTTTAATAGACACCATGATTAATATTAAATAAAATAATACACTTTTTTCTCATTAATGTATTAAAACCTGTGTGCCAAATATAGTTTTATATGCTTAAGTAATCCCAGACATCTACTTATAAAAAATACAAAATGACGGCTAGCGGCCAAACGAGTCTTTTCGTGACTTTCACCACTAATATAAAAAAATTTTGTTATAGTTTTTTATGTTAACACCTTATTTATATACAGAAACGCTCAGCGCAAAACTAATTATTCCTGTACGGAGTTAAATTATGGAAAATTGAAATAAAATAAATTGAACAACAACATTGTAGTTTGTCCATATTATTTTTCTCATTTTTACTATAAACGAATGTTCTATATTATAACCTTATTATTTTTTTTATTATATAGCATCTTACGATTTAGTTTATAGTTGTCTTCTACGCGTTTTAAGATTATGGAAATTAAAACACATCATATTAGATTTATAATGTATACTATTCTAAATGATGGTGCTTTATACAGATTTGCATAGTGTATACACCAGTATATGTGGAGCTTTGATAGTAACATTTTATGTTTAAATATGTTTACTAAAACTTAATTAATATGTATGTATACTGGCTTAATTAACAGTACCTATTATAAACATTTATGAAAATGAGAATTTTTATTTAATTTATTTCTGTTATTTTACATATATTCACAATATGAAGAAACATGTGAAATAACTTCTATTCCAAACCGACTTCATAATATTACATTATTTTAAATATTACACTTTGATTACTCGATAACATGTAAGTTTTAAAACCTGTTGTAAGAACCCGGAAAGCCTTTCAGCGTTTAATCCGCATGACCTTCCTAAGCTTTAGACTATGAAAGTACTTTCCAACAAGTTTATTAAATCTGAATAATCCTGAATCAAAAATTCCCTGCAAAATTCTTTATTGTTGTACTCGCGTAAAATTTGCAATGCAAGGGACTAAATACCAAACATTTCGAGTCTTACTCCAATGACTGATGGTTCCTTACTTTATTACGCCATTTTTGGTTGAGCGTTAACAAAGACCGTAAATGGATACTTGAGCTTTAATTGCCCTGTGATAGGAAGGAAAACCAATGTCGTTTAATGATTTTCTGTTGAAACCGATATGAAGCGGTCGACCAGTATTGTAATAAAATGGTAATGGAATTTATCTGTATTACTGAAAATATCTACTAAATATGTTTAATAAATTGCTGTCTCGACTGAATATCGGATGTGTAGACTAAGCAATATAACTAGGATACAATATTTTGCAACTTCTTTGTCATTTATTTTATTTATTTATAAATAGAACTAGTACAAATCCTCCTTGTGTGGCATAAAAAGCAGGTTAATGGCATTAAAAATATTAACTCGTTCAAAAAAATATTTGGTTTTAGAACTTACGAAACAAAAACTTATTATTGAACAATGTATATACGAGATGAAAACAGGATTTAATATTAAAAAACGATTTTCTCTTTAAAATAACTTGTATGGTGTGCAAATAATACATTGTATCCTATCAGTTAATTTCTTGATTAAAGCAAAAATTTTCTGAGAAAACAAACTGTATGTTAAAAACTAATTTCTAATGCAAATTTCCATAGATTAATCATAAATTTCCAAGTAAACTTTATACATGATGTACTATAACATAAAGTAATTATAAGATGGATTTTTATAGATTTTGTAATTAACTTTTTATTAAAAATACTTTCCTCAACAGGGTTTTTTATAAAAGTTTAAATTTGTATACCATTCATCATCAATATTTTTATAATACATTTTATTTCATTTATTGATTTTTCAATAGTATATATATTTTTACTTGGTAAATTTTAATCTTTATTCTGTTTCTAAAATCATATTCAATACTCTGTCAAACAAATCAACATCATATTATTATATAATACCTCTATTACAATAATTTTTAAAAGTACTAGCGATAAGAGATATTCTAAATTATTAAATGAATATGTTTATTTAATATTTAAACATAGTAATCAAGAATTCATTTAAAAACAAGGTGCAGTAAATAAATATTTTACTATTAAGAATGTAATTCATTAATAAAACTGCCACATCTGATACACAAGAATGGATATAAAAATCGTTGTGTTTATTCCACGTGACATTATAGTAAATTTAGACTGAAAATTTTGGATAAATTACAACAAGAAAATGGCATAATGTAAAATCTTGAGTATTTTGTGTTCTTAGGATTGTAAAATAAAAAGAAAACTATAGAGCAGAGAAAGACATACATTCTTAGTAAAATGATATATTGGAATTACTATAACCGTAAAGTATAATATGTGTTTTTATACTAGTATTTGCTCACTAATATGCAGTTGGATATACAGAGGAAACAAATTTATGAATTTTGGCACAGATTGTATGTGAAGCTAAAGTGACCATTAAAACTATTTAGGCTTTGTTTTATAAACAAATAAGGCTAAAGATTAATAATAACTATATTAGTCTATAAAAATAAATATTTTACAAATTTGTTAGTTGTGTCTTAATAAATAATAGCCTAATAATCCTATTATTAGACACACTATGTTTTGAATTTGTATCGAAGCTCGTTTGCTGCTAATTTAGTATTGATTTATAATATTATAATAACTCAGTACATCTTTGAGAAAACTAATCCTATATCCATTATATAAAATAAATAAAGGATACATAATATTTAAAGAATAATTGTTTTCTAAAGAAAAAAATAGGTTTGATAGAGCCAAACTCTCATGAAAATGGAATTTAACAGAACCGCCTATACTGCAAAACTTTGCTTTTATTATTTAATACATTGTAAACTATGAAGGGTTTCGATTAGGTTTTATCGGCAAAGTTTTAAAATTTCTACGAAAAGATGACAATAATTTTTCTGCGGGTTAATTAAGCTTTGGCCAATAACCGTAAAACTCAACTGTATTTGCATTATCCATAACCAGCCACATCTTCACAACCTTATTTACATACATAATGTAAGACTGAAGTTAACTGTTAAACGTAATTTGAACCGAGAAATCTTAATATCAATTGGTCTGATAATCACATACGCAGGACAACCCTAAAAATGTGGAATGCTTTTAAATGACGATTCAATTAAATTGTATACTTGTTAGCTATGTTTCTATTTTCAACTATAGTAGTGAAATTATAGTCCTGAATTTAAAATTCAATACAATGTAACCATTATATATCAATTCCTTTGAAAAACAAAATAAAACTTACGAGACAACTCTTTGAGCCAAAAATACTAACGACTCAACCCTTGTGATTAATGAATGAGTACAAAGGAGAAGATTGAAACATCTGATTCCAGTTTTTCTGCTACAGCAGAACCATCAACATAAAGTGCCACGTAAGCTGTTTTTTTTTTTTAGATCTAACTTAGTTAAGTTTAAATTGTTACTTAGTGACAAATATAAAGGTATAGAGTTGTATTTATTATGAGTTGTGAAAATGAGGTATTTCTTTCGTTTATTAGTTTTATTAATATTTGTTATTTGATTTATAGTATTTTAATTGCTTAAACTTATTTATAGGTTTGTTAATTTTTTTTTTATTATAATTTTATCGTTATTGAAGAATATTTATTAATTCGTACTTAGATTATAATCTTTAGTTATTGCTTGATATTTTTTTTTATTCTAATTTATATGTAAATTATTGTTTGTTGCATAACAATTAAAATGCTATAAATCTATTAACAAATAATAATAAAACTAGTAAAAGAATGAAATACTTCATTTGCACAACTCATAATAATTGAAACTCTATACCTTTATTTTTATCACTAAATAACAATTCAGTTATTAAATAATCTATTTATTTACTTTATATATATATATATATATATCATATATATTACATAATATAAAAAATAAATAAAATTATCTATATTTTATATGCTCAATTAACATAGCTAACAATCATCTATATGTATATAAATAGTTATACTGTATTTTAAAAACCAATATATTGGACAATACCTTTTGATTAGACATCATGTTCGCCTATACTTTGCAAAATATATGAACCTATTACAATAAAAATAGTTTTTTTAAATTAAATAAAGAAAATAATATGACATAAAGGGAAATGTATCAAAAATATGTTATAAATTTTGTTTAATGTATGTAAATACTAATGCTTTACGTCATCACCATAATGTTTTTGTTCACTTAGGGCAAGAGAATACGTAGGTAAATCTCTCATTACATTAGTCCTAAAGGAACTTAGAGTTGCTTCCAGAATAACAGGATATTTAGGATGGGTAATAATGGTAGTATATCTAGTTACGTGTTAGGTGTATATATCAGTCATGACATCTTGGCTAAAAAAGGGAGGCTAGCTCTGTTCCAGACCTTTTCAATCATGCGGAGAATGGAAAGTAGTCATTCATTTTAGGCAAAAACAGACTTTCATATTTAGTAGTGAACTAAATCTTCTGATCAACTCTTGCAACCCAATCTTTCGGCCTGTGTGGCTACTAATGCATGGGCTGCTTCGATGTAAGTGAAACATCAGTTTTTGCTTTACCCAATTAATATTTTCTACTATAATGCATGAAACTATCCACAAGTGAATTGTTCTGGGAATGCAGCTATACTATACTATTTCATTGCATGGATTCACAATATTTATTTGTATTGTAGAAATTTACATGATTGAAAAGTTACTTATTAAAACATTTGTGAATTACTATAGAGTTATAACATTCCTTTGCATTAGTAAAGTGCTAAGATATTAGGTTGAATAAAAGACACCTTAAACGTATACTTATACGTATAGGTTACGTTCACTATCAATTTGGAATAACACTAAATGTTTATGGAGTCATTACAACATGTACCGCTGTTCTTATGGTAGGCAGTACTACTACATGTGCTACAGTTAAATGTATGAACGTATTTAACACGCAACTAGACCAGCTATAATTTCTTTAACCGGATTGTTAGTGTTCTAAATATACGACTTAATCGTGATAAAGAAGCTTTCTGTAATACGCTAGGATGATTAAACCACGACCAAGTAGACTAAAGGTATTGATGTCAAGGTATATGCGATCAAAGGAGGTAATGCAAGCTTAGTGCTATATCGTGTGCATACAACAAACATTATTGAATTAACGCGTGAACATTTCTACTTTTAGTGTATCATGTTGCGCATGAAAAACCATTTAGGTGAAACATTTTTTTCCAGTGTATTGATATTAATTATTGCGCATGAAACTCATATACCTAACACTTCTCCTTGTGCTACCACGTAAATGTTTCATAGATTATTGCAAATTTTAACAATCGCTTTTGGCTAATCGCTAATGAAGCTTTTTACAAAACGAAATTTCCCCTTTTCACTATTTATCTGTACGTCTGTCGCCAGCATTAGAAGAATGAACTAACATATTATATTTTGATATAAACAACGCTAAGTTCGATATTGGTGCATATAAATCAATAATAATCAAAGTGTATGCTAAACAGTTTCACCAATACCGATAAAAGTGTAATAGAATTAGAACTGAATTCGTAATAAAATTTATTATTTAAAATTATAGTACCTAAATATGCGTTAAAGATGTATTGAAAAATCCTTTGCATTCTGTTGTAAGGCACCATTATATAGTTTTGGTCAATAATCAAACTGTACTAATGTATGTGCATGGAAGTATATTGTTAGAGTAAAACCAAATCGATTGAATACGGTTTTATTAAGACCAATAAGGTATTATTATCCGATTATTATTATAAGTCGATGAACAGTACTTAATTTTTAGAGTACTGCGTTTTAGGGAACTAATTATATTTTCTATATGATTGTGTCAATAATTTTAAATATAATATTTTGAATATATGGAGATTTTTAAATAATTAGTAACAAAATTTATTAGTAAAAAACTATTAATTTTTTTTTATATTTTACATTCTTTGTTTGAAAGATTTAGGTTTGTTTTAATCAGAATGAAACAATAACTTGTGGCTATTTTTTCATTTAAGTACCGTGGACTTTAACAGTAGTATTTTCTGTTCCTTTTTGCTGTTTAAACAAATGTTACCTTGTTTATCGATTAGCTCTTAATGTACTGAAAAATATTATTATTATATATAAGATTTTCAATGGGGGTTTTTCGAGCTCTGGGGATTATAATAAGTGGATTTATGTATGAATTCTGTTACGTACTACCATTAGGGTTGTTTAAATAGGCTCATTGTATATACATATTTTACCTCAAAAACGTATTGAATTCGTATCCTACAAATAAAAAAAAACATTTTTAACTGCGGATACTGTTATCATATTATCATAATAGTTTACTGCTTATATACTATCCATATTTCAAGATTTAAAACTTTCGGTAGAAAGTTAATCTTTCACACTTAACAACTGAAACCTGTAAAAGTTAGTTTACACCACCTCAACATTGATTAAACCAAAGTTGGTGATCAAGTGAAACCACATCAATCGCCTCTATGTTCGTCCACAAAGTTGAATTATGAGCGAAAACGAACTGTCTGGTTTAGCTCTCTCCTAACATTGAAAATACTTTGAAATACGGCATTATTCTCCGCTACTAGGTAAACTACAGATAATCTGCTTACAAATCAGGCTTATAAATCTTTGTTAGTATAACGCAGAAATTTACAATACGTTTTAAGTATGACGCAACTCAGATGTTGCCTACAAAGAATATAGCCCACCTGATTTTTAAAGTTGCCTATTTCCTTTTTTATCTAATCCGAATTAACATTAGTAAAATTCGGTAATAATGTGTGAACTAAATGACAATAAACTAATTCCCAACAAAGTACTGCAATCCAGATCAAGGTTGAATTTTCCGAAATATGAAGTTTTCATACGAGTATAATCTAAAAAGTTATATTTATTTTAAATTAATAACCAACTCTTATTACATACATCGTTATTAACTTGTAAAAACCTTAGTTTATATTACCACCAACTATAACCTATCCCCCTAATGAACAGTCTCGCCATATTCCTTTGCTTACTATCTTGTAGTTTATGAGATGAACAATCTTTGGAGCAATATACGTATAATGGGTTTTGTAAATAACTTACCATATTAAAATAATAAATTGTCATAACCTAAAGTAGTGATTTAATTACGTACTTTAGCAAAAGTGATTTACAATTCCTAATAATACAAAGTAACGTTGTTTCTTATATGATGTAAAAAACGGTCTTTTTTAGAATTATGTAATGTTACATGGAAAACAGTTAATTTATTGTTTTTCATGATATTGCAGTTTTTAAATACTCAAACTAATCCCATTCACAAAATCGTCAATATCACTTTAAAAATTATTATTTGACTGAAAATGTTTCTTGCCATTAAATACTTTCGGAATGAACAAAAGTAGTTTTATACTATTTGTATTGGGGATTATTTAAAACTCCGGTTAATAAACTACCTTCCAGAATTATCTAAAAGTAGCAAAAAATTGTAAGAGATTAAAGGCAATAATCTGTTAGACATAAATGATAAAATAGTAACATTTCGTAGTATTAACCTAATGTTGATCAAATTAAATTAGTATTCAATGTAAGGATTTACGCCATGCCTTAGAGCTACCCGAGCTGGTGTACTTTGTTTTATCTATATTGCTACAATACGTTTTTATTGATCATTCATAGCCTAGTGAAAATTTAAAATAATTATTTTTCTATTTATCTATATTGCGCTTTAAAATATAAGAACAAAAAATATCCACATTTTTGGAAATAATTATAATCACATACTCCGTCCATACTGCGATTAGAAGTCAACCCAAAATGCCATAAAGCATTGCAATGCAAAGCAAAGCAAAGCAATGCTAAAAATATTATGATTGATCCTATTTATGTATTCTTATGTATACAGAAATTGTAATACGCACACGGTTTATTTTCCACTCAATATTTTTCCTGTAATAAGAATCACATCACTAGGACAATAAAAAACATTTCAATTAAAAAGAATTTACGCGTGAGAATATATTCCAAAGATGAAACTCAAGGATACAAATGAGCGTGACAGTTATATTATAAATATACCTTACGTAGACATTTTGAAATCGAACCGATTGTATTAAATAATAATTCTGGGATAACTAGATTACCGGTGGAAGGAGTAGGCCCAGATGAATGATAGGGACTGGACTATACAAAAGAGGCTGCTATCGGCGAGGCGCGCATCGCAGATGAAAGTGTTTGATAACGATATTGAGAGGTGAGGTGAGGTAGACGTTACCTCCATCTCGGTTCAACGGAAGTGATTGTAACGAGTAGATTAAATAGTGCTTAGAGTAAATCTTTTTGCTAATTGTCATCGAACCTGCGGGTAAGTGAATTTTAACTTTAGTCCAGTCAATATTCATTCTTAGTTATTTTGGAATAATTTTGGGAAAGAAATATTGTACAAATTAAATTTAATGGGGAATTTAGGAACTTGTCCTTTTGATCTGTACAATATAAAACTTGTTGGTACAGTGAGCAC
The DNA here is from genome assembly GCF_021130785.1 of Homalodisca vitripennis. Taxonomy (NCBI): domain Eukaryota; kingdom Metazoa; phylum Arthropoda; class Insecta; order Hemiptera; family Cicadellidae; genus Homalodisca; species Homalodisca vitripennis. Next base: position 40,471,092 of record NC_060213.1, read on the forward strand.
ATGTATATCAAATTTTATGTAAAAATACTAAAAGAGTTTTGAGGTTGTTACAGATGCTTTCAGCAATTTTTTTTTGATTTTTAAATCTCTAACACTGAAGAAATATTTTAAGTAAAGTGAGGAAAATCAGTAACAAAATAAAAATTGAATTTTGCAGATAAATTAAAGTGAAGAATTGCCCGATCAGATTAGAATGTGAATGTTTGAATTTTGAAAAATTGAATAAAAGACAAGCTGTAAGAACTTTGTACATTTTGGAAATGAAGGAATTATATTACAACTTTGAATTTAAAAGTCATCAAGAAATTTTTGTTTTCATTTTTAATTCCAGTAATTATTTTTAAGAAGAAGTTTTATTTTAGTTTGAACTTTAATTATTTCAGAAGATTTACTATTATTTTTAAAACCTTCACAAAAGTTTACTATAAATTTCATAGCTAAACCCCTCACGTGCCAGTTAAAACGGTACAAAATAACTTATTGAAGATAAAATAATATTCACGTTATTTATTTATTATATATTTATGTACATGTTTAAATTCCAAAACAGATCTTCATCGTACTATATGTACGTTGCACATTAACAAAGATCTATAAAGTCTGACGCTGCACTATTAGGGCTGTACCCTTCTTTTCAGGCCATCTACTACCAGAAGCTTTCGAAAAAATACAACTATAAATTATACTATTTCTCATAGAATTATGAATAACTGATTTTATTTCCTAATCTATACATTATAAAAAGCTGACTTTTACACTGCTTCTGATTTAGACGGTTTTTTATTATTGTTATTGCTTTTTGTACATTTTTAATCACTAAAATATGTTCTAAGCGAAAAAAAATGTTTAATGTTTATCTACCGAGAGGAAATATTTTTGAAATGCTTGTTAATAATTTGGTACGTAATAATATGGGAAATGAATATCAACAAAATCCTAAATATATCACTTATACACCATCTTAAAACATTAATGTGAGGTACATAAACTATAAGTATACCTATTGCGTTGGATGCAACTAGTAGTTAAATATTTATTGTTATCTATTACCAATATCCACTACGATTCTATTATTTGGTAGACGTTTGTTACACCCTATCAGTCACCACCAGGTTGACACCTTGAACATCAATAAGCTCTAAAAATAAATGTATGTATCCAGGACATTTTCCTATTTATGAGAATCATGTAAACCCTTTTTTTATATAATGGCTCTTTATGTTATGCAACTTCAACCAAATGTATATAAATATTTAGAAGTGTTCCAATGTACATTAATAAAAATAAAAATTGAATCTCAACTGAATTGAAAAAAGTCCTCTAAGTCCGTCCTTAATTGCAATTACATATAATCATGAGGTAATCGGTTTCGGAAAATTTTGTGTGAAAGGTTTGTATCCTACATTTAAAAGGTCAGTACTCCCAGACTAAGGAGTGCCGACTCAGCACCTAACCTTATTACAGAGTGTGGAATCAGCACAGTATGGTGGCCCAGACATGGCTATTACAGGTGTTAACGAACTTGCAAACATCCAAGCTCATTTTTTATCACAAATTAAAAAATTTCAAAAATAAGTTAATATATTATAATTTGGTTACAGGATATTAAGAACTATCAGCTGTTGTTAAGTGAGTAATGTATCGAGTATAAATGCCTGAAAACTCGTGTGTTTAAGAAACTAACTAATCAGCTGTTTTAAAATAAAACTAGAAAACTCTTATAAGAATAAAAGTTTAAATTTTGAAAGCCCATGTGGTATGTAGTAGACCCCTTATAGTTTGACGTATTTCAAATTTTAAAACATGTACGTATAAAGTGTACAAAAAATGTAGAAAAAATGCAAATATGTCATTTTGTAATTTGTTGCGTTAGTTGAATTAAATTTGAATTATGTATATAAATTATAGTTTTAGGAACCTAATATTAAAGTTTATGTTTTTACATCTACACACACACACACATATACACACACACACACACACACACACAACACACACAACACACAACACACACCCACACAGTAGTTATATTATACTACGGCATATATATATATATATATATATATATATACTGTCCTCCTCCGTAGACTAATGGTTATAGAATGGTTTCGGCTCTCTAACCGAGAGATAACCAAGAGGTTGAAATCCCGGGGAGGTACAATCATGTAGTTTGTTCTTTAATAAAAAAATAACCAGTGCACATCGAAGCCGACATAGCTGATGCTGAGGCGTATATGAGACTAAAAAAAAAAACAAAACCTGTATATATATATACGTAAAATTGTATAAATGGCAATAGCCTATATTTAAATTTCAATAAACAAAATCACAAAAAGTACTTGCTCCGCCGGGAGTCGAACCCGGATCTCTCACTTGCCGGGTGAATGTGATACCATTACACCACAGAGCTCTTACTTTTTCCGATTCAAGTATTTTGTATTTGGCCGTATCTGTCACATATGCGTTTAAATAAGCAAACTAACTAATGATCGGAAGACCAAATACCTGTCCAAATGACTTTTAATTTACGTTAAATTGTATAAATGGCAATAGCCTTATTTAATTTCAATAAACATTGAATCACAAAAAGTACTTGCTCCGCCGGGAGTCGAACCCGGATCTCTCACTTGCCGGGTGAATGTGCTACCATTACACCACATAGCGCTTATTTTTTCCGATTCAATTATTTTGTATTTGGCCGTATCTGTCACATATGCGTTTAAATAAGCAAACTAACATATGATCGGAAGACCAAATACCTGTCAAAATTACTTTTATTTACGTTTATTTATTTCCAGATAAACGAGCAAAAAAAAACAAAACGTATTTTACCAAACGTTGCAAATTTTATTTTTTGACACTAAAGTTGTGGCACCTTTCCAGAAGGGTTGACTTCTGGCTGGTTTATACCTTCTAGTTTAAACTTAAGGTGGGTACAGCAAAAACCAATATTTCACTAAAATCTGAGAACCTTATGTATGTCCATGAGCGGAATATCACTAAACAAAATGTCGAGATTCTGGGGCGCAAGGGTAATTCAATAGGTCTATTTTAATGCAAAAGAGACTGTTGGAGTTGGTGGAGGTTCTTGCAGCGTAGACATAAGGGTATTCCATCCCCTGCCTGCTTTTACTAGAGAGCCTGGTGGACTATTTTAGCAAATCATCACTTTCAGGGTATATAAATAAGTATCTGAATTAATATAACATGTATTTACTTTTTTAATAGCAGGTTCAGGTTCTGAACATACAAAATAAACTAAAAAAATACATATTTTACCTCTCTATAATCAACTATTTCGACTCCGAAACAAAATTGTTAATAACATTCTTTCTTAACTGAATTTTCTTTACTAATTTAAAAAACACTACATGAAATATAAAATGCATAATTTGTTCTAATTTCTTGAACAATTAAATTGAAATGGCATACTAAGCTGACAAAGAAAACTTTATCAATATATTTACATAAAAATTAGTTGTGCCAAATAGGAGGTTGTTTGTGTTGTGGTGGTCATGTTCGATCTCGTTATGAATAAATCTACTGTTAATATTTAAGTAATAACTACTCCTATAGATGAATTTAGTATCAAAAACTCTACCTAAGATTATTATAATTTCTTTATTAATTAATATGGATTGAACAAAATATGAAATATAAAAACTGTAGAACAAAAAATAATTTCTAGATAGGAAAGTATATTTTTTGTCACACGTATTCCGTACTGTAAAACAAACACAATTATAAATTAATACTTATTTTTTTACGTTAACTATTCTCATGCTCCTCTCAAGCTAAAGTGGTAATGTATGGGACTGTGATAGCAGATGATATTGGAAAATGTAATAGCTCCCTTTAAATCTAAATCAAGTTGAATATAATAACTACAGCATTGTAATAAAAGTTTGATTTGAAACACGTGCAGAACATTATATTTCCTTATTTTCGTCGGATTTTTAGCGGTAATAATATAGTGTCACTAAAGATTGTTTCTCACTATTTACTTAGTTGCAGGCTGGTACTGACAAAAACTACAATTCTGAACACAGTAAATATTATCTGCAAGATCTAAGTGGAAATTTAAGAGATACAAACGCTCAACCAATATTTTTTTACTACATTACAAAATCAGAACTTTAAATTAACAGTGGGCTCCTGGTTTACAGAGACCACTATAACTGTAAATTACTGTTATTTGAAATTAATGCAAATACATTTTATTACATTATATCCTATAATAGGTCTGAACGTTGTTCGGTTTCATAACCTATAGCCATAATGACGGATCATTAGGCTCTTTTTAACTAAATGTAGGAGCTACTGAGATTTTATTATAATTAAGTTTTATTTAAGGGAAATATTTTTAGTTTTCTGTAAAAACTATTGAACACATCTGGTGAGTTTTATAGCGGTTATGCGTTCACACATGCCTTGGACTTGATTTGCCGAAGGGATCTGTGGTTTTTTATGGATAGATCGGCTGATTAAATCGTCTACTGGAAAAATACGAGATGTGGTTAAAATAAGTTAAATGTTTTCCAAATAAAGATAGGTTTTATGGTTAATTTATCTGCTCTTGGTTCATGATTCGGAGTTATTTAATGGTATATGCAGAAAATAAATATATAACTAAATTATAGAATAATATCTAAAAGACTATCATAAGATTAAAAATATTAGAGTGAGTGCGCGCTAACGTATGCCTATGTAAATGTAAGATAAAGTCTTTAGTCATTGATATTGTCATACATATTGCTATAATTCATAGAAATCACCATTTACTATAATATACTCTTTCATACAATAAGTAAGAAAAAATTAGAAAAACCCCATATATTATTAGTTTGATTAAATCTAAATCTGTACACCCAATAATTTGGTACTATATGGTACTATGTGGTAAAATTTATTTGTGATTTCTTTCACTTCACATTACTAGCTGTTTCCCGCGGCTTTGCACACTTTTCGTAAGCTTTGTCCGTATACCACTTGGGCACTTGTGGTTTCAAGTGAATTGTATTTCTAATGCCGAAGTGGAGTTTTTTTGTTGCTAAGATCAAGCAAACCTGTTAAACGTGTATGCCTATAACCATTGTACACGTTTTTTGTAATTAATTATAAAGTGTTCAACTCAAGTTTATAGTTCAACTAGAAAATGTTTAAAAAGAAATATAAAATCGTAACTTAGTGGGTTCAAATACTGTTTGGCTATTTAATATACGAATTGTACTGTAATTGCAATTTATACAGTTTAGGTGCTTTTAAAAACGTTTATGTTTTTGCAGCGCAGCTTGGTGGCGAGTTACATCAATGGATGTAGTATCACCTTATATAAACCTTATGCGTTAAAATTATACATTAACAAACAAATTTTCATAATGATCGGTTAAAATAGTTTTAAGATTCTGTATAGAACATACAAACAAACATTCATTTATATTCACGCGCGCGTCTGTGTGTGTGTTTGTGTGTGTGTGTGTGTGTGTGTGTGTGTGTTTGTGTTTTGAAATATACACGTGAACGAATGTCGAATATAATGGGAATTAGTTTTAATATATATGATCTATAGCAGAAAATTAATTAAAGAAAATATATTTAGATATTGATATAATGGAAAGTTTGTACTTAAAATATTATATATTTTTGTAATTATGTATTCTATTAACAACTAAACCTTTAGGAGTAATTATGTTTTTAGCAATATTTTTGGATTTCGGTCCAAAACTATACTAAGTCAACGTATTTATTAATAAATTTATATCCTTATAAAGTTTTTGTAAGGGTTTCAAGATTATGGAGACTCTTGATATTATTTGTATATTTTACGAATATATTACCATACCAGCCATTAGAATTATCGTGGGGAATCGGTGTTATTCCTAATCAAAACGATTTAATTTAGTAATGAAAGGACTTTTTGACAATTTAGAAAAAACAATGGTGCATATTTATCTTGTTTCTTTCAACTAGGCTTTGAAAACATAAAAAATATTTCATTCTAGAGATATGTTATAACATATAAAATAACATATTTATTTATTGGTGTAATATAAGTTAGTGTAGTTTCCTTCTTTTCTAGGTAATCTTTATCAAAATATTACTAACAAATTACTAAACTGATGTTTAAACCTAAAAAAATCTTCAACACATGAAACATATTCCACAATTTGTCTTATAAATTTAAATACCGATAATAATAGTTTAATATTATTTCATCATGTAGTGGTAGAATCACAACGTTTAATTATATAACAAGTTCTGATTACTGGGTTTTAAATGATAAATACAATATGATATATTAGTATTTTAACAATGAAGAACCAACTGGAACATGGGGCGTATTATTAAACCATTTAAATAGTACGAGGGAAGAGAAAACTATTTTAAAACCAGGACACAACAATTTTAATATCAACTTAATTAATCCTAACCACATATCTTTCATGGTATCTGGTTCTCGGAGGGGACTGGCCGTAACAATAAATTGGATAAATTTTACCGTGTTTGTTTCTTGTTGAGGTATTATGAGCAACAATTAATAAAGTATCTACAAACTTTAGTCGCAAAATTGAAAACAGGTTTTATTAGGCATGCTTTCTTTACCATGGCCTAAATTTTTGGTGGTATTTATTGCTAAAATGTGTAACGACTGAGGATCGGTGTATACTGTGAAATTTCGCCATATCACACACTATTCCAAATCAAAACATACAGCTCAATTATAAAAACTTGATCCTAGTTTTTTATTATTAAACAGGGAAAATTCGGTTATTTCATTTTGGGCTTAGTAAATAAACGTTTAGTCGTAGACTTGGAACTTTCATTATTATAAACCACTGTTATACTGGCTCCTTTCTCCCTTATTGACTAATTACCTAATAATAATTTTTTAAAGTAAAAAAAAAAAATAAATTACACAGGCAGTATATTAAAACGTAAATATAATTCACAAAAAGGCTGTATCTCGTTTACAAAGGTCGCGTAATCTTGGCCATGGTAAAATGACCTAAAGGAGTTGTAGCATAATTACAGCTGTTCCACGTGAACTCCACGTCAAATTGCTGTGAACATCCCAGTCCATTTACCTTTACCATTGTCATGACGACTCTAATTCAAATGTAGCTATCCCAGTGCAAGATAATAACCACAAAGGGCAAGATATACTTACTTACAAACTGTGCGTTTGGTGGATGTTTCAGAATACTTTATTTTGTAGCATGTGTTAAATGGGTTTTTTCCCTCCTACCAATTGGGACGCTATGAATGACAAAATTTGAATTAAATAAATACGCTATTAAAAATATTTTTGATAACTGAAGATGTATGTCCATGGTTTTGATGGGGGGGGGGGGGGGGAGGGGAAAAATCAGCGGATAAAAGACCAAGAGTGCCTTCTATATTAAAAACCGGAAAAAAGACCCTCTTTGGGCAGTCCCAATAATTAATTTTGTTGAGTGTGTCCAAAATCCGATTGAGTAGCACTTTGTTAAAAGAGGAAAATCATATTGTTAGAAGCAGGAAGGAATAGAAACGTTATTACAGAATTATTCCTAGTTGATGCCTAATATGTTATATTCGTGATTTCAGTGGCCAAATAGCTAATTAGGTTAGATAATATTAATTAATGAGAACGATGGGAACATAAAATAGTTTTTTAAGAAAGTTGTGTAAATCAAATAAAATATTTCTTACAATAAAAATAAACACATTAAATTACCACCCTTATTGCACCATCGTACTCCCTACTGCTGGAAGTCGTTTTTTTTTTGTAATATTGTTAATAAAAAAAAATATTACAGATGAAAAGAAAAGAAAAACAGGCCACAAGTTAAACAACACCATCTAAGTGATTGCTCTTATTTGTAGTGTAATAGAAGGCCTCCCTTACTGCTACCTATTGAACTTACTTGTTATAGATTATGTACCTGGCAACGGCTATAATCATCTTAACTGTAAATGGTTTTTTAGAAATGGAATAGTATTTTTTACAAACAAACAGTGTTAATGATAATAAACTCTTATATAAATTAATCTTGGCCACGAGGAATGAATAGAATATTGGCTGTTTCAGTAATGCAGTGTAGACTAAAAATATATCTTGAGTGGTACTTTATTCTAAAAGGTGGAACCTGAGGTGGAATTGCAAAACATTTTAAGTAATTATCGTAAAATTACTACTTAATATATCAGGGATAAAGCGATTTTATTATGAGCAATACTGAGTAATCAAATATATAATGAAAATAAAAAATTATTTTTTTTTAAATTAATATTTCTTAAATAAATAAAAATACAATATTTACAATTATTTATGTTTTCAATTACCAAGAATTAAAAGTTTACTACTTAAAAACCCTGAAATTATATAGTAATTCTTGCTAATAACGGATTGTTTTCGTTGAAGAACATTTTTCAACTTTAAGAAACTGTTTTTATAATAAATCCTCACTACTGCGAAAATTAAGCCACTTACAAGTCCCAGTTATAAAGTTTTTAATAATATCTAAATGTCCAAAAATTACAACCAACAATCAAAAACATGTGCTTACAATTAAAATTAAAACGCTAAAAATATTTTAATTCAATTCTTTTTTTATTCATAAATTAGTACAGATTACATTTCATTACATATACAGCATTTATACGGTTTCATTAATTGGGGTCACAATAATAAAAAAAAGCATGTTCTGTATAAATCTGAATAAGAGGAGTAAATGGTTATAAAAAATATTATAGCTCTTTTTAAGCGGAGCCTTGGAAGTTACCTGAAAAAACAATGTTTCATGAACAAACAAAACTGAAAATTCGGTTTTCAGGAATTTCTATAACTAAAAACAGACCTAGGGAACAAATGAACCACTTCTAATGACAATTTGAATCAAGGAGAAAAGCCTGAAGTTATATTTTTAAAAGAATGGGTAGCCACATATTGATGGACGCCTATTATTACTTTACTCCTTAATGTGTAAACACACCTTTGGCATATCGGCCTCTAAAATGAATTACAAACACTCTTACAAAGTAATCTGCCCACAGTAGCGAAAGCAGGTTGTTAGGTTTTTTATAGATGTCAACACAGAAAAATATCTGAGACAACTTTGCTTACAAATTTTATTCGCACATATTGAAAAGAAAAGATATGTGTTCTGTTCTTAAAAATAATAGTATTCAATTAATTCTAAGAGCCGGATATAACAGAGAAAAAAGGCAGTAGAAACATGAAGCCGGAAACTTATTTAAGATTAAATCGTTAAAAATAAAGGCTTAAACAAGTGGAACCACACCTAAAATATTTAACTCCAGGATCATTAAGTATATAACAGTAATCATATCTTGTACAGGAGGGGGAAGACAACCGTAAAGCAGAGGTTTTAGGTTAGAGCCTCGAGAGCCGAAACAAACCACTTTTTGTGGCACAAAACCAATGTCACACTACAATGAGACATATCCTTGTAGGTTTTCTAATTAGCTCACACCAACATATAATGCAACCAAACATAAGGCCTCTAATTTAATTATTATCAGATTGTGTTTAATGGATTTATGCATAAGTGAAATGCATTAAAAAAAAAATATTTCCTCCAAAATATATTGGTATAAGAACTAAAACATATATCAATTCTATATATTTTTATAATTTTTTTATGAAAACTGCGGTTTTTTCTAGATGGGACAGAAATCACCAACAGTTTACATTATTTAAACGTAATTAAATTAAGAGCAATCTTAAGCAAAACCTTAATATACATATAAATTAAAATTAGCAAGTTTTGTATACTTATAAACTCTCTTGACACGGATTGTATATGGGATTCATACTAGTTTTGAAGAATTTTGTTGAGGCACATCTAACCAAATTTGCTTTGTCTCGTAATATTATTAAAACCAAATGATCAATTATTGTTGCGTATTCTGGAGTTTTTTTTCAGAAAAATATAGCACGATTTTCAAATTTCAAAAGGATATTTACGTCTATAACCGTCCTTTTAAAAACTATTTCCTTAAATGAACCACCTGGGTAATGGGTTTCGTTTAGAGAAATAAACCCCCCCCCCCCCCCACCCCCCCCCCCCCCCACCCCCCCCCCCCCCCACCCCCCCCCCCCCCCACCCCCCCCCCCCCCCACCCCCCCCCCCCCCCACCCATTAATTATAAAGGTCATATTGAACTATTTATTAATCGAAAAATATCCCTTTAAATTTTGTAGGGACAAGTTACTTTATGGTCTATTACATTTCTTTAATGAAGCTCTCCTTGAGTTACACAATTGACTTAATGTGCACTTCTTATATCTTATATCCTGTGTGTTACCTCCATTGAAATAAATATTTTATGTAGTAAGTGATTAATGGTAATGATTAATTATTGTTATTTAGTATTATGCTTCTACAAAACTTTTGTTTAGGGTTAACATAAATCTTGTCATTAAAACATATCTACATGATTTGTTTTCCTTTTGATCTCTATATATTCCTATATTCTATATTGCTTGATAGACTAAATAATTGAATATTTTCAGGAAATACTGAACACCCTGTAGTATATCTCGAAGCTGGAATGGAACGTCTAAAATGGTGCAATAAATTATGGGTATTGAAAATATTTGGTTATATTATAATTCCATAGATCATTAAGATAAAGTCCATAAATAAAGAAAAGGGAAGAGTTTATTATTACTTTCTTAACAGTCAGATTCTTTTCACGTAGGATATTTAGTAATCGGGTCCTAATAGAAACAGTAAAAAGTAAAAATTTTTTTATTTAAAACACATTAATGTGGAATAAAAGATAGACGACGTTATAACACTGTACCATGAAATATTAAGGAATATATTTTATATTGTTTTGAAAAAGCTTGTTAAATTCCGAAATTCTGCTACATTTTTACAATTCATAGAGTCCTAAATCCTTAAAAATGATAAGGATATATTAATCATAATCTAAGAATGTTAATTTATAATCAGTTAAATAAATTGCACAAAATTAGAACAGGTGATTTCTGAACAGGCCCAATAGCAGCGTTGTCTCATAATCACATTGGAAATTACGAAGCACTGGAATTTTTAAAAGCAAATTATGTGTCCTTATTTATATTGAGAATTTCTTGAAATAGGTAAAATGAGATAATAAATATAATAGTATTAGCATAAAAATCGGAACTGTAATTTTTGTTGTTTGTTGATTACGATATATTTATCTTAACATTTTCTAATGTATCAATCTTTTAAATAAAAGATTTTTTTTTATGTATCCAATTTTAATTAAGCTTTTACGGTCTTAAAGTTGTAATCAAAATTTCTATGTATTTAAACTAACCGTTTTTAATGGAAAAATAAAATAATAATGAAAATAACTTGCTAATCATAGAGTCAGTTCCAAAACTTAAGGACTGATTAATACTATTAATTG